>NW_027142437.1:636554-945219 GCF_026170545.1 Melanerpes formicivorus | reverse complement strand
GGAAGTTTACTCAACAGAGACAAATTGCCTAATGTCTGGGGGGAAACAAAAACTCAAGTAACTTTCACAAGGACTGGACACTGTGAAGCTGTCTCCTAGGGGAGAGACCTCTGCTCTGTGCTGCCCTTCAGATGCCCAAATAGTGTTTCCCTTACCAGATAGCAAAGAGCATTCCCAAAGCTCAGCATTATCACAGCACATATGAGAGAATATCAAGGTCAGAGACAGCCAATTTGTACAGCTGAGTTATGCTACTACAGATTGGAATGTTCTACCAACACCTTTGCAGTTGGGAAGCTTCCAGACATCTTACTGTGTCTCAGAACCCGTCTGAAGATGAGGATTACTCATCACCTTCTGTAAATCAGGCTAACAGATCAGTGTACCCAGTAAAATGGCTCTTTCATTAGAAGCCCTTGAGAGGCACAGGCTCACAGGATGTTAGGGGTTGGAAGGGAGATCATTGAGTCCAACCCCCTGCCAGAGCAGGACCAGAGAATCCAGCACAGCTCACACAGGAACACATCCAGATGGGGCTTGAATGTCTCCAGAGAAGGAGACTCCACAACCTCCCTGGGCAGCCTGCTCCAGGGCTCTGTCATCCTCACTATAAAGAAGTTTCTCCTTATGCTGAGGAGGAACCTCCTGTGCTGGAGTTTCTATCCATTGCCCCTTGTCCTATAGAATCAGAATCATTGAATTGTCAGGGTTGGAAGGGACCTCAAGGAATCATGAAGTTCCAACCCTCCTGCCATGGGCAGGGACACCTCACACTACAGCAGGTACCCCAGAGTCCCATCCAGCCTGGCCTTCAAAACCTCCAGGCATGAGGCTTCCACCACCTCCCTGGGCAACCTGTGCCAGGCTCTCACCACCCTCCTGGAGAACAACTTCTTCCTAACATCCAATCTAAATCTACCCATTTCTAGTTTTGTTACATCCCCCCCAGCCCTATCACTCCCTGACACCCTCAAAAGTCCCTCCCCAGCTTTCTTGGAGCCTCCTTCAGATACTGAAAGCCCACAGTAAGGTCTCCTTGAAGTCTTCTCTCCTTCCTACCTCCAGACTGCACAACTCCAACTCCCTCAGTCTGTCCTCACAGCAGAGCAGCTCCAGCCCTCTGCTCATCCTTGTGGCCCTTCTCTGGACACCTTCCAGCACCTCCAGATCCTTCCTGTAACAGAAGCTCCAGAACTGGACACAGTGCTCCAGGTGGGGTCTCACCAGAGTGGAGCAGAGGGGGAGAATCACCTCCCCTGGCCCTGCTGGCTCTGCTTCTCTCAGCCCAGGATGTGATTGGGTTTTCCAGGCTGCAGTTCCACACTGGAGTCATGTAAATTGAGCAGCTGCTCAGAGGACAGCAGTAGCTGCTGTGGCTGAGGCACTGCCATAACTCAGCCCCTGTTCCAAGCCATTTGTGGCATTCTGGCAAAGAGTATCAAAAGTACATGGCAGGAATCATGGCAATACACTCAGAGAGACATAAAAACTGTGTCAGCTGCACCAAGCTGATGATTTGAAAGATATAAAAGCTACAGACATCAGGGAGTTAATGTCTGGGGAGAGACTTGCAAAAGCTGCATAAAGAAAAGTCAAAGCTCACTGCTTTCCATCTACCCTCTGTTCCTAGTTGTCTGCTTGCTTCTTGGAGCATGCACTGAGCTTGTGGCCAAACCTTCTGGAGAAGCTGTGAGTTTCTCTGAAGAGTGTCTCAGGCAAGGCCTTTGACACCCTCCCCCACAGCAAACTCCTGGCCAAGCTGTCAGCCCCATGGCCTGGACAGCAGCACTTTGAGCTGGGTTAGGAACTGGCTGGAGGCTGAGCCCAGAGAGTGGTGGTGAATGGTGCCACAGCCAGCTGGCAGCCAGGCACTACTGGTGTGCCCCAGGGAGCAGTGCTGGGCCCCAGCCTGTTCGATATCTTTATTGATGATCTGGATGAGGGCATTGAGTCAGTCATCAGTAAATTTGCAGATGACACCAAGCTGGGGGCAGGAGTTGATCTGCTGGAGGGTGGAGAGGCTCTGCAGAGGGACCTCGACAGGGCTGGACAGATGGGCAGAGTCCAAGGGCAGGAGATTGAACACATCCAAGTGCCAGGTTCTGCACATTGGCCACAACAACCCCATGCAGTGCTACAGGCTGGGGGTCAGAGTGGCTGAGAGCAGCCAGGCAGAGAGGGACCTGGGGGTGCTGGTTGACAGCAGTGAACATGAGCCAGCAGTGTGCCAGCAGTGGCCTAGAAGGCCAAGGGCATCCTGGCCTGCATCAGGATGAGTGTGGCAGGCAGGAGCAGGGAGCTCATTCTGCCCTGTACTCAGCCCTAGTTAGGCTACACCTTGAGTCCTGTGTCCAGTTCTGGGCCCCTCAGGTTAGGAAAGAGGTTGGGATGCTGGAAGGTGTCCAGAGAAGGGAAAACAAAGCTGGGGAGGGGTCTGGAGCACAGCCCTGTGAGGAGAGGCTGAGGGAGCTGGGGTTGCTTAGCCTGGGAGAAGAGGAGGCTCAGGGGAGACCTCCTTGCTGTCTACAACTCCCTGAAGGGAGGTTGCAGTCAGGAGGGGGTTGGTCTCTACTCCCAGGGAAGCAGCACCAGAACAAGAGGACACAATCTCAAGCTGTGCCAGGGGAGGTTTAGGCTGGATGTTAGGAAGAAATTCTTCATAGAGAGAGAGATTGGCCATGGGAATGTGCTGCCCAGGGAGGTGGTGGAGTCACCATCCCTGGAGGTGTTTAGGAAGAGCCTGGCTGAGGCACTTGGTGCCATGGTTTAGTTGATCAGATGGTGCTGGGTGATAGGTTGGGCTGGATGATCTCAAAGGTCTTTTCCAGCCTGGTTAATTCTGTGACTCTGCACATTTTCATATTCCACACTTTGTCTTGAAATATCACTATGGCCAGCAGAAATTGCCCACAAATTCTGTTACCTGTGCATGTAGGCTGCAACTATTCAAACAGAATCAGGTCCCCACTGAATATAATGGCACAGAGCCATCACCTTCATCCTTTATTTGCTGGCTCCTGGAGTTTGGGTGGGTTTTATCTTTTAACAATCTCCAGAAAGGGATAGATGTCAGTGTCCTTGTAACTAGCAGGCTTTCCATATATCTTTATGCCCACAATTCAGCTTCAGCACTGCTGAAGTGTTGCTTTTACTGCCAAAAGCAACCCCAAATCATCTGTCCCTGTTCTAAGAGCAAATTCACCTGCAATTGTGCCAGCTTCCACCTCTTTCTGCCATCAGAAGGAGGGGAGAACCATCTCATCTTATCTTAGGCATTCATGAGTCACACAGACTCCCACAAATTTCTCTCTCTGCTCTCTCAGACAGGGCTCTGAGCAACCTGATCTGGTTAAAAAATGTCTCTTCTCACTGCAGGGAGGTTGGGTTGGATGACCTTTAAAGGTCCTTTCCAACCCAAAGCACTGTATGATTCTGTCTGGCAGTAAAGGTGCCCAGAGTACTTCTGCCTAAGAAAGGATGAAGCCTCAGGATAAGGATTTCTGTTGTCCCCATTTAAATAGTCATGTGCAAGTAAATAAATACTTCTACTGCAACCAAGTATGTGAGAAGCACCTGGGGAGTGCTCCACAGGCACATATTGCCACAGAAGGGGTGGCTGGCAAGCTGGGGTTGGGTTCACCCAAGTCCCTTAAACTGGGACAAGGGTGAAGCCAGTGTCATAGAACCATAGAATGATTTGGACTGGAAGGGACTTAGAGATTATCTAGTTCCAACACATTTGCCATGGGTAGGGGATACCTTCTGCTAGACCAGGCTGTTCAAGGCCCCATCCAGCCTGGCTTCCAGGGTTGGAGCCTCTAGGCAACATGTTCCAGGGCCTCTTCACCTTCATGGGGAAGAACATCTTTGTAATATCTATTCTAAATCATAGAATTGTTAGGGTTGGACGCGACCTCAAGGATCATCCAGTTCCAACCCCCTGCCATGGGCAGGGACACCTCACACTATCAGCAGGTTGCTCACAGCCACATCCAGCCTGGCTGCAAACACCTCCAGGCAGGAGGCTTCCACCACCTCCCTGGGAAATTTCTTCCAGTGCCTCACCACCTTCACGGGGAAGAACTTCTTCCAAACATCCAGTCTGAATCTACCCATTTCTAGTTTTGTTCCATTCCCCCCAGTCCTATCACTCCCTGACACCTTCAAAATTCCCTTCCCAGCTTTCTTGGAGCCTCCTTCAGATACTGGAAGGCCACAATTAGGTCTCCTGTGAGCCTTCTCTTCTCCAGACTGAACAGCCCCAACTCCCTCAGTCTGTCCTCATAGCAGAGCAGCTCCAGCCCTCTGATCATCCTTGTGGCCCTTCTCTGGACACTTCCCAGCACCTCCAGATCCTTCCTGTAATAGAGGCTCCAGAACTGGATGCAGTACTCCAGGTAGCTTCTCCAGCCATCCTGCAGGCCCCCTGGAAATACTGGAAGACTGCTATAATCACAGTATCACAGTATCACCAAGCTTGGAAGAGACCTCAAAGATCATTGAGTTCCAACCTGTCACCACAGACCTCAGGACTAGACCATGGCACCAAGTGCCACATCCAATCCCCTCTTGAACACCTCCAGGGATGGTGACTCCACCACCTCCCTGGGCAGCACATTCCAATGGCTAACAACTCTCTCTGTGAAGAACTTTCTCCTCACCCTCAAGCCTAAACTTCCCCTGGTGCAGCTTGAGACTGTGTCCTCTTGTTCTGGTGCTGGTTGCTAGAGAGAAGAGACCAACCCCCAGCTGGCTACAACTTCCTTTCAGGTAGTTGTAGAGGGCAATGAGGTCACCCCTGAGCCTCCTCTTCTCCAGGGCTAAACAACCCCAGCTCCCTCAGCCTCTCCTCACAGGGCTATGCTCAAGGCCTCTCCCCAGCCTTGTTGCCCTTCTCTGGACACATGTCTCCTTGGAGCACTTCTCTCCAAAGTAAGTCCCTGAGGCTCACCAGTCACCACTTGAATTTAGAATTTAGAATAAACCAGGTTGGAAGAGACCTTCAAGATCATCGTGTCCAACCCAGCAACCAATCCAACACCACCTAAACAACTAACCCATGGCACCAAGCACCCCATCAAGTCTCCTCCTGAACACCTCCAGTGATGGTGACTCCACCACCTCCCCGGGCAGCCCATTCCAATGGGCAATCACTCTCTCTGTGTAGAACTTCTTCCTAAAGAAGTCATCCTTCCTGCAGTCTATATCACAAAATATTTCTCTGGGGGAAGAAATGGCTATCAACTTAAAAAAAAAAGACCCACCTGATTAAAGAAACCCAAAGGGAACTAAAGTTTCCATGTAGCCTTTCACATCTTATGGCCTCCCTAAGGAGAAGAAAAGAGAGAGAGAAGCTAATCCATGCCTACCCTTTGGTGCAATGCAGTGTGTTCCAAGGGTGAGAACTTTTGTTCCTCAGAATTATTTTTATAATGTCACCTCTGCCAGGAATGATTTAAGAGCTTCCAGATAAAGGAATGAATTTCAGCAGAGGCAGAGAGAGATCACCTCAAGTCTCGCCCTAGCTTCTCGGTGAATAAAACACCCTCGCAGAATCACGGGATTTCAGGGGCTGGAAGGCAACTCCCAAAGCTCATCCAGGCCAACCCCACTGCCAGAGCAGCATCACCTAGAGCAGGGCACACAGGAACACATCCAGCTGGGTTTGGAATATCTCCAGAGAGGGAGACTCCACAACCCCCCTGGGCAGCCTCTTCCAGGTGTTCTGTCACCCTCACAGGGAAAAGGTTTTTCCCCCTGTTTCCATGGAACTTCCTCTGCCTCAGCTTCCACCACTGCCTCTTGTGCTGTCTTTGGGCATCACCCAGCAGATCCTGGCTCCATCTTCTTGCCACTCATCCTTTACATAGTTATAAATATTGATGAGGTCACCTCTCAGTCTCCTCTTCTCCCAGCTACAGAGCCCTCAGCTCCCTCAGTTTCTCCTCATAAGGAAGATGTTCCACTCCCTTCATCATCCTGGTGGCCCTGCACTGGACTCTTTCAAGCAGTTCCCTGAGGTCCTTCTTGAACTGAGGGGCCCAGAACTGGACACAATATTGCAGATGCAGCCTCACCAGTGCGGAGTAGAGGGGGAGGAGAACCTCTCTTGACCTACTGACCACAGCCCTTCTAATCCACCGCTGAATGGCATTGGCCTTCCTAGCCACAAGAGCACATTGCTCATTGGTCTTCCTCCCATCCACCAGGACACCCGAGGTCCCTTTTGCCTTCACAGCTCTCCAGCACATCCATCCCCAACCCATACTGGTGCATGGAGTTGTTCCTTCCCAGGTGCAAGACTTGTTGACTCCCTTGTTGACTCCTCAGCCCTCTCCAGCATCTTGCTGCTACACTCAGAACTGGGACTTTAAAACAAAGGGAAATACTCATGCCTCAGTCAAAAGGATGTCTTAAAGGGAAAAAAAATTAAGAGAGTACAACATAAGTGCCTTGAGGAGAGATGAGTTTGTTGTCTAAGCTTTGGACAGCTTAGAAAGGGAAACTACCTTAGAGCAGGTGCATCCAATCTACTGCTCTGAACAGCTATTACACAGCAGCAGGGTGCCTGCTGGGAGTGAGAACAGGCAGTACCTCACATTTTCAGACAGGGAAGGCTGTCACAGGAGTCCACACATCTTGCATGTAGGAATTGCCACTTGCCATTGCCAAAGCCTGCCTGCCATGCCTGCCTGCAGGTAGGAATCTTCTCCCTAAATAGCACCTACACTCCTTCCAATGCTAGATACAACAGAATGTTTCTAAAGACTTAAATGAAGCCAGCTCCAAAAGGATTTCAATACAAATTTTCCTCTCTGAATCGCATCACAGGATGCAGAATGGACCAGGTTGGAAAAGACCTCAGAGATCATCCAGTCCAACCTATCACCCAGCACCATCTCATCAACTAAACCATGGCTCCAAGTGCCTTATCCAGGCTCTTTTTAAACACCCTCCAGGGATGGTGACTCCACCACCTCCCTGGGCAGCACATTCCAATGACCAATGACTCTCTTGGTGATGAACTTTCTCCTCACCTCCAGCCTGAACTTCCCCTGTGCAGCTTGAGACTGTGTCCTCTTGTTCTGGTGCTGGTTGCCTGGGAGAAGAGACCACCCCCCTCCTGGCTACAACCTCCCTTCAGGGAGTTGTAGACAACAATAAGGTTTCCCCTGAGCCTCCTCTTCTCGGCAATAGCGTGGCCAGCAGGAGCAGGGAGGTCATTCTGCCCTGGACTCAGCACTGGTTAGGCAACACCTTGAGTCCTGTGTCCAGTTCTGGGCTCATCAATTTAAGAAGTATATGTACTTGAATGTGTCCAGAGAAGGGCAACAAAGATGGTGAGGGGTCTGGAGCACAAGCCCTGTGAGGAGAGGCTGAGGGAGCTGGGGTTGCTTAGCCTGGAGAAGAGAAGGCTCAGGGGAGACCTTCTCGCTCTCTACAACTACCTGAAGGGAGGTTGTAGCCAAGTAGGGGGTTGGCCTCCACTCCCAGGCACCCAGCACCAGAACAAGAGGACACAGTCTCAAGCTGTGCCAGGGGAAGTTCAGGCTGGATCTTAGAAAGAAGTTCTTCCCAGAAAGAGTAATTTGCCTTTGGAATGTGCTGCCCAGGGAAGTGGTGGAGTCACTGTCAGGAGTTATTAGGTATTAGGTCATAGGCTGAACTTGATGATCTCTGAGGTCTTTTCCAGCCTGGTTGATTCTATGATTCTCTGAAAGGATAAGAGTAGAGATAGAATAAACACAGAGGAGGACAATAATGTTAGCCAGAAATCTGTCTACACATGGAGCCATTAAACGACTTATGGCTTTTAGCCTGGGAAAAGAGACTACTGATGTATGTTGAGCAGTTCAGCTCTGGAGGATCATTCCTTGTCTGTGCAGTGTAAGGGTGCTGCTATTAGACACCTGCTTTAAAACAAACAAGAGGGAGAGCTTTTCCACACAGCCTGGAACACAGCTCAGGAGCTCACTGCTGTGGGATGTGTCAGATGTAAAAGTGGAAATGCATTGAGCGCATTGGGTGGGTTGGGAGAAGAAAGGTCATCAAGAACAAACTCTGGCCCAGAGCAGCCTCTAACACCTGCTTGCTGGGAGGATCAAGCCGTGGTCAGCAGGGCTCTCTGTGTGCCATGTTTTTGGGCAGCAGCAGCTGCTGATAGCCCACTGCCAGAGACTGGCTACAGTTTGACTCTTTAGTTTGTCTATAAGGCCTGGGGGCTGTTTAAGTCTTGAGAAGGCTGAGAGGGGATCTGATCAATGTCTATCAATAGCTGAGGGGGTGGGGGTCAAGGGGAGGGGGCCAAGCTCTTTTGGGTGGTGCACAGTAATGAGACAAGGAACAATGGAGACAAACTAGAACATAGAAGGTTTCAGCTTTGCAGTGAGGGTGACAGAGCCCTGGTGCAGGCTGCCCAGAGAGGTTGTGGAGACTTTCCAAAGCCAGCTGGATGCATTCCTGTGCAGACTCCCCTGGGTGATGCTGCTTTGGCAGGGGGGGGTTGGACTGGATGATCTCTGTTGGTCCCTTCCAACCTCTAATGTACTCTGATCCTGTGATACTGTGTGACCAAAGAGTCTCAACATAGTTATGCTCATACCCATTCTGTCTATCACACAGAGTTCACCCTGTTTCTCACTGTTGACTGAGTGGCCAAGGGGCTGAGTGACATGTGCCAGAGGACTCAGGTGGGTGCCATGGACTCAGACCTCCTGCCAGGGGGTGATTGTGGCTCCATTAAGCTGTCAGCCAGGCCTGCTTTCAGGCTTCCCCAGCACTTCTGCTTTTATCACTGTGGAATGGAATGGAATGGAATGGAATGGAATGGAATGGAATGGAATGGAATAGAATAGAATAGAATAGAATAGAATAGAATAGAATAGAATAGAATAGAATAGAATAGAATAGAATAGAATAGACCAGACCAGGTTGGAAGAGACCTTCAAGATCATTGTGTCCAACCTATCATCCAACACCACCTAAACAACTAACCCATGGCACCAAGCACCCTGTCAAGTCTCCTCCTGAACACCTCCAGTGATGGTGACTCCTCCACCTCCCCAGGCAGCCCATTCCAATGGGCAATCACTCTCTCTGTGTAGAACTGTATTGGACTTTCTCATTGCCTCTCAAACCTTGGTTGTCTTAGAAGCTGGGTTTTGACATCTGTGCTTTGTAAGGAACCTAAGTACAAGGTGGTGCCTTGAGAAGGCACAATTCCAGCTGGTGGTCTCACAGGACAGAAATCTTGTGGCATCAGTACCCAACATGCAGTACAACAGTGCAAGCTCTACTCTCAGCACCTTTCTCTACCTTCTTGGCAAGGAGGAAGGAAAGGTGTCCACTAACGAGGTAAGCGATTTGTTCTGGCATGGAACAGACTGAGTGTGGCTCCTTTGTAAACAACTTCTGGCTGTGGTTTCCTAGCAGGCAGGTGGAAGCTTCCTCATTGTGCTTATCAAAGAGTGATAATGCAATGGACAAACAAATGCCATTGCCAGCATTAATATGCAAATTAGATGCTAGGAAGAAACGATGGAGGGACTCCTGAAATACAGCAGTGAGCGCTAATTGCATTCCTTGCCCTTCAATATGCTGTGCACTGTAGATAGCTCTTTCCCTAAATGAAAACTGAAAGCTTTCCTTTTTGCCTGCTTCTTCATGCTTAAATACTGCAGATGCACTTTTTTTTCTCTCCTAAATACGTTGCAGTGTTTGCATTTAACATTTTATTGTACCACAGAGGAGGCTGACATGACCAACAGTTTGCTTCAACAGCATTTGGGGTGCTGAGATACCCTAGAAATGGGTTAGTTGTGGGTTGGGAACAACAGGAACTGAGGTGGAATTCCCTGTGTACAAGCTGGGCAGGGACTGGCTTGAAAGCAGCCCTGAAGAAAAGGATTTCGGGGGTGCTGGGGGATGAGAAGCTCAACAAGAGCCAGCAGTGAGCACTTGCAGCCCGTAAAGCCAAGCAGAGCCTGGGCTGCATCAAGAGAAGCAGAGCCAGCAGGGCCAAAAGCAGAGCAAGCAGAAGGAGAAGATGTCTAATGGTAGATAGGCAAACTACCTACCTATGTCCTTGTAGGTAGGAGTAGCTCTCTTAGCTTATCCCCACCTCTTACTTGGACAGTCATCCACTCCTGCTCTTCAGGGGACATCAAGCTCTCAGTTGAAGCCCACAAGCTCATCCTTCTTGATGATATCTCCCCTTCCTTCAAGGTATCAACTGGCTTGAGAGCAGCCCTGAAGAAAAGGACCTGGGGGATGCTGGGGGGATGAGAAGCTCAACAGGAGCCAGCAGTGAGCACTTGCAGCCCAGAAAGCCAACCAGAGCCTGGGCTGCAGCAAAGCCCAGAGAAGCAGAGCCAGCAGGGCCAAGGAGGGGATTCTCCTCCTCTGCTCCGCTCTAGTGAGACTTCACCTGGAGCACTGTGTCCAGTTCTGCAGCCTCTATTCCAGGAAGGATCTGGAGGTGCCAGAAGGTGCCCAGAGAAGGGCCATGAGGATGAGCAGAAATAGAAATGGGTAGATTCAGATTGGATGTGAGGAAGAAGTTGTTCCTCATGAGTGTGGTGAGAGACTGGCACAGGTTGCCCAGGGAGGTGGTGGAAGCCTCCTCCCTGGAGGTTTTAAGTCCAGGCTGGATGTGGCTGTGAGCAACCTGATCAAGTGTGAGGTGGGGTTGGAACTGGATGATCCTTGGGGTTGGAACTGGATAAATGATCCTTGAGGTCCCTTCCAACCCTAACAATTCTATGGTTCTATGATCCCCAAACAATCTTCTTTTGCAAACACATCCAGCCCTGTCCTGGAAACTGATTGGGGCTGTGTGGCTGTGTGGCTGTGTGGCTGGGTGGCTGGGTGGCTGGGTGGCTGGGTGGCTGTGTGGCTGGATGGCTGTGTGGCTGTGTGGCTGCATGGCTGTGTGGCTGGGTGGCTGAGTGGCTGGGTGGCTGGGTGGCTGGGTGGCTGTGTGGCTGGGTGGCTGGGTGGCTGGGTGGCTGTGTGGCTGGGTGGCTGGGTGGCTGGGTTGCTGTGTGGCTGGATGGCTGGGTGGCTGAGTGGCTGTGTGGCTGGGTGGCTGTGTGGCTGGGTGGCTGTGTGGCTGGGTGGCTGGGTGGCTGGGTGGCTGGGGTGGCTGTGTTGGCTGGGTGGCTGGGTGGCTGGGTGGTTGTGTGGCTGGGTGGCTGGGTGGCTGGGTGGCTGGGTGGCTGTGTGGCTGGGGTGGCTGGGTGGCTGGGGTGGCTGGGTGGCTGGGTGGCTGAGTGGCTGTGTGGCTGGGTGGCTGGGTGGCTGGGTGGCTGTGTGGCTGGGTGGCTGTGTGGCTGGGTGGCTGGGTTGCTGGGTGGCTGTGTGGCTGGGTGGCTGTGTGGCTGGGTGGCTGGGTGGCTGGGTGGCTGGGTTGCTGGGTGGCTGGGTGGCTGGGTGGCTGGGTGGCTGAGTGGCTGGGTTGCTGGGTGGCTGGGTGGCTGGGTGGCTGAGTGGCTGGGTGGCTGTGTGGCTGGGTGGCTGTGTGGCTGGGTGGCTGGGTGGCTGGGTGGCTGTGTGGCTGGGTGGCTGAGTGGCTGGGTGGCTGGGTGGCTGGGTGGCTGAGTGGCTGTGTGGCTGGGTGGCTGTGTGGCTGGGTGGCTGGGTGGCTGGGTGTTTGTTTTCTTCCTGGCATTTTGTTTTCTCCTGGAAATCTGTCCCAGAACTTCAGTCTCCAGATGGCTGGAAGTCTCATTTCTTAGTAACTATTTTCTTCATATGCCAACACTGTCTGTGAGCTTGGAAGGTTCCTCTCTTGTGTTTTCTCCCTGAAGTATTTGTAGCACAGTTGTGCCCTGTCTCAGCATGTGGCAGCTCTGCCTTTTTTCTTTTCCTTTTCTTGTCTTGTCTTTTCTTTTCTTTTTTCTTTTCTTTTCTTTTCTTTTCATTTTTCTTTCCTTTCCTTTCCTTTCCTTTCCTTTCCTTTCCTTTCCTTTCCTTTCCTTTCCTTTCCTTTCCTTTCCTTTCCTTTCCTTTCCTTTCCTTTCCTTTCCTTTCCTTTCCTTTCCTTTCCTTTCCTTTCCTTTCCTTTCCTTTCCTTTCCTTTCCTTTCCTTTCCTTTCCTTTCCTTCTCTTTCCTTCTCTTTTCTTCTCTTTTCTTCTCTTTTCTTCTTTTTTCTTTTTTCTTCTCTTTTCTTTTCTTTTTTCTTCTCTTTTCTTTTCTTTTCTTTTCTTTTCTTTTCTTTTCTTTTCTTTTCTTTTCTTTTCTTTTCTTTTCTTTTCTTTTCTTTTCTTTTCTTTTCTTTTCTTTTTTTCTTTTCTTTTCTTTTCTTTTCTTTTCTTTTCTTTTCTTTTCTTTTCTTTTCTTCTCTTTTCTCTTCTTTTCTCTTATCTTCTTTTCTCTTCTTTTATTTTCTTCTCTTTTCTTTTCTTCTCTTTTCTTCTCTTTTCTCTTCTTTTCTCTTCTTTTCTTCGCTTTTCTTTCCTTTTCTTTCCTTTTCTTTCCTTTTCTTTCCTTTTCTTTCCTTTTCTTTTCTTTTCTTCTCTTTTCTTTTCTTTTCTTCTCTTTTCTTTTCTTTTCTTCTCTTTTCTCTTCTTTTCTCTTCTTTTATTTTCTTCTCTTTTCTTTTCTTTCCTTTTCTTCTCTTTTCTTTTCTTCCCTTTTCTCTTCTTTTCTCTTCTTTTCTTCTCTTTTCTTTTCTTTTCTTTTCTTTTCTTTTCTTTTTCTTTTCTTTTTTCTTTTCTTTTCTTTTCTGTCTTCTTCCCTTTTCTCCTTCCCTCTTCCCCTTCCCTTTTCCCCTTCCCTTTTCCCCTTCCCTTTTCCCTTTCCCTTCCCTTCCCTTCCCTTGTGCAGGACTCTGTACTTGTCCTTCTTGAACCTCATTTGGTTCCTCTTTGCCCAGCTCTCAGTCTGCCCAGGTCTCACCTTCAGATGTCTCAGCCAAGCCTCCCAGTTTGGTATTATCAGCAAACTTGCTGAGCAGGCACTCTGTCCCCTCATCAATGTCATAAGTCAAATATTCATTTCTCCACCATGTGCCACTCTGAGTTCTTTCTTTAACATAAGCTGTTAGGAAATTTAGGTGCTGCGTGAGCTGAGACCTTCCTCATAAGAGCTTAATGTTCCCTCATAAGAGCTTAATGTTCCTCTGCTTTCTGTGCATAGCAAATAGGATGACCAGGAAGATTGGAGATTGTGGGGACCTGTACAAAATTTTCTTCCAGATCAAGCATCTCCAAGCAAAGGGATCCTGGCAGAACAGGACTTCCCTGCTCCTCCTGGCTACACTATTCCTTATCCAGGCCAGGATGCCTTCTTGGCCACCTGGGCACACTGCTGGCTCATGTTCAGCTGCTGTCAACCAGTAACAGAATCATAGAATCAACCAGGTTGGAAAAGACCTCAGAGATAGAATAGAATAGAATAGAATAGAATAGACCAGACCAGGCCAGGTTGGAAGAGAACTTCAAGATCATCGAGTCCAACCTATCATCCAGCACCACCTAATCAAGTGACCCATGGCACCAAGCACTCCATCCAGTCCCCTCCTAAACATCTCCAGTGATGGCAACTCCACCACCTCCCCGGGCAGCCCATTCCTATTACCTAATGCCTTTTTTGAGGTAAGGGCTCAGCAATGAGCTTTCTTTTCAAGACTCCATATAAATAACAGTGACAAAGTGGTTTTGCTTTTTTATTCTCTTCTCCTTTCCATACAGAGTAGAGTAGAGTAGAGTAGTGTAGAGTAGAGCAGAGTAGAGCAGAGCGGAATGGAATGGAATGGAATGGAATGGAATGGAATGGAATGGAATGGAATGGAATGGAATGGAATGGAATGGAATGGAATGGAATTAACCAGGTTGGAAGAGACCTTTGAGATCATCAAGTCCAACCTATCAGCCAACACCATCTCATCAACTAAACCATGGCACTAAACCAGGTCTGAGTTTTGGCTACTCTGAAATACTTTGGCTGATGAAGCAGCAGTTGTCACTTTCTTTCTCAGATCACTTATGACTACACTGAACAAAACTAGAAATGGGTAGATTCAAATTAGATGTTAGAAAGAAGTTCTTCCACAAGAGGGTGGTGAGGCACTAGCACAGGTTGCCCAGGGAGGTGGTGGAAGCCTCATCCCTGAAGGTTTTGAAGGCCAGGCTGGATGTGGCTGTGAGCAACCTGATCTAGTGTGAGGTGTCCCTGCCCATGGCAGGGGAGTTGGAACTGGCTGAGCCTTGAGGTCCCTTCCAACCCTGACAATTCTATGATTCTATGATTCCTCCTCCCTCCCTTCCCTGGTACCTGCACAGACACCACCCAAGTCAGTTCAGCCAGCAGAAGGCCAGGAATGAGAGAAGGGAGGAATTCAAAGCAGAATCACAGAGAGAAGCAGCGGAAAGGAGACAGAACAATCTGTGCAGGAAACTTTATCCTCATCAGCAACCCAACACTACTATTATTCTGCATCCAATGGCTAACTTTATTTACCTTTTACTGGTAATTTTCTTATTTATAATTAAGACACCAGGCTAAAGCATTAGCCTCAAACTACAACACATTGAAGTAATTATGAATCGGTGGCATCTTAATCTCATCCAGAGCCTGTGGTAAAAGGCACTGCTGAAAGTTGTTTTGAAGTTTGTTATTAACTGCATCACCCTTACTCACTTATCCTTCAAAGGCCTGGAATGGATTTGTGAGGATTGACTTGCCCACAAAATCTGCCTTGACCTTTCTCCCTTCTGTTCCTACACCTCTCTACTCTTTTCGGTCATGTTACAGCTCCTACTGATTTGTCCAGCGCCAAAGTCAGAGGTTCTGCTTGGTGGTTCCTTGAATTCTCCCTGCAGCCCTTTGAGAACAACTGGTGGTCCATTTGCCACTCCTCAGCCACCCAAAAGAAAGATGAAAAACAAAGGCCTGTTAAAGAATAGGCTGGAAAGCATAATTCATTCTTTGGCAGGTTCAGGCCTGAGTTCAATGGCCACGTGCTGGGCTCATGCTGCCTGATGTCAACAGTTTGATTCTTTCCTTTCCACTGACTTTTCTAAACCCTCTTCTGGTGTCATTTCAATATTAGAATTATACAATCATAGAATCAATAAGGTTGGAAAACACCTCAGAGATCATCAAGTCCAACCTATCACCCAACACCTCATGACTAACTAAACCATGGCTTCAAGTGCCACATCCAACCCCTTTTTGAACACCTCCAGGGACAGGAGACTCCACCACCTCCCTGGGCAGCACATCCCAATGGCCAATCTCTCTTGCTGGGAAGAACTTCCTCCTCACCTCCAGCCTAAACTTCCCCTGGTGCAGCTTGAGACTGTGTCCTCTTGTTCTGGTGCTGCTTTCCCAACCCCCACCTGCCTACAAGCTCCCTTCAGGGAGTTGGAGAGAGCAAGAAGGTCTCCCCTGTGCTCCTCATCAAGTTCAGCCTATGACCTAATACCTAACAACTCCTGACAGTGACTCCACCACTTCCCTGGGCAGCACATTCCAAAGGCAAATTACTCTTTCTGGGAAGAACTTCTTTCTAAGATCCAGCCTAAACTTCCCCTGGCACAGCCTTAAGACTGTGTCCTCATGTTCTGGTGCTGCTTGCCTGGGAGAAGAGACCAACCCCCACCTGCTACAACCTCCCTTCAGGGAGTTGTGGAGAGCAAGAAGGTCTCCCCTGAGCCTCCTCTTCTCCAGGCTAAGCAACCCCAGCTCCCTCAGCCTCTCCTCACAGGGCTGTGCTCCAGACCCCTCCCCAGCCTCATTGCCCTTCTCTGGACATGTTCAAGTGTCTCAGTATTGAAGGGGTTCCTCAAGACTCCCCTCCTACAAAGGGAGGTTTTATGGTAGGACATCTTCCTCAATGAATGTCAAAGAAAAGAATTCATTTTAAGCTAGTCTCTACATTCCTGGGCTCCCTGTAACTCCCTTCTATTGAGTTTGAGGTGTCAATATCTTCATTTAAAATCAGCTGCCCTGGTTCATACCTCATGTTCAGATTCTGTTACTAGCAGAGAAGCACTCACATTCATTTTCCCACTACATATGAACATGATCAAGCTGCCTATATCTATAACTCATCCTTGAACTGGTTTTTTAAGTCTTTTAATAAGAAGTAAGAACAGTGACCTGTGCTAACTTCTATGGTCCTGCTCTGGCAGGGGGCTTGGACTTGGTGATATTTGGAGGTCCCTTCCAAGCCTAACATCCTGTGGTCCTGTGACCTTATTTGCCCACAACATTGTCAGTTACACAGCTTCATGTTTCACAGCATCCTGCACATAAGTGGAGGAAATACTCCATCCCAGAAGATCAACAACTTCATTGATTGGGGTTTGTTTAGCCTGGAGAAGAGGAGGCTCAGAGGAGACCTTGTAGCTCTCTACAGCTACCTGAAAAGGTGGTTGTAGCCAGGTGGGGGTTGGTCTCTTCTCCCAGGCAAGCAGCAGCAGAGCAAGAGGACACAGTCTCAAGCTGTGCCAGGGGAAGTTTAGGCTGGATGGTAGGAAGAAGTTCTTCCCCAGAAAGAGATTGACCATTGGAATGTGCTGCCCCAGGGAGGTGGTGGAGTCACCATCCCTGAGGTGTTCAAGAAAGGCTTGGCTATGGCACTTGGAGCCATGCTTTAGTGGTCAGGAGGTGCTAGGTATTAGGTAATAGGTTTGGACTTGATGATCTCTGAGGTCTTTTCCCAACCTGGTTGATTCCATGATCCTATGACTCTATAGTACAAAGTATAAATTCAAACCAGCAAGCAATTCTACTTATGTGTAAATTAATTGTGTCATTCCCAACCCCACCCCCCCCCAAAAAAAACCCACCCTACCAAAACTGCATTTAAATTAGAAGGCCAGACTATATTATTTAAGTATAGTTTTAAATGCAGAAGGAAGGTTGATGCTCCTGCTCTGGGTTTATCATAGACTAGACTAGACTAGACTAGACTAGAATAGAATAGAATAAACCAGGTTGGAAGAGACCTTCAAGATCATCGTGTCCAACCTATCATCCAACACCCACTAATCAACTAACCCATGGCACCAAGCACCCTGTCAAGTCTCCTCCTGAACACCTCCAATGATGGTGACTCCACCACCTCCCCAGGCAGCCCATTCCAATGGGCAATCACTCTCTCTGTGTAGAACTTCCTCCTGACCTCCAGCCTGAACTTCCCCTGGCGCAGCCTGAGACTCTGTCCTCTTGTTCTGGTACTGGCTGCCTGGGAGAAGAGACCAACCTCTGCCTGTTTACAACCCCCCTTCAGGTAGTTGTAGAGAGCAAGAAGGTCACCCCTGAGTCTCCTCTTCTCCAGGCTAAGCAGCCCCAGCTCCCTCAGCCTCTCCTCACAGGGCTGTGTTCCAAGCCCCTCACCAACTTCGTTGCCCTTCTCTGGACTCATTCCAGCAAGTCAACCTCCTTCCTAAACTGAGGAGCCCAGAACTGGACACAGGACTCGAGGTGTGGCCTAACCAGTGCAGTGTACAGGGGCAGAATGACCTCCCTGCTCCTGCTGGCCACACTGTTCCTGATGCAGGCCAGGATGCAATTGGCCCTCCTGGCCGCCTGGGCACACTGCAGGCTCATGTTCATCCTACCATCAACCAGCACCCCCAGGTCCCTCTCTGCCTGGCTACTCTCCAGCCACTCTGACCCCAGCCTGTAGCACTGCATGGGTCTCTGAAGACACAGCAAATGTTCAATGTTGTCTTTATACTGCCACATGCTGTGATTTTTTACCCCTCCCCTGCCTGAGAGACTGCAGGGAACATGGCCCTCTGCCCATCCCCAGTCGTGACAGCACTTAAGCTGCCATTTGTACAGCAAACCAGCAGAAGGCAATGAAAGCACTAAATCATCCTTGTAAAATGACACAAAGTGCCCTGGCTGAAATTAACACCACCATGTAAAGTGTTCACCCACCAAAGAAAGAGAAAGGAAACACAGTGTTATCTCTCTCCAATGATAACTTCTTATTTAACAAGGTAGCAACACAGGATGTTGCTGTGATGATGAAGCTGACAAATTATTTCTGCTCACTATTCAGCAGCCCCAAACATTTCTCTGCAGCTTTCACTTCTTGTCACATCCAAGGGAAGGTTTGCTAAGCAGCGTTGTGTTGAGATCTGTTAACTCTAACAGCAATCTTATTCAGGGCTTTCAGGTGAGCTTTTCAGCCATACATAGGATAGGATAGGATAGGATAGGGTAGGATAGGATAGGATAGGATAGGATAGGATAGGATAGGATAGGATAGGATAGGATAGGATAGGATAGGGTAGGGTAGGGTAGGGTAGGGTAGGGTAGAGTAGAGTAGAGTGGAGTAGAGTAGAATAGAATAGAGTAGAGTAGAATAGATCAGGTTGGAAGAGACCTTT
The DNA here is from genome assembly GCF_026170545.1 of Melanerpes formicivorus. Taxonomy (NCBI): domain Eukaryota; kingdom Metazoa; phylum Chordata; class Aves; order Piciformes; family Picidae; genus Melanerpes; species Melanerpes formicivorus. Next base: position 926,868 of record NW_027142437.1, on the reverse strand, counting down.
GAGATCATTGCATCCAACCTATCACCCAACACCATCTAATCAACTAACCCATGGCACCAAGCACCCCATCAAATCTCCTCCTAAACGCCTCCAGTGATGGTGACTCTACCACCTCCCTGGGCAGCACATTCCAGGGTTTCACCACTCCAGAAGTCCTCCTCCAGAAGTCCGTGTGGGGTTGTGTTCACAGGATAACAGAAATTTAGAGGTTGGAAGGGACCTCCAGAGATCACCCAGTCCAACCCCCCTGCCAGAGCAGCATCACCCAGGGGAGTCTGCAGAGGAATGCATCCAGGTGGGGTTGGAAAGTCTCCAGAGAAGGAGATTCCACAACCTCTCAGGGCAGCCTGCTCCAGGGCTCTGGCACCCTCACTGCAAAGAAGTTTCTCCTCATGTTGACCTGAAGCTTTCTCTGTTCAAGTTTGTCTCCGTTGGTCCTTGTGTTATTAAGGGAGGTTGTAGACAGGCAGAGGTTGGTCTCTTCTCCCAGGCAGCCAGCACCAGAACAAGAGGACACAGTCTCAGGCTGCACCAGGGGAGGTTCAGGCTGGATGTTAGGAAGAAGTTCTACACAGAGAGAGTGATTGCCCATTGGAATGGGCTGCCTGGGGAGGTGGTGGAGTCACCATCACTGGAGGTGTTCAGGAGGAGACTTGATGGGGTGCTTGGTGCCATGGGTTAGTTGTTTAGGTGGGTGGGATTGGTTGATGTGTTGGACAAGATGATCTTGAAGGTCTCTTCCAACCTGGTCTGGTCTATTCTATTCTATTCTATTCTATTCTATTCTACTCTACTCTACTCTACTCTACTCTATTCTATTCTATTCTACACCACCCAAAAGAGCTTGGCCCCCTCCACTTGACACCCACTCCTCACCTATTGATAGACATTGATCAGATCCCCTCTCAGCCTTCTCTTCCCCAGACTAAACACCCCCAGGGCTCTCAGTCTCTTCACAGATGAAGTGCTCAAGTATCCTAAGCATCCTCCTGGCTCTCCCTTGGATTCTCTTCAGCAGCTCTCTGTCTCTGTTCAACTGGGGAGCCTGAAACTGGATTCAGTACTCCAGGTGTGGCCTCAGCAGGGCAGAGCAGAGGGGGAGGAGAACCTCCCTGGTTCTGCTGGACACACTCCTCTTAATGCACCCCAGGATACCATTGGTCCTCTTGGCCACCAGGGCGCATCGCTGCCCCATGCAGAACTTGCTTCTGAACTTCCTGGCTGCTCCTTGCCTCCCTGGCTCAGGCACACATCCACCACACTGCTTTACCACTTGGGCCACCACCTGGGGAGGGCAGAGGCAAAGATTTTGCAGGAGAAAATTCTGTCTCTGTTAAGATATTAGAATTCTTGCCAGCAGACTGGCAGGTGAAGCAGGCTGGTGAGGGATCACTCATTTGCATTTCCATGAAGTTCTTTTTCAGGAAATTAATTACTCCTGGGTTAAAGGTCAAACCTCTGCCCTGGGGTTTGATAAAAAACTGATTACAAGATACAAAGGTAGAGAATCTGGGCGTCCACGGGGTGAGAACTGAAGGGCTGCAGAGGGGCAGTGTTATTAGGCATATCTATTAGTAAACAATCAGGAGGTCATTAACTGGGAGTCGGTTTGGATGACACCGAAATGTTGAGGTGCACCATGCCTGAAGGAGGTCTGAGGAATTAAAAGGGTATTAATGCACAAGCACCAGCTGTCCTGTCCTTAATGTGCCTGAAGAGCAGCTTGAGTTATTAAATGCCTGTGTGGTCCATGAAGTCCCCAGATAGTCATCCTCCTAGACAAGACACGGAACTGGCTCTAGATAAGGGATCTACTTGAAACTGGGTGACTAACTGAGAGCAGCCCTCCTGCTGGGGCTTCTGGACACTTCTAAAAGCATTAACTGCAAGTTCTGCAAGGGTAGGGAGGCTCTACAGAGAGACTTGGAGAGATTGGAACCATGGCCAATGTCAACAGGAGGAGCTTCAACAAGACCAAGTGCCAGGTCCTGCACTTGGGGCACAACAACCCCAAGCAATACCACAGGCTTGGGGCAGTGTGGCTGGAAAGCTGCTGGCAGAAAGGGACCTGGGGGTGCTGATGGACAAGCAGCTGAAGAGGAGCCAGCAGTGTGCCCAGGGGGCCAACAAAGCCAAAGGCATCCTGGCTGGGATCAGCAATGCTGTGTCCAGCAGGAGCAGGGAGGGGATTGTCCCCTGGGACTCAGCTCTGGGGAGGCCACACCTCAAGGGTTGTGTCCAGTTTTGGGCAGCTCAACACAAGAGAGCTGTGGAGGTGCTGGAGTCAGGGCAGAGGAGGGCAAGGAAGCTGTGAAGGGCCTGGGGAATAAATGTGATGAAGAGCAACTGAAGGATCTGGGGATGGTTAGTTTGGAAAAGAGGAGGTTAAGGGGAGACCTCATTGCTGTCTACAGCTCCCTGAAAGGAGGTTGTGGAGAGGCTGCTGCTGGTCTCTTATTGATAGAAGAAGAGGGAATGGTCTCAAGCTGCCACTGGGTAGGTTTAGAATGGACATTAAGAAACATTTTTTGATGGCAAGAGTGGTCAGGGATTGGAATGTGCTGCCCAGGGAGGTGGTGGAGTCCCCAGGCCTGGCTGTGTTTCCAGGTGGTTTGGCTGTGGTGCTTGGGGCTGTGGTTTAGGGGTGACCCTTGTAGAGTAGGGTTGTGGGTTGGACTTGGTGCTCCTGAGGCTCTTTTCCCACCTGAATGTTTCTGTGTTTCTGTAATTCTGTCCCAGGCAGCTCCAGCTCTGCCTAGTCCAGTCTGTATACTCTAAAGTGCTGCTTGATCTCCTGGATGAAGTAACCCCATGACTAGCAGGCAATTTCTGCTGCAGCAAGATTGTGCTGTCCACCTGGAAAGCAACTAACAGAATCTCCTGCAGATGAAAATACTAACATAAAATCAACAATAAAATAAAGAAAATGAAAGTGGTCACACAGGGCAGTCTCCTGTACATTGTTAAGGCAACAAATGATGCATCATGCATGTGCCTGAGTGTTTAACCAGGCCAGCTGGCTTAGACAAACTAAGACCTGCAGTTCTTACCCCATCCAGCTAAAGGTACTGCTGCAAAGACCTTTGCAATGCAGAATCCTGCTACTGCAGGGTTTGGGAGACATCAGTCTCCATGACAGCATCACCACTGCTCTCCAGCAAAGACTCTCAGCATTGCTGCCAAGCTCTTACTAGTTTCAACAAAGCCCCTTTGTAGAAATGTCCTTTCTTTCCTCCCTTCCTTTACTTCCTTTCCTCCCTTTCCTTTCCTTTCATCTTCTCTTTCCCTTCCTTTCCTTCTTTCCCCTCCTTCCCCTCTTTTCTCTCCTTCCCTTCCATCTCCTCTTTCCCCTCATTCCCCTCTTTACCCACCTTCCCCTCCTTCCCTTCCTTCCCCTCCTTCCCTTCCATCCCCTCCCTCCCTTCCATCCCCTCTTTCCACCTTCCCCTCTTTCCCCTCCTTCCCCTCTTTCCCCACCTTCCCTTCTTTCCACTCCTTCCCTTCCTTCCCCTCTCCTTCCCTTCCTTCTCCTCCTTCCCTTCCTTCTCCTCCTTCCCTTCCATCTCCTCCCTCCCTTCCATCCCCTCTTTCCCCTCCTTCCCCTCTTTCCCCACCTTTCCTTCTTTCCACTCCTTCCCTTCCTTCCCTTCCTTCCCTTCCTTCCCCTCCTTCCCTTCCTTCTCCTCCTTCCCTTCCTTCCCCTCCTTCCCTTCCTTCTTCTCCTTCCCTTCCTTCCCTTCCTTCCCCTCCTTCCCTTCCTTCTCCTTCCCTTCCTTCCCTTCCATCCCCTCCTTCCCTTCCATCTCCTCTTTCCCCTCCTTCCCCTCTTTCCCCTCTTTCCCCACCTTCCCCTCCTTCCCTTCCTTCCCTTTCTTTACCACTGCTACAAAATCTCTCTCTGCTGGACTACCAGCATTGTGCATCTCCTCAGAGGAACCCTTTGCAGCTCCAAGAGTTGTTCAGGCAAGAGGCAGCTGAGTACAACGGCAAATAACAGTGCTTTTAGCAAATTTTCTTGTCACTGCTCCACACTTCTTCAGGCACAACAGTTTCAGGAGATGAAGGAGTCTTGCATAGCAACATTCCTAGCAAATATTTTGATCCCCACTGACCTTGAGCCTTGTGCATCTGTGGGAGATGTATGGTGTGCAGTAGCAGCAGTGCTGGGGGGAAGTTCAGTGTGCCCAGTTACAGCTTGCACACAAATAAATGCATGTTATTACCTCTGAGCTTTCCTTTTCTCCCCTGGGTTCCCAGGAGCCTCGTGACATTTTGCCAAGGGGAACTTTGGAACTGGATGATCTTTCAAGGAGAGAGCCCTACAAAGCTCACTGTTAATTCAGCTCCATCATATGCAGCACACAGACCTGAAGGCCAATTTAAAATCTTCAGCATAAGATCAAAAACTACTACAAAAAGATGCAAATGTTTTTAAACAGGAACCTACTCTTCAGGAGCCAAACTGCTTTGCAAGATGACAACTTTCTGCTTCCCTTTGAAGCAACTTCTCACATTGAGATCTGATGGAATAGCTCAACATCACGACCCAGGAAAGCACTGGTAATTATGGTTATTATTTTGATGGCTACAAAAATGCAGTCATAGTATCATAGTATCAGTCAGGGTTGGAAGGGACCACAAGGATCAGCTAGTTCCAACCCCCCTGCCATGGGCAGGGACACCCCACACTAGAGCAGCCTGGCCACAGCCTCAGCCAGCCTGGGGTTAAACACCTTCAGGGACAGGGCCCCAACCACCTCCCTGGACAACCCATTCCAGGGCTTCACCACTCTCCTGGGGAAGAACTTCCTCCTCCCCTCCAGCCTGAATCTCCCCACCTCCAGCTTCATTCCATTCCCCCTAGTCCTATCACTGCCTGAGATCCTGAGCAGTCCCTCCCCAGCCTTCCTGTAGCCCCCTTCAGATACTGGAAGGCCACAATGAGGTCACCTGGGAGCCTTCTCTTCTCCAGGCTGAACAGCCCCAACTCCTTCAGTCTGTCCTCATAGAATAGCAGCTCCAGCCCTCTGATCATCCTCGTGGCCCTTCTCTGGACACCTTCCAGCATCTCCAGATCCCTCTTGCAATAGGGGCTCCATAACTGGAGGCAGTACTCCAGGTGGGGTCTCCCCAGAGCTGAGTAGAGGGGGAGGATCACCCCCTTGACCTCAGTCACAGATGAAGATCTCCAAATGTGCACAGCCCAAAAGAAATTACTGCTCCTTGCTTTACAGAGGTTATGGCAGCCCTGTGGAGAAGGACCTGGGAGTCCTGGTGGAGAAGCTCAGCAATGTACCCTGCTGGCCAAGAAGGCCAATGGGATCCTGGGATGCCTGAAGAGGAGTGTGTCCACCAGATCCAGGGAGGTTCTCCTCCCCCTCTACTCTGCCCTAATGAGACCTCACCTGGAATGTTGCATCTTCTGGGCTCCTCAGTTCAAGACAGACAGTGATCTACACAAGATAGTCCAATGGAGGGCTACAAGGATGCTGAAGGGACTGGAGCACTGCCCTATGTGGAGAGGCTGAGAGCCCTGGGGCTGTTTAGTTTGGAGAAGAGAAGGCTGAGAGGGGATCTAATGTTCATGAATATGTGAGGGCTGGGTGTCAGGAAGGAAGGATCAGCCTCTTCTCACTTGCACTCTGTGATAGGACAAGGGGCAATGGATATAAACTACAGCACAGGAGGTTCCACCTCAACATGAGGAGCAACTTCTTGACTGTGAGGGTCACAGAGCCCTGGAGCAGGCTGCCCAGAGAGGTTGTGGAGTCTCCTTCTCTGGAGCCTTTCCAGCCCTGTCTGGATGTGCTCCTGTATGACCTGTGCTGGATTCTATGGTCCTGCTCTGGCAGGGGGATTGAACTTGATGATCTCCAGAGGACTCTTCCAACCCCTAACATCCTGTGATCCATATCAGAGCAAGTGGACAAAAATACACAGGAAAGCAATGCAATAGTAAGGAAAAGAAAATCCCCTGTTTCCTGGGGTCATATGCAAAGAAAGAGAAGGTTGACCAAGCATTTGCAAAGGCTCCCTCTTCAACCAAAGTGTGCTTGCATTTGAGCAAGGACATTCAAAATAGGATGTGTGCGCTGTCAGCACCTGCCAAATGCAGCCTCATCATCTGAGAACAGCACAAGGTGGAGAAAGAAGTGAAAGTCCAAACTTAATAAGCATTATCTATGAAATCAAATGCACAGGGAAGTAAATCAGTCAGAGAATCACAGGACTTGGGAGGCTGGAAAAGACCTCTAAGATCATCGAGTCCAGCCGTTAACCCAACGCTACCAAGCCTGCATTCCATGCAAAAGTGACACTCCTGGCTGCTGGCTGGCTCCAGGCTGGACACCCCAGGCCTGAGCCACATGTTTTGTTCTTTCTTAGAAGCCTTGTCATAGAATCATAGAATTGTCAGGGTTGGAAGGGACCTCAAGGATCAGCCAGTTCCAACCCCCCTGTCCCATGGGCAGGGACACCTCACACTACAGCAGGTTGCTCACAGCCACATCCAGCCTGGCTGCAAAAACCTCCAGGGATGAGGCTTCCACCACCTCCCTGGGCAGCCTGTGCCAGGCTCTCACCACCCTCATGGCCTGCAAAAATAAATCCCCCAGTGATTAATTCAGTCCCATTCAATTTAAGGCAAGCTTTAAAAGCTTGAGCAGCCTTTTTGTTTCTGCCCTTCTCCTGCCTCTCATCACAGAAACCACAGAAACATTCAGGTTGGAAGAGAGCCTCAGGATTACCAAGTCCAACCCAGAACCCTGCTCTACAAGGGTCACCCCTAAACCATAGCCCCAAGCACCACAGCCAAACCGCCTTGAAACACAGCCAGGCTTGGGGACTCAACCACCTCCCTGGGCAGCACATTCCAAGGCCTGACCACTCTTGCCCTAAAAAATGTTTCCCATTGTCCATGGCTTGCTGGCTGGGACACTCACTAAGGTGGTGGCAAGTGGTTTGAATCCTTTCAGTTGGAGAAGGGAACTGCATCCCACATGGAGCACTCTGCCCACTCAGAGTTACACAATAAAAGTCAGATGTAGAGAAGGCACTGCTGCCTTCTCTGGTATTGTGGCATTTCAGGCTGTGCCTAGGAAAATTTTCCACAGACTGAGTAGGAAAGTGGTAGAATGTAAGGGCAACAAAGCTGGGGAGGGGTCTGGAGCACAGCCCTGGGAGGAGAGGCTGAGGGAGCTGGGGTTGCTTAGCCTGGAGAAGAGGAGGCTCAGGGAAGACCTTCTTGCTCTCTCCAACTCCCTGAAGGGAGGTTGTAGCCAGGTGGGGATTGGTCTCTTCTCCCAGGCAACCAGCACCACAACAAGAGGACACAGTCTCAAGCTGTGCCAGAGGAGGTTCAGGCTGGATGTTAGGAAGAAATTCTTCCCAGAAAGAGAGATTGGCCATTGGGATGTGCTGCCCAGGGAGGTGTTGGAGTCACCATCCCTGGAGGTGTTTAGGAAGAGCCTGAATGAGGCACTTGGTGCCATGGTTTAGTTGATTAGATGTTGTTGGGTGATAGGTTGGACTTGATGATCTCACTGGTTCTCTTCTCTTCTCTTCTCTTCTCTTCTCTTCTCTTCTCTTCTCTTCTCTTCTCTTCTCTTCTCTTCTCTTCTCTTCTCTTCTCTTCTCTTCTCTTCTCTTCTTTTCTCTTCCCTTCTCTTCTCTTCTCTCCTCTTCTCTCAGCATCAAGCTGTATCTGTGTTTATCAGTCTGTAGATTTTTGAAGTGTGGAAAGCCCTCTACATTCCTTGAAGGGATGGCTGCAGCATTATTCTATTCTATTCTATTCTATTCTATTCTATTCTATTCTGTTCTGTTCTGTTCTGTTCTGTTCTGTTCTATTTAAATCACCCCTGGATGGAAAAAGGAAAACAATGATGAGGTCTAAATGAACCCATTGGTCTGGTTCATAAAGTTAGTTGTGTTAACTACCTCTCTTTTCAGTTTCTTTGCCCTGGCAGATACCAGCTGGTTGCTTCTGCTGGCTTGCTGACCTTGGCTGTGTTCTTGTTGTGGCTGAGTACTAACAAGCTACTCTCTGCTTTTCTATTTCTCTTACAGGGGAGGAAGGGGGAGAAGAGGAGGAAGGTGTTGCTAACCCCCTGGTTTTGACCATGGGGGGTTCTTATGTTGTTTATCAATTGCCCACATGTGTAAATATTGCATGTGTTGTACCTGTTCATTGCATTCCATCTTTCTAGGCTGTAGTTTTGCTTGTAAATAGAGCTCCATTTGCTTCCATCTGAGCTAGCCTGGCAATTCTATGTTGGGGGGTTGGGGAGGGGGGGGGTGTAATTTTAACCCACCACAGTTATGCCTCACAGGAGATAACTACTGCCACTTCTGAAGAAGATTTCTGGGGCAAACAACTGACTCCAGCTTGTCTGAAGCGAAGCCCCTCCCTGGAGGCACAAGGCAGATGATTAGGAGTCAAGGCAAGGAGGAGGATGTGAGATGGAAGCTTATTCCCAGATGCTCCTCACAGTGATTCGAGACAACTTTTCCCTTCGAGTGCTGGCTGTGCATCCTTTATGAGGCAGCCACCCCTCAGGTTGGCACCAAGACACGATGAGGAGAGCATACAGAAACCCACACGACTGCTGCTGGTGCTGCGTGGGGCTTGGACGGATTCCTGGCACTGCTGGGGCCAGGCAGCTTAACATTCCTTGTGAGTGCTGTGCTTTCTTTCTTTAAACAAATATCAAGACACTGACATTTCATGCTCCCTGATCTGCACAGCGCTGGGCATGAGCCAGCAGTGTGCCCAGCCGGCACAGGCGGCCAATGGCACCTTGGGCTGGATCAGGATCAGGATAGTGTGGCCAGCAGGATCAGGGATGGAATTCTGCCCTGTACCCAGCACTGGGGAGGTCTCACCTTGAGCACTGTCTGCAGCTCTGGGCCCCTCACTTCAGGAAGGATCTTGAGGTGCTGGAGTAGGTCCAGAGGAGAGCAACCAGACTGGGGAGGGGGCTGGAGGGAAAGTCTGATGAGGAGAGGCTGAGAGAGCTGGGGGTGTTCAGCCTGGAGAAGAGGAGGCTCAGGGGAGACCTTATCACTACCTACAACTACCTGAAGGGAAGTTGTAGTCAGGTGGGGGTCAGGTTCTTCTCCCAGGCAGCTTGTGACAGAACAAGAGGGCATGGCCTGAGGCTGCACCAGGGAAGGATTAGGTTGGACATTAGGAAGCACTTCCTGACAGCAAGGCTGATTAGGCACTGGGGTGGGCTGCCCAGGGAGATGGTGAAGTCACCATCCCTGGAGGTATCATAGTACCATAGTATCATTCAGGGTTGGAAGGCACCACAAGGATCATCCAGTTCCAAATCCCCTGCCATGGGCAGGGACACCTGTCAAGGTCCGGAGACATTAGATGTCTCGGTCCGGAGACACAGTTCTTTTAAATATTCCCGTGTTGTGAAATTAAAGGCACAAACGAGGCCAAAGTATCAACAGCTAGACTCTTTATTACATAAATAAAGTGGACATAAGAAGGAAGAGGGAGAAAAGAGAGAGAGAAGAGAGACGAGAGATAGAAGAGGAAAGAGAAGAGGAAAGGAATTATATTAGAGAAACCGTGGTGAGGCTTTTGCTGGAGAACAACTGTGGTCCTCTGGGGAGATGTTGGGTTGATACAGGAACAGTGCTGAGGCTGCTCTGGGCAGCCTGGGTCTGTAGAGAAGGGGTGCTGAGGATTTGGCTGGAGCTGTGGTCCTCCGGGCAGCTTCTTTTCTCCGGAGCAGCATCGTCCCGGCTTTCTCTTCTCAGCGGCCTGGCCCGGCTCCTGTGTTTTCCTTCATCTCCGTTTTTCTCCTGTTTCTCTCCTCTGTTTCTCTCTACAAACCACTAGTTGCTCAAGTCTTTTATACAGTTTTTTAGTCCTCAGGCAGGTGTTGGTATGTCAGGTATTCCAGAGGCAAGGAAATAATCCAGGTATCTGTTCCCCCGGAAATCTTTCTGTGTATTGCTGTGTATGTGGGCAAGATTTTTGGATGGAGGCGAGGGGGGAATCTCCGTCTACCCCATCTCCATCCAGACAAGTCCTCCCACATTCCTTTACACAGGTGGTGGAAACCATCGTATCACCCTGCCCAAGGTACTTGATGGGCGGAAACCACCCTGCCCAGAAAGCGTGATGGCTGGGTCCTTGGGTCCATTGTTGTAGTCCCGTGTTATCACGATGCAATCACAAGCTGATTTGCATCCAGGATTGGTGGACAGGATTCTTTCCACCTTCTTTCCAGTGGCTCGGCTATCACTTTATCTTTGTTGACTCACATAGAGAGAGACAAACTTATTAGACTCTCACAACACCCCACACTAGATCAGCCTGGCCAGAGCCTCATCCAGCCTGGGCTTAAACATCCAGCCTGGTCTTTAAGACAAGCTTGGATGTGGCCCCTGGTGGCCATGGTGTAGCTGATGAGGTGGGGTTAGCTGCTAGGCTGGACTTGATGGTCTCAGAGATCTTTTCCAGCCTCAACGACTCTGTGATTCTATATTGTGTGGCAATTTTTGGCTTTGTTCCCTCACATATTACCTCTATGGCTGCCATAGTCTTTTGAGAATTACATTCTGTGCCCTGAGCATTAAGGAACTCACTGGGATGCCACTTAGCATAATCTTTCCCTTTTTTTTTTTTGACATTTTTCATATACAAAGTTCCCTGCACAGTGACAGGTTCAGGATTGCTAAAAAAAAAACAGCTGGAGAAAAGCCCAATTAAACCTGCAGTTTTCAGTGCTGCAAGGCACACAAGCACTGTGCCTGCCTGCCAGGTGACTTGCTCTGCCCTTGCCTGCACAATGGGATAGGATAGGATAGGATAGGATAGGATAGGATAGGATAGGATAGGATAGGATAGGATAGGATAGGATAGGAAGAATATAATAGAATAGAATGGAACGGAATGGAACGGAATGGAATAGAATAGAATAGAATAGAATAGAATAGAATAGAATAGAATAGAATAGAATAGAATAGAATAGAATAGAATAGAATAGAATAGAATAGAATAGAATAGAATAGAATAGAATTTACCAGGTTGGAAAATAACTTTGAGATCATCCAGTCCAACCTATCACCCAACACCATCTAATCAACTCAACCATGGCACCAAGTGCCTCATCCAGGCTCTTCCTAAACACCTCCAGTGATGGTGACTCCACCACCTCCCTGGGCAGCACATTCCAATGGCCAACCTCTCTTGCTGGGAAGAATTTCTTCCTAACATCCAGCCTGAACCTCCTCTGGCACAGCTTCAGACTGTGTCCTCATGTTGTGGTGCTGATTACCTGGGAGAAGAGACCAACCCCCACCTGGCTACAACCTCCCTTCAGGCAGTTGGAGAGGGCAAGAAGGTCTCCCCTGAGCCTCCTCTTCTCCAGGCTAAGCAACCCCAGCTCCCTCAGCCTCTCCTCACAGGGCTGTGCCCCAGACCCCTCCCCAGCTTTGTTGCCCTTCTCTGGACACCTTCCAGCATCTCAACATCTTTCCTAAACTGTGGACCCCAGAACTGGACACAGGACTCAAGGTGTGGCCTAACCAGTGCTGAGTGCAGGGCAGAATAGAGGGGGAGGAGAACCTCCCTGGAGCTGCTGGACACACTCTTCTGTATGCATCTCAGGATCCCATTGACCCATTGGGATTGATCCCATTGGGAAGAAACATTACAACAAAAAGCCCAAGATTAGACCACAGACGAACAAAAGTGATGGAAAAGAATGCCAGGCTACAGTTTGTAGCATGTTGTTTGAACACTGTAGAAAAGCATGTAGAACATGCTGTGTTATTGACAACCAGTCCCAGGACTAGTCATCTTTCTGCCTGTTCTGGGCTTATGTGACTGCTTGTGACCTTGAAGATGAAGTTTTTCCAGCCTAGAAGTTCATGACCACACAAACACAGGAGAAGGTACAAATGTGGTAGAGAAATGCTAAGCTGTGAAAGAGCTGCTGGATATTTACAGAGGCAAGCAGCTGCCTGGGGCAGAGCTGAAGTGCCACCCTGTGCCACGCACACAGCGCTGATCAGGAGCAGGACTTCTTGCACAAAATGCCAGAGCCCCTGAGACAAATGGCCATGCTGCTTCTTCCACAGACTCTAGGGAACAGCCTTTCCCATCCATGATTAATGCACTGGAGCTGGCTGAGCCTAGGAAATAAATGCAGATCAGAAAAGAAAAGGTAGCATCTCGTGTCCACACTGCATAGCCAACATGTCTTTTCACAAGATGAAACTTTTAGCCGTTGGAATGTGCTGCCCAGCGAGGTGGTGGAGTCACCATCCCTGGAGGTGTTCAGGAGGGGATTGGATGTGGCACTTGGTGCCATGGTTTAGTAGTCATGAGGTGCTGGGTGACAGGTTGGACTTGATGATCTTTCAGGTCTTTTCCAACCTTATTGATTCTATGATACCTTCTTGGCCACCAGGGCACATTGCTGTCCCATGCAGAACTTGTTGCCCACCAGCACTCCCAGGTTTTCTCCATGGGGCTATACCCCAACAGATCACCTCCTAACCTGTAACCTGTACTGGTGCAGTTTATTATTCCTTCCCAGAACTCCTCACTTATCCTGCTGAATCTCCTCTTTGCCCAGCTCTCAGTCTCTCCAAGTCTTGCTGAATGGCCACACAGCTGCAGTTTGATTCTATCCTAAATAGTAAGACTTGCTCCATTCTGTGGATCAAAGGAGCTGTTGGTGCTGCACTGACTTGAGCACTCTTTAACCAACCACAGCCAGACATGCTGCCAGAATAGAATAGAATAGAATAGAATAGAATAGAATAGAATAGACCAGACCAGATGGGAAGAGACCTTCAAGATCATGGTGTCCAACCTATCAACCAATCCAACCCACCTAAACAACTAACCCATGGCACCAAGCACCCCATCAAGTCTCCTCCTGAACACCTCCAGTGATGGTGACTCCACCACCTCCCCAGGCAGCCCATTCCAATGGGCAATCACTCTCTCTATGAAGATTTTCTTCCTAACATCCAGCCTAAACCTCCCTAGATGCAGCTTGAGACTCTGTCCTCTTGTTCTGTCACAGGTTGCCTGGGAGAAGAGACCAACCTCTGCCTGGCTACAACCTCCCTTCAGGTAGTTGTAGAGAGCAAGAAGGTCTCCCCTGAGCCTCCTCTTCTCCAGGCTAAGCAACCCCAGCTCCCTCAGCCTCTCCTCACAGGGCTGTGCTCCAGACCCCTCCCCAGCTTTGTTGCCCTTCTCTGGACACCTTCCAGCATCTCAACATCTTTCCTAACCTGAGGAGCCCAGAACTGGACACAGGACTCCAGGTGTGGCCTAAGCAGTGCTGAGTCCAGGGCAGAATGACCTCCCTGCTCCTGCTGGCCACACTGCTCCTCTACAAGAAGATGTTTTTTTGTTCCCCTGTGGGCACAGCATGTCCCATTTCCTAATATTCTGCTACCATCCTGAAGAAGAGAAATATAAATAAAACATATCCACCCTGCCTTTCTTTACCCCAAATACATGTGCTGAATTGACACAAAGGGCAAACGTTTCCGAAGGCTCTCTCCAGAGCTCTGCAATGCCACCTGTACTTGTGGCTGCAGCTTCATTGCACACACAACAAAGAATTCACACTGCTCAGGCTGGTTTGGTGTGTAACTCCTTCATACATGTGTGAGTGCTTCATTTTCCCACATGCAAAAGGAAGACAGGGCAGACATTGATGTCTGAGCAAGTGCAGGGTTCTGCAGCTGGGCCAGGACAGTCCTCACTATCAATACAGATTGGGGGAGGAAAGGATAGAAAGCAGCCCTGTGGAGAAGGATTTGAGGTGCTGATTGACAAGAAGCTGGACATGAGCAGGCAGTGTGAGACTGCAGCACAGAAGGCAAATCACATCCTGGGCTGCATCAAAAGATGTGTGGCCAGCAGAGCCAGAGTGGAGATTCTGCCACTTTGCTCTGCTCTGCTGAGACCTCAGCTGGAGTACTGTGTGCAGCTCTGGAGCTCTCAATACAGGAAGGACATGGACCTGATGGAGAGGGTCTAGAGGAGGGCCATGAAAATGATCAGGGGGTTGGAGCAGCTCTTCTATGAGGACAGGCTGAGGGAGCTGGGGGTGATCAGCCTGGAGAAGAGAAGGCTCCAGGGAGAGCTAATAGCAGCCTGCCAGGAGCTGAAGGAGGCTACAAGAAGGATGGAGAGAGACTGTTTACAAGACCTGCAATGACAGGACAAGGGGCAAGGGTTTCAAACTAGTGAAGGGCAGATTTAAATTGGATGTTAGGAACAGATTCTTTACTAAGAGGGTGGTGGAGCACTGGAACAGGTTGCCCAGAGAGGTGGTTGGGACCCCATCCCTGGAGATACCCAGAAGGAAATTTGCAAGCCCTATGAAGAGAGGCTGAGGGAGCTGGGGTTGCTTAGCCTGGAGAAGAGGAGGCTCAGGGGTGACCTTCTTGCTCTCTACAACTACCTGAAGGGAGGTTGTAGACAGGCAGAGGTTGGTCTCTTCTCCCAGGCAACCATCACCAGAACAAGAGGACACAGTCTCAGACTGTGCCAGGGGAGGTTTAGGTTGGATGTTAGGAAGAAGTTCTACACAGAGAGAGTGATTGCCCATTGGAATGTGCTGCCTGGGGAGGTGGTGGAGTCACCATCATTGGAGGTGTTCAGGAGGAGACTGGATGGGCTGCTTGGTGCCATGGGTTAGTTGTTTAGGTGGGTTGGATTGGTTGATGGGTTGGACACGATGATCTTGAAGGTCTCTTCCAACCTGGTCTATTCTATTCTATTCTATTCTATTCTATTCTATTCTATTCTATTCTATTCTATTCTATTCTATTCTATTCCATTCCATTCCATTCCATTCCATTCCATTCCATTCCATTCCATTCTATTCTAGATAAAGTACTTAGTAGGAGCTTACACATCATGTTTCCAGAACAGTTGCTTAATATTGGACCCAGTGTAATATAAAAAAAGGTACAGAATTTGGGCACCCAGCCTGTTCCTAAACTGCTGAATATCGCTTCCCTGGGAGTTTGGAGACACCTTGTGTGGAGATCACAGATAGATAGTGCTGGTCCCTTCTACAGGCACTAAGTGCAAAATCCATGAGAGAAGCCATGGCAACCATATTTTAAATGCACTGACTTCTGTAGTTAGAACATTTCTTCTGCTTGCATTATGATGCAGGCAACCTACTGATCTTTGGATGTTTACATAGGAATTCCCTTCAGCCATGCTGAAGGGAGAAAGTTAAAAAACAGCATAAGCATCCAAGCTGAGACAGATTTGCTCCCTGCCCTGCAATAGATTCATATCATGTGAGTGAATTTATTTGCTTCTTAACTCAGCATCACTATTAGGAAAGCAATTCAGGGGGTCGATTGCTGGGAAGTCTATTGGCAGGAGGAGGGAAAATAATTCTGATTGCTCTTCCAGGCAGTTTACAGGCAAAGATTCATGAGGGAGGCCTACAAAACTGGGGTAATAAACCCTCCCAACAAGCAGGTGGTAGACAGCTCACTGAAGTGCAATCTAAGGGCTATTAAGGCACAAATTTAGCATGGGTAATGCTTTTGAGGATTCTGCTGCACCAGGCACAGGTTTGCCTCCGTCCTGCCTGGTGGGAAGGTGGTTTGTAAGATCCAGTTGCATTTGTCACTGTCCTGCTGTGATGTAACTGGTAAACTGGTGGTGGTTCTGTTGGTTAAATTCACAGAATCACAGAATGTTAGGGGCTGGAAGGGACCTCAAAAGCTCAACCAGTCCATCCCCCCTGCCAGAACAGATCACCTAGAGCAGATCACACAGGACTGCATCCAGGTGGGGTTTGAATATCTCCAGAGAGGGAGACTCCACAACCCCCCTGGGCAGCCTCTTCCAGTCTTCTGTCACCCTCACAGGGGAAAAACAATTCTTCCTCCTATTTCCATGGAACTTCCTCTGACTCACCTTCCACTATTGCCCCTCGTGCTGTCTTTAGGTATCACCCAGCAAAGCCTGGCTCCATCCTTTGGGCACTCACCCTGCACATCTTTATCAATAGCAATGAGGTCACCTCTCAGTCTCCTCCTCTCCAAGCTCCAGAACCTCAGCTCCCTCAGGCTTTCCTCACAAGGAAGTTGTTCCACTCCATTGAAGTCTGTCTTTTACCCATGACCATAACTGGTAAGTGAGCCATCCATGGCCTTTGTCTCAACCCTGGAGCCTTGTGTTGTGTTTTCTCCTCCTCATCTCATCAGGGGAGGGGAGGAGTGAGAGAGCAGCTTCCTGCTGCTTTGCTGCCAGCTGGGTGGGCTTAAACCACAACAGGAGACTCCACTTTGACTTGCACTCTACAAGGTTCCCCCCTAGACCATATCCCCAAGCACCACATCCCCACCACCTTCAAACACATTTGAGCACTTCCTCCAGCAAATTGCATTCAGCCAACTCGCCCTCAGCTTTTGTAAACACCAAGAAAAATTACACCCTTCAGGGGAGTCTATAACTTTAATATTCAGGTGCATTGTTTTGCAGCTGTTGCTCTCAGTCATTAACCCTTACAAACTAGGGCTGTTTGTATCAGTTTGAGACCCAAAACTGAGCCAGGAGAGTCAGCCTTATATCCAGGTATTGGAATGTGCTGCCCAGGGAGGGGGTTGAATCCCCAAGCCTGGCTGTGTTTCAAGGTGGTTTGGATGTGGTGCTTGTGGCTATGGTTTAGGGGTGACCCTTGTAGAGTAGGGCTCTGGGTTGGACTTGGTGATCCTGAGGGTCTTTTCCAACCTGAAAGGTTCTGTGATTTCTGTGATTCACCTCACCTGAACATTTCCCCTGCATTAAAATAATGTGTCAGCATAAGAGAGAGTCTAAAATTCCCAACAGATCATCATAGACCCATAGAATGGTTTGAGTCATGTAAATATCATTTAGTTCTAACCCCACTGCCATGAGCAGGGACACCTTGAGGAGACCTCATTGCTGTCTACAACTCCCTGAAAGGAGGTTGTGGAGAGGCTGCTGCTGGTCTCTTCTCACGGGGAATCAGTGACAGAACAAGAGAGAATGGCCTCAAGCTGCCCCTGGGTAGGTTTAAACTGGACAGTAGGAAGAAATATTTCCCAGCAAGAGTGGTCAGGCCTTGGAATGTGCTGCCCAGGGAGGTGGTTGAATCCCCAAGCCTGGCTGTGTTTCAAGGTGGTTTGGATGGGGTGCTTGGGACTATGGTTTAGGGGTGAGCCTTATTAGAGTAGGGTTGTGGGTTGGACTTGGTGATCCTGAGGGTCTTTTCCAACCTCAATGATTCTGTGGTTCTGTGATTCCACTAAACCAGGTTGCTCAAAGCCTCATCCAGCCCTATCTTAAACACTTCCAGGGATAAAATATCCACAACCTTTCTGGGCAACCCCTTCCAGTGTCTCACCACCTCCTGATCAAAATGACATATAATGGCTGTTTAGTTTTGTTTGACTTATATATTAGTGTTTAATAACAATTAATCTACTGAGACTAATGAACAGTACACTGTATTTAACATGTTTGCTGAGTTACTGGAGTTTACACCACCATCTGGGATGGGTTCTGCTTTGTGTATTCACATTTCTAGTGAGCTCTTCAGCTGCATTTTCCTTTGCACTGAGGGATTTGTGCCAGGTCCTTTCTGTATTTGGACCAAACCCATGAAAGACACAAAGGCAAGAAACCAACCACAGTGGTTCTCCAGCAAACTCTTTAAATCCTTTCACTGGGCACAACATGAACTATAAGCTGTGGATTATACCAAAGGTAAAGTGTGGCAAATCAAGCCAGCAGTGTGCCCAGGTGGCCAAGGAAGCCAATGGCATCCTGGCTTGCATCAGGAATAGTGTGGCCAGCAGGAGCAGGGAGGTCATTGTGCCCCTGTACTCAACACTGCTTAGGCCACACCTTGAGTCCTGTGTCCAGTTCTGGGCTCCTCAGTTTAAGAAGGACATTGAGACACTTGAACATGAAGGGTAATGAGGCTGGGGAAGGGTCTGGAGCACAGCCCTGTGAGGAGAGCCTGTGGGAGCTGGGGTTGCTTAGCCTGGAGAAGAGGAGGCTCAGGGGAGACCTTCTTGCTCTCTACAACTACCTGAAAGGATGTTGTAGCCAGGTGGGGGTTGGTCTCTTCTCCCAGGCAGATAGCACCAGAACAAGAGGACACAGTCTCAAGCTCTGCCAGGGGAGGTTCAGGCTGGATGGTAGGAAGAAATTCTTCCCAGCAAGAGAGATTTGCCATTGGAATGGGCTGCCCAGGGAGGTGGTGGAGTCACCATCCCTGGAGGTATTCACAAAAGGATTGGATGTGGCACTTGGAGCCATGCTTTAGTGGTCAGGAGGTGTTATGTATTAGGTAATAGGTTGGACTTGATGATCTCTGAGGTCTTTTCCAGCCTGGTTGACTCTATGATTCTATACTACCATTTGACATAAAGGCATGTCTAGCTCCCTGTTTAAGCATGAGAAGGAATATGTGGAGGGATCTGTACAGTTACACTTCTGAACTGTGTTCTGTATTTCTCAGTCTCAGAAAGTGCATGGGTTACAGGGAAGAGCCACCAAGCAGAATCATTAAGAGCTTTCTCAGGTGCTAGCCTCAAAATTAACTCCAGAGAGACACAGGGGGGGGAGGGAAAAAAATTATTTCTTCTTGAGAACCTATGAAACAGGATTTCAGTTTATCTCTGGAATTCTTGCTTTTGGCTGATTCATTGCTGTGCACAGGTATGTTTATAACCAAGAAAGAACAATGTTGAATACATTCAGACCTGAGTTTATTAGTCAAGCTAATCCCACAGCTTTGGAGGAATTAGTGCAGGATTTCAGAAAGGGTGATGAGACACTGCTTTGATGACACAGTCAAAATATGTCTGAAGAGCAGAAACCTGGGTGTTTTCTTAAAACAACCAAGAGAAGCGTGGCCAGCAGGGCAAGGGAGGTGATTCTCCCCCTCTACTCCACTCTGGTGAGACCCCACCTGGAGTACTGTGTCCAGTTCTGGAGCCCCTCTTACAGGAAGGATCTGGAGGTGCTGGAAGGTGTCCAGAGAAGGGCCACGAGGATGAGCAGAGGGCTGGAGCTGCTCTGCTGTGAGGACAGACTGAGGGAGTTGGGGTTGTGCAGTCTGGAGAAGAAAAAGCTCCAAGGAGATCTAATTGTGGCCTTCCAGTATCTGAAGGGGGTTACAGGAAAGCTGGGGAAGGACTTGTGAGGGTGTCAGGGAGTGATAGGACTGGGGGGGATGTAACAAAACTAGAAGTGAGGAGATTGAGATTGGATGTTAGGAAGAAGTTTTTCCCCATGAGGGTGGTGAGAGACTGGCACAGGTTGCCCAGGGAGGTGGTGGAAGCCTCATCCCTGGAGGTTTTGTAGGCCAGGCTGGATGGGGCTGTGAGCAACCTGCTCCCTGCCCATGGCAGGGGGGTTGGAACTGGCTGATCCTCGAGGTCCCTTCCAGCTCTAACTACTCTATGATGATTCTATGATTTTCTAGAGGCAAGCATAGTGTAGACATACCATAGTAACAGAAGGTACTTTCCCAACAGCAAACCTACCTGCATCACTGTCTTAAGGAGGAAAGATAAGAGAGCAAGAGAGAGCAGTATCCACAGCTACTTCTACAGATTCCCTTGACAGGGATTTTCTAACTCTATCATCTAAAACTCAGCTGCCTCAATACCACCTAGCCCCCTGGTCTCCTTGATAGTCTAAGGACAGAAAAAGAGAACTCCATAAGGCAATTAATCCCAGCCTAAAGCAGATACCCAGACAGGGTCAATGAATCACTCTCTCATTTCTTTCTTATCCTATGGCTTTGAAAGGAGCCTGACAAGTGACTTTCTGATGCCTACGTTGGTAAGATGAATCCTGCCCTGGTGTCATTTTTCACTCTACTCTGAAACTTCACTTTTGGATTTGCTTCACCTTTGATGTCTTTTCTTACAACTACCTGAAAGTGCATTGTGGTGGTGGTGCTCAAGGACATTGAGGCTGGTGCTGGCTCTGGCAGAGGGGCTGGACCCAATGATCTCCTGAGGTCTCTTCCAACCTCTAATGTACAGTGGTACTCTGATAACCTAGCTACCATGACCTCTAAACTATATGCTGAAGCATCACATCTACATGCTTCTTGGACAGCTCCAGGGACAGTGGCTCCACCACTTCCCTTGGCAGGCTGCTCCAATGCCTGACCACTCCCTCAGGAAAGCTTCCCTGGCACAACTGAAACCCAGAATAGAATAGAATAGAATAGACCAGGTTGCAAAAGACCTTTGAGATCATTGAGTCCAACCTATCACCCAACACCATCTAATCAACTAAACCATGGCACCAAGTGGCATCCAGGCTCTTCCTAAACACCTCCAGTGATGGTGACTCCACCACCTCCCTGGGTAGCACATTCCAATGGCCAATCTCTCTCTCTGGGAAGAATTTCTTCCTAACATCCAGCCTGGCACAGCTTGAGACTGTGTCCTCTTGTTCTGTTGCTGGGAGAAGAGACCAACCCCCACCTGGCTACAACCTCCCTTCAGGGAGTTGTAGACAGCAATAAGGTCTCCTGTGAGCTAGTCACTTGGGAGAAGAGATTGACACCAGCCTCACTGCAACCTACTTTGAGGTAGTTGTCGAGAGCAATAAGATCTCCACTTAGACTTCTCCAGAGTAAACAACCCCCAGCTCCCTCAGCCACTCACAGTATCACAGTATCACTAAGGTTGGAAGAGACCTCAAAGATCATCAAGTCCAACCTGTCACCACAGACCTCATGACTAGACCATGGCACCTCATGACTAGACTCCACCACCTCCCTGGGCAGCACATTCCAATGGCCAATGACTCTCTCAGTGAAGAACTTTCTCCTCACCTCCAGCCTAAACTTCCCCTGGCACAGCCTGAGACTGTGTCCTCTTGTTCTGGTGCTGCTTGCCTGGGAGAAGAGACCAACCCCTTCCTGGCTACAACCACCTTTCAGGTAGCTGTAGAGGGCAATAAGGTCACCCCTGAGCCTCCTCTTCTCCAGGCTAAGCAACCCCAGCTCCCTCAGCCTCTCCTCACAGGGCTGTGCTCAAGGCCTCTCCCCAGCCTTGTTGCCCTTCTCTGGACACGCTCGACTGTCTCGATGTCCTTAAACTGAGGGGCCCAGAACTGGACACAGGACTCCTCATATGCCATGCCCTCCAAACCCCTCACCAGCCCTGCTGCTCTTCTCTGAACATGCTCCAGGACCTCAATGTCTTTCCTACACTGTGGCAGCCAGTACTGAACACAGAATTTAACTCTAAGTACTAATGTAAAGTCGTTACTGAAAATGTCAGCAAAGAGCTAATGAAATTGTTGACATTGAGAAGCTCCACACCTACATTTTGCAAGGAACCCACACATTCTCTTTCATTTAGCAATGCCTAAACTGGAGAAATCCTGCTGGAATTAAGTCTCCAGAAATATGCCCCTCTGGCTTCTTCCAGCTTCTTTTCATGTAGTTATCATAGTATCAGTCAGGGTTGGAAGGGACCCCAAGGATCATCTAGTTCCAACCCCCCTGCCATGGGCAGGGACACCCCACACTAGATCAGGCTGTTACCACAAACAGTAATTATCTTCATATACAAAACTCATTTCTCTGGCCAAGAAAAGATAGCTGTGTGCTGCCAGGTGATAACCCTGGACTGGAAGGTTACAAGAACCTAGGTCTAGGTGTCACCAGAGTCCCTAATGAAACTTTCCCTGCACCTCTCTAGACACCTGTGAGTTGCCAGGTGATAACCCTGGACTGGATGGTTACAAGAACCCAGGTGTCACCAGAGCCCCTAATGAAACTTTCCCTGCTCCTCTACTAGACAGCTGTGTGCTGCCAGGTCATAACCCTGGCCTGGAAGGTTACAGGAACCTAAGTAAGTGTGACCAGAGCCCCCAGTGAAACTTTCCCTGCACCTCTACTAGACAGCTGTGTGCTGCCAGGTCATAACCCTGGACTGGAAGGTTACAAGAACCTAGGTCTAGGTGTCACCAGAGTCCCTAATGAAACTTTCCCTGCACCTCTCTAGACACCTGTGAGTTGCCAGGTGATAACCCTGGACTGGATGGTTACAAGAACCCAGGTGTCACCAGAGCCCCTAATGAAACTTTCCCTGCGCCTCTCTAGACATCTGTGAGTTGCCAGGTGATGATAACCCTGGACTGGATGGTTACAAGAACCCAGGTGTCACCAGAGCCCCTAATGAAACTTTCCCTGCTCCTCTACTAGACAGCTGTGTGCTGCCAGGTCATAACCCTGGACTGGAAGGTTACAAGAACCTAAGTAAGTGTGACCAGAGCCCCTAATGAGACTTCCCCTGCACCTCTACTCTCCTCAAGCCAAGTACAGCCCCTGGGCTTTAGCTAGATCAGCCAACACGGGTCTAGGCCCACAACAATGTGCCCTCCATGCTGGAGTTTAGCAGTGGATTATCTTCACTGCCTCCTGTTCACATTGCCTGTGCTTCACCAGGAAGGCTGCAAAGCTGTATGTGCATTACTGATGCAGTTGCTTCAACCTACTTTGTTCCTATCAGCACATGATGCCATATTTAATATGACTCTAAATTTGGACTCATCTTCATCCAGCACAGGAAAGTATGAGCAGTGAGTTTGAAGAGCTTTCACGCAGATGGCAATATGGTGTGAAACGCTCTTCCATTTCCCCTCACTCAGATAAGGAAGTATAAATGTCAAATAAATTGCAGATCTTCCTCTGAGGCAAAGAAAAATGCAAAAAAATAAAAAAAGGAAGAAGTTAGATGGAGCTCAGCACCCTCCTTTTTTGTCACTTGCTGTGCAGTCCTGTTTATTCCCAGCCACTGGTTGATTCACTGGGATGTGTCACGCCAAACCACCACGTTTTGCAATCTTTTACTGCCATCTTATGTCATTTTTTGTCACTGCACAAGCCATGGCATACTCCAAATTGTCAAAGAAATGCTTCCTCGCAGACAGCATTTCCTGTCACAGCACCACAGGAGGGTAGGGGTTGGAAGAGGCCTCCAGAAATCATCGAGTCCAAGCTCCCCTGACATAGCAGGAGCAGAGAATCCAGCACAGGTCACACAGGAACACATCCAGACAGGGCTGGGAAGGCTCCAGAGAGGGAGACTCCACAACCTCTCTGGGGAGCCTGCTCCAGGGCTCTGTGATCCTTACAGTAAAGAAGTTGCTCCTCATGTTGAGGTGGAAACTCCTGTGCTGGAGTTTATATCCATTAGGCTGAACATGAGCCAGCAGTGTGCCCAGGTGGCCAAGAAGGCCAATGGCATCCTGGCCTGGATCAGGAACAGTGTGGCCAGCAGGAACAGGGAAGTCATTGTGCTCTTTATTCAGCACTGGTTAGGCCACAACTTGAGTCCTGTGTCCAGTTCTGGGCTCCTCAGTTTAGGAAAGATGTTGATTTGCTGGAAGGTGTCCAGAGAAGGGCAACAAAGCTGGGGAGAGGCCTTGAGCACAGCCCTGTGAGGAGAGGCTGAGGGAGCTGGGATTGTTTAGCCTGGAGAAAAGGAGGCTCAGGGGAGACTTTATTGCCGTCCACAACTCCCTGACGGGAGGTAGTAGCCAGGAGGGGATTGTTCTCTCAAGCAACCAGCACCAGAACAAGAGGACACAGTCTCAAGCTGTGCCAGGGGAGGTTCAGGCTGGATATTAGGAAGAATTTCTTCCCAGCAAGAGAGACTGGCCATTGGAATGTGCTGCCCAGGGAGGTGGTGGAGTCACCATCCCTGGGGGTGTTTAGGAAGAGCCTGGATGAGGCACTTGGTGCCATGGTTGAGTTGATTAGATGGGGTTGGGTGATAGGTTGGACTTGATGATCTCAAAGGTCTTTTCCAACCTGGCTAATTCTGTATGCTGTAAAACAGAGCTGCCAACTGACAGCAGCTTCTGCAATCACATTTTGTGCTGCATAAACTCCACTTTCATAAAGCACACTGACTTCAACCCTTCCCAGCTCCTCTAGTCCCAAAGCACAATGTTGCAAGACAACTAACATTTGTATTGATTTCTCAACATGTGCTACAATACAGTAACTCCTTTTAAACACACTTCAGTGATCACTCCCAATGACAGTGCAATCAAAGGAGAGCCGCAAAGTACCTCATTGCTTGACTTTCTCTAATGCTGGAGCAATTTCTGTACCTCACTTAATGCATTCACAGGAGAATCCACTTATACAGTATCATCTAAAAGCAGAATTATCTTCCTCTGTGCTCTGAGAAACAAGTGTTACCCAAAACAAAGAACAAACTGAAGTGATGCTCAGTCTGGAGAAGAGAAGGCTCTGAGGAGACCTGATTGTGGCCTTCCAGTATCTGAAGAGAGCTACAAGCAAGCTGGGGAGGGACTTTTGAGGGTGTCAGGGAGTGATAGGACTGGGGGGAATGGAACAAAAGTAGAAATGGGTAGATTCAGATGGGATGTTAGGAAGAAGCTGTTCCCCATGAGGGTGGTGAGACACTAAAACAGGTTGCCCAGGTGGTGGAAGCCTCATGCCTGGAGGTGTTTGCAGCCAGGCTGGGTGTGAGCAACCTGCTGTAGTGTGAGGTGTCCCTGCCCATGGCAGGGGGGTTGGAACTGGATGATCCTTGTGGTCCCTTCCAACCCTGAGATTTCTGTAATGTTCTCTACTCTCAGATATCATTTGGCCCCCATCCCAATCCTCTGTGGCATGCTCCAGTATGGAGAAACCTAAAGAGTTGTAAGTGACTGCTTTCTGCTTCCTTGCAAAGAGAAAGGGTGCAGAATCTAACCTTGAAAACTCCCAGAACAGGCCAGATTGGTCTAACCAGAGCCAGATGGCTAGTCTTGCAATTAGCTATTTTCTTTATTATGTATATAACTCCCTATGGTCTGTACTTTTAAACATAAGAGACCTAATTCACTATTTGAGGTGCAGAACAGGGCCCTAGCTGCAAAAATGAGATATTAGATTAAAACTCAAGGTCAGGAAAAAATATTGCTGCCTTTTTTTTTTTTCCCCTGTTGAAAAATCTAAAGCTTGTTAATTAAAGGTCACCTGCAGCACTGTGTGCAGCTCTGGAGCCTTCAATACAGGAAGGACATGGACCTGATGGTGTGGGTCCAGAGGAGGGCCATGAAAATGATCAGGGGATTGGAGCACCTTTGCTATGAGGACTCTGCATTGGTTAGGCCACACCTTGAGTCCTGTGGCCAGTTCTGGGCTCCTTAATTCAAGAAGGACATCGAGACAGTTGAGCGTGTCCAGAGAAGGGCAACAAGGCTGGGGAGAGGCCTTGAGCACAGCCCTGTGAGGAGAGGCTGAGGGAGCTGGGATTGTTTAGCCTGGAGAAGAGGAGGCTCAGGGGTGACCTTATTGCCCTCTACAACTACCTGAAGGGAGATTGTAGCCAGGTGGGGTTTGGTCTCTTCTCCCAGGCAACCAGCACCAGAACAAGAGGACACAGTCTCAAGCTGTGCCAGGGGAGGTTTAGGCTGGAGGTGAGGAGAAAGTTCTTCACTGAGAGAGTCATTTGCCATTGGGATGTGCTGCCCAGGGAGGTGGTGGAGTCACCATCCCTGGAGGTGTTCAAGAGGGGATTGGATGTGGCACTTGGTGCCATGGTCTAGTCATGAGGTCTGTGGTGACAGGTTGGACTCGATGATCCTCGAGGTCTCTTCCAGCCTTAGTGATACTGTGATACTCTGATACTGTGACAAGCTGAGGGGGCTGGGGGTGTACAGTCTGTAGAAGAAGAGGCTCTGGGGAGACCTAATAGCAACCCTAACAATTCTATGATTCTATACACAGATATGTCACAGGGCCTCCACTCATATCACAGAATCACAGGAACATTCATGTTGGAAACGACCCTCAGGCTCACCAAGTCCAACCCACAACCCTACTCTGCAAGGTTCACCCCTGCACCTGATCCCCAAGCACCACATCCAAACCACCTTGAAACACAGCCAGGCTTGGTGACACAACCACTTCCCTGGGCAGCCCATTCCCATACCTGGATCTAAGGCTGACTCTCCTGGCTCAGTTTTGGATCTCAAACTGATACAAACAGCCCAACAAATTGTTTTTACTCTACAATAAGTCAGCATTTTAGAGACCTGGCAGAGAGACATCAGTCAACGTGGCTACTGTAAAGAATACATAGAATAAACCAGGTTGGAAGGGACCTTCAAGATCATCGTGTCCAACCTATCAACCAATCCAACCCACCTAAACAACTAACCCATGGCACCAAGCACCCCATCAAGTCTCCTCCTGAACACCTCCAGTGATGATGACTCCACCACCTCCCCAGGCAGCCCATTCCAATGGGCAATCACTCTCTCTGTGTGGAACTTCTTCCTAACATCCAACCTAAACCTCCCCTGGCGCAGCCTGAGACTGTGTCCTCTTGTTCTGCTGCTGGCTGCCTGGGAGAAGAGACCAACCTCTGCCTGTCTACAACCTCCCTTCAGGTAGTTGTAGAGAGCAAGAAGGTCACCCCTGAGCCTCCTCTTCTCCAGGCTAAGCAACCCCAGCTCCCTCAGCCTCTCCTCACAGGGCTGTGTTCCAAGCCCCTCACCAACTTTGTTGCCCTTCTCTGGACACCTTCCAGCAAGTCAACCTCCTTCCTAAACTGAGGAGCCCAGAACTGGACACAGGACTCAAGGTGTGGCCTAACCAGTGCAGTGTACAGGGGCAGAATGACCTCCCTGCTCCTGCTGGCCACACTCTTCCTGATGCAGGCCAGGATGCCGTTGGCCCTCTTGGCTGCCTGGGCACACTGCAGGCTCATGTTCAGCCTACCATCAACCAGCACCCCCAGGTCCCTCTCTGCCTGGCTGCTCTCAGCCACTCTGACCCCAGCCTGTAGCACTGCATGGGGTTGCTGTGGCCAATGTGCAGAACCTGGCACTTGGATGTGTTCAATCTCCTGCCCTTGGACTCTGCCCATCTGTCCAGCCTGTCCAGATCTCCCTGCAGAGCCTCTCTACACTCCAGCAGATCAACTCCTGCCCCCAGCTTGGTGTCAGCTGCAAATTTACTGATGATCGACTCAATGCCCTCATCCAGATCATCAATAAAGATGTTAAAGAGCACAGGGCCCAGCACTGATCCTTGGGGCACACCACTGGTGACTGGCTGCCAGCTGGATGTGGCACCTTCAAAAAGAGCATTTGGCAGCAGCTTTAGCAGAGGTTTCCTTGACACCCACTCTGCAAACCTCTTACCTCACCAAATAATTCCAGCTCCACTGCAGAAAGGCAGCAGCAATGTAGCACTTCACTGCTACTGTGCAGAAACAGATCCAAGCATAAAGCCATCTGCTTCCTAAGGGGAAGAAAACAAAAATCCCACCCACAATTCAGCACCTTCCCCATCTCATCAGAGGCTGTAGTTAAGTTGTCACTGTTTTCATTCAGCTGCAATTTAGCAGGCTGTTGCTCACAATTAAATTAGCTTTTGCAGCTCTGAAGCAACACTTCAATTCATCATTTTATTTAGAGAGCCTCCTACTCAAACTGAAAGTCAGGGGGGGAAAAAAAGCTGATTATCCACAGATTTGGCTTTATATTCACATTCTGAGTGATGGACTCTCAACACACTTAAAGTGGAGCTTTCCAAATTACCCTTAAAGCCTGCAAAGGAAAAGTTACTACCTTTTACTTAGTGCATGCTAACTGTTTAGCACTGCAACAGGTTGCCCAAGTAGGTGGTTGAGGCCACATCCTTGGAGATATTCAAAGTGAGGCTCAGGAGGGCTCTGGGCAACCTGATCTAGTTGAGGATGTCCCTGCTGACTGCAGGGGGTTGGACTGGATGACCTTTGGAGGTCCCTTCCAGCCCAGAGCATTCTGAGAATCTGTGTGTAACAAGTAGAGTTCCCCAGGGATCAGTGCTGGGTCCAAGGTTTATCAATGGCATTGATGATGGAACTGACAGCCAGAGAGTGTCTGCTCAGCAAGTTTGATGACAAAATCAAGCTGGGAGGATTGGCTGAGACACCTGAAGGCTGTGTGGCCATTCAGTGAGACCTGGACAGACTGACAGCTGGGCAGAGAGGAACCTAATGAGGTTCAACAAGGACAAGTGCAGTCCTGCACCTGGGAAGGAAGAATAAACTGCAGCAGCACAGGTTAGGAGGTGATCTGCTGGAGAGCAGCCCCAAGGAGAAGGACCTGGGAGTGCTGGTGGACAGCAAGTTCTGCATGGGACAGCAATGTGCCCTGCTGGCCAAGAAGGCCAATGGGATCCTGGGGTGCATACAGAAGAGTGTGTCCAGCACATCCAGGGAGGTTCTCCTCCCCCTCTACTCTCCCCTAGTCAGTCCCCACCTGGAATATTGCATCCAGTTTGGGGCTTCCCAGTTCAAGAGGGACAGGGATCTGCTGGAGGGAGGCCAACAGAGGGCTACAAGGATGCTGAAGGGACTGCAGCACTGCCTGGTGAGGAGAGGCTGAGAGCCCTGGGGCTGTTTAGTCTGGAGAAGACTGAGAGGGGATTTAATAAGTGTCTATAAATATGTGAGAGCTGGGTGTCAGGAGGGAGGGGACAGGCTCTGCTCACTTGCTCCCTGGGATGGGACAAGGGGCAATGGATATAAACTACAGGACAGGAGGGTCCACCTCAACATGAGGAAGAACTTCTTTAGTGTGAGTGCCACAGAGCACTGGAACAGGTTGCCCAGAGAGGTTGTGGAGTCTCCTTCTCTGCAGCCTTTCCAGCCCTGTCTGGATGCATTCCTGTGTGACCTGTGCTGGATTCTGTGGTCCTGCTCTGGCAGGGGGGTTGGACTCAATGACCTCCTGAGGTCCCTTCCAACCCCTAACAGCCTGTGGTTTAGTAACACTTGACCTTGTTTCATAGGAAAGCATTTTTTCCATAGATTAATTTGCATCTAATTTTATACCCAGTCCTCAGTGAATCATCCAATTAAGTTCTTAATTGTGATCAGTTTTTGAAATATTTCTACAAGACACTGTGTTCCCAGAAATTAGACATCACACAGCACTGTGTTGTGAAGTGTGAGATTTCCTGGGTGTAACTGCTCCAAGAGATTGTGTCTGATACGGGCTGCCTTTCATAAAAAGGCCAATCACTTTTAATCAACAGTTAAAGCAAATTAGTCTTGAACACAGAAAAACACAGCCTGGGGACATGAGCCAACAATGTGCACTTGCAGCCCAGAAAACAAATTGCATCCCGGGCTGCACCACAGGAAGTGTCACCAGCAGGTGGAGAGAGGTGATTCTGCCACTCTGTTCTGCTCTGGTGAGACCTCACCTGGAGTGCTCTATCCAGCTCTGGGGCCCTCAACACCAGACACACCTTCACATGCTGGTGTGGGTCCAGAGGAGGGCCACCAAGATGATCAGAGGGCTGAAGCACCTCTCCTATGAAGACAGGCTGAAAGACAGCCTGAACATGAGCCTGCAGTGTGCCCAGGCAGCCAAGAGGGCCAATGGCATCCTGGCCTGCATCAGGAACAGTGTGGCCAGCAGGAGCAGGGAGGTCATTCTGCCCCTGGACACTGCACTGGTTAGGCCACACCTCGAGTCCTGTGTCCAGTTCTGGGCCCCTCAGTTTAGGAAGGAGGTTGACTTTCTGGAAGGTGTCCAGAGAAGGGCAGCAAAGTTGGTGAGGGGCTTGGAACACAGCCCTGTGAGGAGAGGCTGAGGGAGCTGGGGTTGCTTAGCTTGGAGGAGACTCAGGGGTGACCTTATTGCTCTCTACAACTACCTGAAGGGAGGTTGTAGCCAGGTGGGGGTTGGTCTCTTCTCCCAGGCAGCCAGTACCAGAACAAGAGGACACAGTCTCAGGCTGCACCAGGGGAGGTTTAGGTTGGAGGTTAGGAAGAAGTTCTACACAGAGAGAGTGATTGCCCATTGGAATGGGCTGCCTGGGGAGGTGGTGGAGTCACCATCACTGGAGGTGTTCAGGAGGAGACTTGATGGGGTGCTTGGTGCCATGGGTTAGTTGGTTGGGTGGGTTGGATTGGTTGATGGGTTGGACGCGATGATCTTGAAGGTCTCTTCCAACCTGGTTTATTATTGTTATTATTATTAATTGGGGCTGCTCAGCCTGGAGAATAGAAGGCTCTGAGGAGACCATGCAGCTACATTTCAATACCTGAAGAGCAACTGGAGGAAGGCTGGGGAAGGACTGTTTAGAAGGGCTTATAGTGATAGGATGAAGGGCAATGGTTTGAAACTGGAGCAGGGGAGATTTAGGGTGGACATAAGGAAGTTCTTTAAAATGAGAGTGGTTTCCTATGTCAGGTGGTGGAACACTGGGAGAGGTTGCCCAGGGATGTGACTGAGGCCCCGTCGTGGAAGACACTGAAAATCAGACTTTCATAGAATCACAGAATCAGCCAGGTTGGAAAAGACCTGAGAGATCAACTGTCCAACCTATTACCTAATACCAAGTGCGTCCTCACAGCTAAACCATGGCTCCATGTGCCACATCCAGTCCTTTTTTCCCAACACCTCCAGGGACAGGGACTCCACCACCTCCCTGGGCAGCACATTCCAGTGGCCAATCTCTCTTTCTGGGAAGAACTTCCTCCTCACCTCCAGCCTAAACCTCCCCTGGCACAGCCTGAGACTGTGTCCTCTTGTTCTGGTGCTGGCTGCCTGGGAGAAGAGACCAACTTCTGCCTGTCTACAACCTCCCTTCAGGTAGTTGTAGAGAGCAATAAGCTCTTCCCTGAGCCTGCTCTTCTCCAGGCTAAGCAACCCCAGCTCCCTCCACATGATCCCTCCACAGACAATCAGCAACACTGGTGCTAGAAGGTGCTTTAATCGCTGTTAGCCAGGCACTGCCGCCAGCACAGGGCATGCTGTGGCACAACAAAACCGTATTTGCTACACCAGAGAGTGACCACAGCCCTTCCTCCAGCTCTCCTCCTCACACTCTGAGGCTGTCCCGGAACTAAATGTGCTGGAAAAATCAGTTAAGTCCAGAATGGCAGAAACAGATCAGCTGTTCCTCAGAAGATGTGCAGCTACACCGCCACAGCCGGGCTGAAACCCGCAGCCGCCTGAGGCGCCGCAGCTCGCTCCCCAGCACGGCGGAACCAGCACGGCGGGCGGCAACTTCCGCCTCGTACCGGAAGTAGCTTCCCTGTGGCGACCGCGTGACGCCAGCGCCGCAACCAGGTGCGGGCGGCAGGAAGCGGAAGTGCGGCTGTCGCGTGAGCCCCTCCCAGAGTGCCGCGGGCGCACGGCGTCCGTTGCCATGGAGTCATGAGGGCCTTACCCCCACACACACCCCCTCCCGCTTCCCACCCTCCTCCTCTACTGCCATGTCGCTGGCCGCGCCGCCCCCCGCCCGCGTCTTCGCCGAGCTTCTCTCGGCCCCGTCCGCAACCCCGGCCCCCGCTCCGGTGGGACCTGGCGGCCCCTCGGCATCGCCCGGGCGGGAGGTGCATGTGAGCGGCAGCGCGGAGCTGAGCGCCGGGCCGGACCGGGCGCGGGTGTCGCTGCGGCTGGGCAGCCGGAAGGAAGCGGCAGGAGCGGCGCGGAGCAGCGTGGCCCGCCGGCTGGAGTACATCGCCCAGAGCGCCCGACAGCGCGGCGTCCTGGTGAGAGCCGCCGCCGCCTCCTGCCGCGCCGGGGGCGGAGCGGGGGGGATCCTCTTGGGTGCCGGGCTGCAGGGGGCAGGCGGGGCAGTTCCGCTCAGCTGTGGGGGTCAAACCATCCCCTCCCGGCATCCGGGGCCTCCGCTAGCCGCCTCTGCAGCCTGCGGGGTAAGGTGCAGGCAGAGGAGACTGAGTGGTGACCTCATCACATATGTAAAGGATGAGTCCCGAGAGGCTGGAGCCAGGCTCTGCTCGGTGGTGCCCAACGACAGCACAAGGGGCAGTGGGTCGAAGCTGAGGCATAGGAAGTTACACGTAAATAGGAGGGAACAGGCTGCCCAGGGGGCTGGTGGAGTCTCCCTCTCTGGAGATACTCAAAACTTGCCTGGATGTGTTCCTGCGTGATCTGCTGTAGGTGATCTGCTCTGGCAGGGGGGTTGGACTGGAGGAGCTTTCGAGGTCCCTCCCAGCCCCTGAATTTCTGTGGATCTCTGACTCTGTGCCTTCCTGCCGGCAGCGGGAGTACGGCGGCCGGACCGGGGCATCCTGGAGGGGAAGGACACCCCGCCGAGGGGCCGCGGGGTGTGGGGCGCTGTGTGGATCGGCGGAGGAGTAGCGGGGATCATCCTCGAGGTCCTTTCCAACCTAAGTTATACTGTGATTTGGGGGTTTTGTTTGGTTGGTTTAATGAAATCATTCAACAGAACGGAAGTGTAAATAACTGGTGCCACTGGTACTTTGTGAGATGTTATTTTCTGATAGGACTAATGGCATGAATGAGTGCATTCATGTTACTCCCGTGAGCAGAACACCCAGAACCTCCTAGATCAGCTAATGTACCTGGGCATCATAAACCAGGAAGTATTAATGTCTGCTAAACACTCATATGAACCTTCAACTTTCCTGCTTTATAATATCCAGGCACATCTCAGCCTGATCTAGTGTGGGGTGTCCCTGCCCATGGCAGGGGGGTTGGAACTAGCTGATCCTTGCGGTCCCTTCCAACCCTGAATGAAACTATGAAACTATGAAAACCATAAAGCAAGAGAATTGGAATGTATACATTCAAAACTATATAGATACTGCTTGTTCCATGTTCCAGAGGATTCTGGAGATCCCGTTTCCTAGGAGAAAGTACAGAAGAGCACCTGGTGTGGGTTTTGCCATGAGTTAGCTGTTTGGGTGGTGTTGGATTGGTTGATGGGTTGGACACGATGATCTTGAAGGTCTCTTCCAACCTGGTTTGGTTTATTCTAATAAAGGTTTATTCTAATTCTAATTGCACAAGACAGCTCACTGGTCTCTCACCCTGTTTCAAGTGTGTGTTTCATGAGTTACAAGCCCCATTTAACATCTCTTTCAGACCTCTGTGTGTTTTGTTTTTCCATTTCCAACCCTGGAGGTGTTCAAGAGGGGATGGGATGTGGCACTTGGTGCCATGGTTTAGTCATGAGGTCTGTGGTGACAGGTTGGACTTGATGATCTTTGAGGTCTCTTCCAACCTTGGTGGTTCTGTGATCTGTGACTCTGTGATCCTCGTGCCTCTGCCTCGGGAGCACACCGACTGCTAGGTCCCGCCGTGGAAGCCTGCCCGTGTCTGGAGGGGGCTGCGGCTGTGCCAGCCTCTGCCCAGTCGCCACTCGGGCTCTCTCTTAACAGGTTGCTTGTTTTGTGTGGGAAAACCATCCTGCTTCCACAGTTTTGTCTGCTCCTGCACTAACTACAGCATCCTCATGCACCTGTGGATGAAATTGATGAAGGGGGTAGGCAGGAGCATAACTCCACCTATTTGTATGTGTAGTTATCAATACAACTTTTACTGGTCAATGGTAGGCTGAACATGAGCCTGCAGTGTGCCCAGGCAGCCAGGAGGGCCAATGGCATCCTGGCCTGCATCAGGAACAGTGTGGCCAGCAGGAGCAGGGAGGTCATTCTGCCCCTGTACACTGCACTGGTTAGGCCACACCTTGAGTCCTGTGTCCAGTTCTGGGCCCCTCAGTTTAGGAAGGAGGTTGACTTGCTGGAACGAGTCCAGAGAAGGGCAACAAAGTTGGTGAGGGGTTTGGAACACAGCCCTGTGAGGAGAGGCTGAGGGAGCTGGGGCTGCTTAGCCTGGAGAAGAGGAGACTCAGGGGTGACCTTATCACTCTCTACAACTACCTGAAGGGAGGTTGTAGACAGGTGGATGATGGTCTCTTCTCCCAGGCAGCCAGTACCAGAACAAGAGGACACAGTCTCAGGCTGCGCCAGGGGAGGTTCAGGTTGGATGTTAGGAAGAAGTTCTATACAGAAAGAGTGATTGCCCATTGGAATGGGCTGCCCGGGGAGGTGGTGGAGTCGCCGTCATTGAAGGTGTTCAGGAGGAGACTTGATGGGGTGCTTGGTGCCATGGGTTAGCTGTTTGGGTGGGTTGGATTGGTTGATGGGTTGGACACGATGATCTTGAAGGTCTCTTCCAACCTGGTTTGGTTTATTCTAATAAAGGTTATTCTAAGTTTGTGATAACCACAGCTCAGTGCCTTAAATATGCCACACCTGCAGAACTTTCTCCCCCCCCCTCTTTTTCTTCTTCCACTTCAGCAGAAAGCTAAGGAAAAAAGAGATGTGATCAAGAGAGCTGAAGTGAGAGGGCTCAGAAAATGCATTTACCATAGTAAGTTTCTTGGCCTCGGGAAACCATTCCATAATAATCATCCAAGCATAGTCTTGGCTTTAAAGTTTTGCCCAGACTGTAAAGGTCATATTTCTGCCAGCAAACATGCTGTTGTGCTGATATTTGGGTTTGGGGGGCATTTTGTTCAGCAGTTTTGGGTAGTGCTTCACATTTAGGACCCTTAAAAACAGAACAAAGCTGATCTGTGATGATTTAAGTGGTTGCTCTTGAAAGTAACTTCCTGTTGAGATGCCTTGGGAAAGTGATGCCTTTTTAGTGTATTCACCAATGAGGTGGGGAGCAGGGAGAGGCTGTCAACACCAAATCATAGTATCATAGTATCAGTGAGGGTTGGAAGGGACCACAAGGATCATCCAGTTCCAACCCCCCTGCGATGGGCAGGGACACCCCACACTACATCAGCCTGGCCAGAGCCTCAGCCAGCCTGGCCTTAAACACCTCCAGGGATGGGGCCTCAACCACCTCCCTGGACAACCCATTCCAGGGCTTCACCACTCTCATGGGGAAGAACTTCCTCCTTACCTCCAGCCTGAATCTCCCCACCTCCAGCTTCATTCCATTCCCCCTAGTCCTATCACTCCCTGAGATCCTGAGCAGTCCCTCCCCAGCCTTCCTGTAGCCCACTTCAGATACTGGAAGGCCACAATGAGGTCAGCTGGGAGCCTTCTCTTCTCCAGACTGAACAGCCCCAACTCCTTCAGTCTGTCCTCATAGCAGAGCAGCTCCAGCCCTCTGCTCCTCCTCCTGGCCCTTCTCTGGACACCTTCCAGCACCTCCAGATCCCTCTTGCAATAGGGGCTCCAGAACTGGAGGCAGTACTCCAGGTGAGGTCTCAGCAGAGCTGAGCAGAGGGGGAGAATCACCTCCCTTGACCTGCAGTGGCATCCCCCACACCTCAACTGCTGCATGCATTTAAAGATAAAATGTTGACTCCAGCTCTTTGATTCTGAAGTAGCTGAAGAAAGCATTTGTTCAGGAATGAAGAAGGCAATATAAAAGATCCCTTACCCCCTGGTTTTAGAGAGAGGTTATGTTGCAGCTATGGCACTAGATCATGGAATCATAGAATTGTTAGGGCTGGAAGGGACCTCAAGGCCCAGCCAGTTCCAACCCCCCTGCCATGGGCAGGGACACCTCACACCACAGCAGGTTGCTCACAGCCACAGCCAGCCTGGCTGCAAAAACCTCCAGGCATGAGGCTTCCACCACCTCCCTGGGCAACCTGTGCCAGGCTCTCACCACCCTCACGGGGAACAACTTCATCCTAACATCCAATCTCAATCTACCCACATCTAGTTTTGCTCCATTCCCCCTAGTCCTATCATTACCTGACACCCTACAAGGTATCACCAGTATGGAGGCTGCTCTGGGCTAGAAATGGGATCCTGCTTCCTCTGTTTTAACTGAACATACTGCTGGGTATGTGTCTGTTACAGGGACCGTGGTTCTGTTGCCATCAGAATGACTTGCTCGGTCTGGAATGGTGGATTTTTAATGGACTTTTAACAGGTTGAATGCCTCCAGTTTCTATTAAGTGAGTTAAGAGGAGTTTAAAGTCTGGTGGAACAGCAAAATACCAGGCAGCTCATCATGCATTTATTTTTATTAGAGGAAACAATAAGCTTTGTACCCACCATCCTGGGGAGCTCTCAGGCTTTTGAGGGTGTCAGGGAGTGATAGGACTGGGGGGGATGGAGCATAACTAGAAGTGGGTAGATTCAGATTGGATGTTAGGAAGAAGTTCTTCCCCAGGAGGGTGGTGAGAGCCTGGCACAGGTTGCCCAGGGAGGTGGTAGAAGCCTCCTGCCTGGAGGTTTTCCAGGCCATGCTGGATGTGGCTGTGAGCAACCTGCTGTAGTGTGAGGTGCCCCTGCCCATGGAACTGGCTGATCCTTGAGGTCCCTTCCAGCCCTCATAATTCTATGATTCTATGATCATGGCCAGGAGGATGATCAGAGGGCTGGAGCACCTCTCCTATGAGGACAGACTGAAGGAGTTGGGGCTGTTCAGTCTGGAGAAGAGAAGGCTCCCAGCTGACCTCATTGTGGCCTTCCAGTATCTGAAGGGGGCTACAGGAAGGCTGGGGAGGGACTGCTCAGGATCTCAGGGAGTGATAGGACTAGGGGGAATGGAATGAAGCTGGAGGTGGGGAGATTGAGGCTGGAGGTGAGGAGGAAGTTCTTCCCCAGGAGAGTGGTGAAGCCCTGGAATGGGTTGTCCAGGGAGGTGGTTGGGGCCCTGTCCCTGGAGGTGTTTAAGCCCAGGCTGGCTGAGGCTGTGGCCAGGCTGCTCTAGTGTGGGGGGTCCCTGCCCATGGCAGGGGGGTTGGAACTAGCTGATCCTTGTGGTCCCTTCCAGCCCTGACTGATACTATGATACTATGATACCCCTGGCTGCAATTCAATAGCTCCTCAGAGTGTGGATAGATTAGAAGAGATAGATGCAAATATTTAGCCTACAGTGAATGTGAATAACTGACTGCCAGGTTTAAAGTGATCCTGACTGTACTAGGATAGGACTGAGTGTTTGGCACATGGTGGATGGCACACAAAAGGAGTAGGCAGTGCCTTTGGAGGGGTTGTACCCACTGCTGCAGGCACAGTTAAGCATGACCTGGAGGAACAATTGGCTGTATTTGGGTGTACTGCAGTTAGATTCAGAAACTCAGTGGGAGCAGGGAACATAGGTAGAGGAACCTGGTGGTGTAACCTAGGTGGAGAGTGGTCTGGTTTGCAATGTGAGAGCATTCTGTGTCTCAGTGGAGTTACAATAATTTCACAGGAATCTTTTGCTCTTTCAGAGCTGATGAGGACAGGGTGAGAGGGTTGGTGCTGTTCAGTCTGGAGAAGGCTGTGAGGAGACTCAGTAATGGCCTTCCAGTATCTTAGGGGGGTGTACAAGGAAGCTGGGGAGGAACTTCTGAGGGTGTCAGGGAGGGATAGGACTGGGAGGGATGGAAAAATAATAGAAATGGGTAGATTCAGATTGGATGTTAGGAAGAAGTTCTTCTCCATGAGGGTGGTGAGAGCCTGGCACAGGTTGCCCAGGGAGGTGGTGGAAGCCTCCTGCCTGGAGGTGTTTGCAGCCAGGCTGGATGTGGCTGTGAGGAAGTTGCTGTAGTGTGAGGTGTCCCTGCCCATGGCAGGGGGGTTGGAACTGGCTGAGCCTTGAGGTCCCTTCCAACCCTGACAATTCTCTGATTCTGTGCATTAAAGTATGGAAATGTTAATTCCTTCTACTGACTTGAGGGGCTGTGAAATGCTGCTTTAAACTGTGTGTTTCTCAGTGTTAGCAAAGTGTTAGCTCCAGGGAACTCTGAGCAAAACAACCTGAAGTTTGGCTTGGTTTGTTTGTTTGTTGTGTTGGTGGCTGGTTTTTTTTCTTCCCCCAGAGTAGTTCCCTGCAGTATAATTTTTAGTGCTTTGTTTCATCCAGTTTTAAATCACTCCTCCACTGGAGCTTTTATTTGCCTTGGAGCATTTCTGCTAACAAAGTCTCACTGCTGGCAATTTGTTCTTCCTTCACTGCATTTGCTCACATCACTTGCAGACCACTGTAAACTCCTGGCCAAGCTGTCAGCCCATGGCTTGGAGAGGAGCACACTGCCATGGGATAGGAACTGGCTGGAGGCTGAGCCCAGAGAGTGGTGGTGAATGGTGCCACAGCCAGCTGGCAGCCAGGTACCAGTCATGTCCCCCAAGGATCAGTGCTGGGCCCTGTGCTCTTTAACATCTTCATTGATGATCTGGATGAGGGCATTGAGTCCACCAGCAGTAAATTTGCTGATGACACCAAGCTGGGGGCAGGAGTTGATCTGCTGGAGGGTAGAGAGGCTCTGCAGAGGGACCTGGACAGGCTGGACAGATGGGCAGAGTCCAAGGGCAGGAGATTGTACACATCCAAGTGCCAGGTTCTGCACATTGGCCACAACAACCCCAGGCAGTGCTACAGGCTGGGGTCAGAGTGGCTGAGAGCAGCCAGGCAGAGAGGGACCTGGGGGTGCTGGTTGATGGTAGGCTGAGCATGAGCCTGCAGTGTGCCCAGGCGGCCAAGAGGGCCAATGGCATCCTGGCCTGCATCAGGAACAGTGTGGCCAGCAGGAGCAGGGAGGTCATTCTGCCCCTGTACACTGCACTGGTTAGGCCACACCTTGAGTCCTGTGTCCAGTTCTGGGCCTCTCAGTTTAGGAAGGAGGTTGACTTGCTGGAACGAGTCCAGAGAAGGGCAACGAAGTTGGTGAGGGGTTTGGAACACAGCCCTGTGAGGAGAGGCTGAGGGAGCTGGGGTTGCTTAGCCTGGAGAAGAGGAGACTCAGGGGTGACCTTATTGCTGTCTACCTGAAGGGGGGTTGTAGACAGGCAGAGGTTGGTCTCTTCTCCCAGGCAGCCAGCACCAGAACAAGAGGACACAGTCTCAGGCTGTGCCAGGGGAGGTTTAGGCTGGAGGTCAGGAGGAAGTTTTACACAGAGAGAGTGATTGCCCATTGGAATGGGCTGCCTGGGGAGGTGGTGGAGTCACCATCACTGGAGGTGTTCAGGAGGAGACTTGATGGGGTGCTTGGTGCCATGGGTTAGTTGATTAGGTGGTATTGGATGATAGGTTGGACACAATGATCTTGAAGGTCTCTTCCAACCTGGTCTGGTCTATTCTATTCTGTTCTGTTCTGTTCTCTTCTGTTCTATTCTATTCTATCGTTTCTCTCCACACAGTTCTAGTTGTTGCAAGCTCATTTAAGGCCTCTTCAGAAATCAGTTAGCTCTTCTATCTTGTTGTTTTATTTGGGTTTTAATTAACCCCTGGAACAATTAACCCTTGGTGTTGCAGGAAGCCTGTAGGATCAGAAGTGCCCAACCTTTTGAGCAGCAGGAGCTTGCATTAGCAGCTTGTCAGGATGCCTGGGGGCAGCACCTGATTTCCATGTATATTTACCCAGGGTTTTAATCAGAAAGAGATTCACACAGCAGCATTTATTTATAGAGTGCTGTAAGTATATGCAGCAATTCAGAGCATGGAATCTGCTTTAAAGCCTGCAGGGAAAGTAAAAATCAATGGGGAGACCAATCTCTATTACTCAGCCCAGCTGCTCAGAAGTCACATTTTTGCCTCTGCCTCCTGAACCAAATGGAGTTTTGTCTTTCCCAGCTCTGATTTATTTGGGGAGTGGTATGGAGATGACAACTTGTTTCCCTTAATCACTCTGCCTTACAATTTGCATTGGCCATTTTGTTTAGAAATCCAAGCTGCTGGCTTGATGGCTGCACCCAAAGAGTGGCTGTCAATGGCTCCATGGCCAAGTGGAGGCCAGGGACAAGCAGAGTCCCTCAGGGATCAGTCCTGGGACCAGGCTTGTTCAACAGCTTTGTTGGTGCCATGGACAGAGGCACTGAGTGCACCCTCAGCAAGTTTGCTGATGACACCAAGCTGTGTGGTGCAGCAGACAGGCTGGAGGGAAGGGATCCATCCAGAGGGACCTGGACAGGCTGCAGAGCTAAGCCCATGACAACCTCATGAGGTTCAACAAGAGCAAGTGCAAGGTCCTGCAGCTGGGTCAGGGCAATCCCAATCACTGATACAGGCTGGGCAGGAACTGGCTTGAGAGCAGTCCTGAAGAAAAAGACTTGGGGGTGCTGGGGGATGAGAAGCTCAACAGGAGCCAGCAGTCAGCACTTGGAGCCCAGAGAGCCAAGCAGAGCCTGGGCTGCAGCAAGAGAAGCAGAGCCAGCAGGGCCAGGGAGGGATTCTGCCCCTCTACTCCACTCTGGTGAGTCCACACCTGGAGTACTGTGTCCAGTTCTGCAGCTTCTGTTACAAGAAATATCTGGAGGTGCTGGAAGGTGTCCAGAGAAGGGCCACGAGGATGAGCAGAGGGCTGGAGCTGCTCTTCTATAATGACAGACTGAGAGAGTTGGGGCTGTTCAGCTGGAGAAGAGAAGCCTCCAAGCAGACCTAGTTTTGACCTTCCAGTGTCTGAAGGGGGCTACAGGAAAGCTGGGGAGGGACTTTTGAGGGTGTCAGGGAGTGACAGGACTGGGGGGAATTGAAAACTAGAAGTGAGTACATTCAGATTGGATGTTGGGAAGAAGTTGTTCCCCAGGAGGGTGGTGAGAGCCTGGCACAGGTTGCCCAGGGAGGTGGTGGAAGCCTCCTGCCTGGAGGTGTTTGCAGCCAGGCTGGATGTGGCTGTGAGCAACCTGCTGTAGTGTGAGGTGTCCCTGCCCATGGCAGGGGGTTGGAACTGGCTGATCTTTATGGTCCAAGCCATTCTATGAATCTATTCCAGAAGTCCACAATACCTGATACCTGACAAGTGTCCTTCTCCTGAAGACACAGTTTGAAAAGTATTATTTTTATTTGTCATTATTGAAATCAAGTAGATAATTCCTCAGCCAAAATATGTTCAGAAGAAATGAGCAGAAGGGGGGAAAAAGCCTTTTGGTTTTGATGTTGTTGTTAGACTGGACATTAGAAAACATTTTTTGATGGCAAGAGTGGTCAGGGCTTGGAATGTGCTGCCCAGGGAGGTGGTGGAGTCCCCAAGCCTGGCTGTGTGTGAAGGTGGTTTGGCTGTGGTGCTTGGGGCTGTGGTTTAGGGGTGACCCTTGTTGAGTAGGGCTGTGGGTTGGACTTGGTGCTCCTGAGGGTCTTTTCCAACCTGAATGTTGCTGTGATTCTGTGACCAAGTGTTGATTCCAAGTTCTGTTGTTACCTCACCTGTCTTGCCCGTATTTGTCCAGACACTCCTGTCCAGGAACAAAGTATCTAGGATGGGATGGGATGGGATGGGATAGGATAGAATGGAATGGAATGGAATGGAATGGAATGGAATGGAATGGAATGGAATGGAATAGAATAGAATAGAATAGAATAGAATAGAATAGAATAGAATAGAATAGAATAGAATAGAATAGAATAGAATAGAATAGAATAGAATAGAATAGAATAGGAATAGGAATAGAATAGACCAGACCAGACCAGGTTGGAAGAGACCTTCAATATCATCACGTCAAATCTGTCATCCAACACCACCTAATCAACTAAACCTTGCAACCAAGCACCCTATCAAGTCTCCTCCTGAACACCTCCAATGGTGGTGACTCCACCACCTCCCCAGGCAGCCCATTCCAATGGGCAATCACTCTCTCTGTGTAGAACTTTCCTAACCTCCAGCCTGAACCTCCCCTGGCGCAGCCTGACTCTGTGTCTAATCTAATCGCAGGTGTACCACAGGGGACTACCTTATGACCTCAGCAATTATTTCTCTCGTTTACCTTCAGTGTTGTCAAGCGTGGGAGGATGATAGTTGGATCTGAGAGCAATTTCATATTAGGTGGCACCAAGTGGTCTTTTGTCACTCCGGCTGCATTGCTCCTGCAATAGCGCCGTGCAGCCACAGGGTGGCACTGTCCCGAAACGCACAGGGACCCCTCGCAGGGCAAAGGCACTGAGATGTTAATCCGGTTAGCAGGCAGGAGAACTTCTTTTGTTTAAGGGATTAACAAGCGGGCATAAGGGAAAACAAAAGCACTTTGTCTTTGTTCAGTCTGACGGCATAGTTCTTTCTGTAAAACGTGAGCTGTAGGAGAAAGCTGAGCTACTCAGCTCTGGGGAGACCCCACCTGGAGTGCTGTGTCCAGTTCTGGAGCCCCTATTACAAGAGGGATCTGGAGGTGCTGGAAGGTGTCCAGAGCAGGGCCACGAGGATGAGCAGAGGGCTGGAGCTGCTCTCCTGTGAGGACAGACTGAAGGAGTTGGGGCTGTTCAGTCTGGAGAAGAGAAGGCTCCCAGGTGACCTCATTGTGGCCTTCCAGTATCTGAAGGGGCCTACAGGAAGGTTGGGGAGGGACTGCTCAGGATCTCAGGGAGTGATAGGACTAGGGGGAATGGAATGAAGCTGGAGGTGGGGAGATTCAGGCTGGAGGTGAGGAGGAAGTTCTTCCCCATGAGAGTGGTGAAGCCCTGGAATGGGTTGTCCAGGGAGGTGGTTGGGGCCCTGTCCCTGGAGGTGTTTAAGCCCAGGCTGGCTGAGGCTGTGGCCAGGCTGATGTAGTGTGGGGTGTCCCTGGCCATGGCAGGGGGGTTGGAACTAGATGATCCTTGTGGTCCCTTCCAACCCTGACTGATACTATGATACTATGTGGTTAGTTATTTAAGATAGGTGTGGACTCCAGCAAAAAGCTTTTCTTGCCAGATCACAGGATCACAGGATGCTAAGGGTTGGAAGGGACTTCTGGAGATACTAGAGTCCAACCCCCCCTGCCAGAGCAGGACCATAGGATCTAACACAGGTCGCACAGGAACACATCCAGACAGGCCTTGAAAGTCTTCAGAGCAGGAGACTCCACAACCTCCCAGGGCAGTGAAGTTCTTCCTTCAAGCTGCACCAGGGGAAGTTTAGGCTGGAGGTGAGGAGAAAGTTCTTCACAGAGAGAGAGTTGTTAGCCATTGGAATGTGTTGCCCAGGGGGGTGGTGGAGTCACCATCCCTGGAGGTGTTCAAGAGGGGATTGGATGTGGCACTTGGTGCCATGGTCTAGTCATGAGGTCTGTGGTGACAGGTTGGACTTGATCCTCGAGGTCTCTTCCAACCTCGCTGATACTGTGATACTGTTGAGGTGAAACTTCCTATGCTGTAGTTTACACCCATTGCCCCTTGTCCCATCACAGGACACAAGTGAGCAGCAGCTGTCCCTTCCTTCCTGACACCCAGCTCTCACATATTTATAGATGTTGATTAGATCCCCTCTCAGTCTTCTCCCCAAACTAAACAGCCCCAGGGCTCTCAGCCTTTCCTCATCAGGCAGTGCTCCAGTTCTTTAATCATCCTTTTAGCCCTCTGTTGGACTCTCTCAAGCAGATCCCTGTCCCTTTTGAACTGGGGAGCCCAGACCTGGATGCAATATTCCAGGTGTGGTCTCACCAGGGCAGAGTAGAGGGGGAGGAGAAACTCTCTGGATGTGCTGGACACACTCCTCTGCACCTCAGGATCCCATTGACCTTCTTGGCCACCAGGGCACATTGCTGTCCCATGCAGAACTTGTTGCCCACCAGCACTCCCAGGTTTTCTCCATGGGGCTGCACCCTAACAGATCACCTCCTAACCTGTAACCAGTGCTGGTGCAGTTTATTATTCCTTCCCAGGACTCCTCATTTATCCTGCTGAATCTCCTCTTTGCCCAGCTCTCAGTCTCTCCAAGTCTTGCTGAATGGCCACACAGCTGCAGTTTGATTCTATCCTAAATAGTAAGACTTGCTCCATTATGTGAATCAAAGGAGCTGTTGGTGCTGCACTGACTTGAGCACTCTTTAACCAACCACAGCCAGACATGCTGCCAGAATAGAATAGAATAGAATAGAATAGAATAGACCAGACCAGGTTGGAAGAGACCTTCAAGATCATCGTGTCCAACCTATCATCCAATACCACCTAATCAACTAACCCATGGCACCAAGCACCCCATCAAGTCTCCTCCTGAACACCTCCAGTGATGGTGACTCCACCACCTCCCCAGGCAGCTCATTCCAATGGGCAATCACTCTCTCTATGAAGAATTTCTTCCTAACATCCAGCCTAAACCTCCCTAGATGCAGCTTGAGACTGTGTCCTCTTGTTCTGTCACAGGTTGCCTGGGAGAAGAGACCAACCTCTGCCTGTCTACAACCTCCCTTCAGGGAGTTGTAGAGAGCAATGAGGTCACCCCTGAGTCTCCTCCTCTCCAGGCTAAGCAACCCCAGCTCCCTCAGCCTCTCCTCACAGGGCTGTGCTCCAGACCCCTCCCCAGCTTTGTTGCCCTTCTCTGGACACCTTCCAGCATCTCAACATCTTTCCTAACCTGAGAGGCCCAGAACTGG
This sequence comes from Melanerpes formicivorus, assembly GCF_026170545.1. Classification (NCBI taxonomy): domain Eukaryota; kingdom Metazoa; phylum Chordata; class Aves; order Piciformes; family Picidae; genus Melanerpes; species Melanerpes formicivorus. The sequence goes on along the minus strand of NW_027142437.1, from coordinate 882,792 downwards.
ACACAGGACTTGAGGTGCAGCCTAACCAGTGCAGTGTCCAGGGGCAGAATGACCTCCCTGCTCCTGCTGGCCACACTGTTCCTGATGCAGGCCAGGATGCCATTGGCCCTCCTGGCTGCCTGGGCACACTGCAGGCTCCTGTTCAGCCTACTGCCAACCAGTTCCCCCAGGTCCCATTCTCTACTTATGTGGTGTCTGAATTTATACCTCAAACCTAGGACTGCAACAGGAGAAGGAGTGTTTTTAGAGCCTTAACTGGCCCTGGGTCCTTGTGCTTACTAGATGAGAGCATCCAAAGCCAGGACTGCTGGGCTTGAATTTGGGCCCTGCCAATCAATCATAACATTGCCATTCCAAAAGGCCTGGCTTGTAGGCTGCTGTGAAATGGTAATTGTGGCTCCAATTTCCATCTGGTATTTCACAAGGAAAATGCTTCTCATGATTAATGCCATTTAGAGAAATACATGCATGAATGCTGCATGATAAGCTTGGAGATGTGAGCCTCAGTAGGAGCAAATCTGACACAGACATCATCCCTTGCAGCGTGCCAGTGCTGAAAGCAAGGATTGTCTTCCTATGCAAATGCACTTAAACTTTTAAGGTAATTGGGAGGCTTATTATGGGCTTCCCTACAGCTCCTGAGCATTGAACAAAAAGGGGTTGATTTGCAGCTCAGTTGTCATTTCTGCTTTTTGTTGTGTTTGTGGTAATTTGACAATAAGAAGTGTTCGTGCAGGCTGCTTCCCAAAAGGGAAGTGAGTGAATCACAGAAGTGTCAGGCTTGGAAGGGACCTCAGGGCTCAGCCAGTTCCAACCCCCCTGCCATGGGCAGGGACACCTCACACTACAGCAGGTTGCTCACAGCCACATCCAGCCTTGCTGCAAACACCTCCAGGCAGGAGGCTTCCACTACCTCCTTGGGCAACCTGTGCCAGGCTCTCACCACCCTCATGGGGAACAACTTCTTCCTCACATCCAACTCACATCCAATCTCAATCTACCCATTTCTAGTTTTGTTCCATTCCCCCCAGTCCTATCACTCCCTGACACCCTCAAAAGTCCCTCCCCAGCTTTCCTGTAGCCCCCTTCAGATAGTGGAAGGCCACAATAAGGTCTCCTTGGAGCCTTCTCTTCTCCAGACTGAACAGCCCCAACTCTCAGTCTGACCTTGTAGAGGATCAGCTCCAGCCCTCTGCTCATCCTCATGGCCCTTCTCTGGACACCTTCCAGCACCTCCAGATCTTTCTTGTAACAGGGGCTCCAGAACTGGACACAGTGCTCCAGGCAGGGTCTTAGCAGCGTGGAGAGGGAGAATCAACTCCCTCAACCTGCTGGCTCTGCTTCTCTTGCTGCAGCCCAGGCTCTGCTTGGCTTTCTTGGCTGCCAAGTGCTCACTGCTGGCTCCTGTTGAGCTTCTCATTCCCCAGCACCCCAAGCCCTTTTCTTCAGGGCTGCTCTCAAGCCAGTCCCTGCCCAGCCTGTATCTGTGCTTGGGATTGCCCTGACCCAGCTGCAGGACCTTGCACTTGGTGTTGTTGAACCTCATGGGGTTGTCATGGGCACAGCTCTGCAGCCTGTCTTCCTAACATAGTGTCATAGTATCAGTCAGGGTTGGAAGGGACCTCAGGGATCAGCCAATTCCAACCCCCCTGCCATGGGCAGGGACACCCCACACTACATCAGCCTGGCCAGAGCCTCAGCCAGCCTGGCCTTAAACACCTCCAGGGACGGAGCCTCCCACTTCAAGTTTTGCTCCACCCCCCCCCAGTCCTATCCCTCCCTGACACCCTCAAAAGTCCCTCCCCAGCTTTCTTGTGGCCCCCTTCAGGTACTGGAAGGCCACAATGAGGTCTCCTCAGAGCCTGCTCTTAGACTGCTAGCAAGCTCGGTCATGCAATCAGTTGTAGCTGGAGGGATTCTTTACCTCTGTTCAGTATCTACAAACAACTGCTCTGAAAACACCTTACATCAGGGGCCTGAAAAGCACTTTTCACACAGTAACTGTCTGAAAACAATTGAAGCTTCTCAGTTGTTGGGGTTGGTTTTTTTTGAAGCAGGTGAATTGAGTTACACACTAGCAGTCACTTTTCAGACCTGATTGTTCTCTTCAGGTGAACAGCAGAGAGATTAAGATTCCATTATGGAGGTAGTGTGTAATTTACATTAAACAATGTCAAGAAGCCTTTAACATCCAGCTAGATGTTTAACTGGAGAGCTGTGCCTGGAAAATTCCATATCTCTGTTGCTAAGGAGTAAGGCCAAACCCAGTTCCCATTCCACAGGTGTCCACACCTTCCCAGCAGAGCTTCTGCCCTTCTAAGACTGCATTCTTTCTTACTCTGTTCTAGGAAGAAAACATGACAGTCACAGAGGATTTTACTAGAGTGGAAAATACTTACCAGATGGAAGCAGAGGTATGTATCCAACATCACCAAATAAACCCCCAACAAACATCCCCCCCAACCAAACAAACCCCCAAACACACACCACCCCCTAAACACACACACCCCCCAAACACACACACACACCCTCCAAACACACACCCCCCAAACACACACAAACCCCCAAACACACACACCCCCCAAACACACACACCCCCCAAACACACACACACACCCCAAACACACACACCCCCCAAACACACCCCCCCCAACAAACACCCTCCCCAAACAAACTCCTCCCTCCCCCAACACACACCCCAGACACCCTACACATACACACCCCACAACACCCCCCTACACTCCCCCCGACTCTCACACCCCCACCCCACACACACCCCCACCCCACATACACATACCCACACCCCCAAACACACACCCCCACAGACACACCACCCCCACACACTCCCCCTGCACCCCTCCCTCACCCACACCTCCCCACACCCATACCCCCCACCCTCATACCCACACCCCCCACCCTCACACCCCCACATACACATACCCACACCCCCAAACACACACCCCACACACCCCCACACACACTCCCCCTCTGCCCCTCCTCCACCCACACACCCACATCCCCCACACACCCCCCCTCACACACACTCCACACACCAGAACCCCCCCACAGACACACACAGAGCCACAACACCCCCCACACAACCCCACACACACACCCCCCACACTCCCCCCACAGACACCTCCCCACACACACCCCCACACACTCCCCCTCACCCCCCACAACTCATACACACATACACCCACCCCCCCTGACACCCCCACAAAAAACCCCACACCAAACCCCCCCCCAAACCCCAAACAAACCAACCCACCCCAGAAGAAGTGCAACCCAAAGAGAACGTGCAGGCTGCCTTTCCTCAGCCCAAGGAGGAGATGTTCCCTACAGGAAAGGCAGGAAGGAACCATTGCAGGACTGCAGGCTGAAGCAGAGGTCAGCTGCAGCCTTCTGTGCTTGTGTGCAGAACCTGTGTTCTGCTGCTGTGCTATAAAAAGGATCCTTTCCCTCTCAGCTCTGGGCTTTCCCTGCATGACATGGCACTGCAGAAGGGAAGCACTTGGCTGTAAGGCTCTGCACTTGGCATGCTGTGGCAGTGTGAGCAAACCCATGATTCTGTGCTCTCCTTTGCCCCCAGCCCTTCCTGCTCTCTAGCAGGTTGGAACCAATGATCTCTGGAGGTCCCTTCCAAGGCTCTGGCCAGGCTGATCTAGTGTGGGGTGTCCCTGCCCATGGCAGGGGGGTTGGAACTAGATGATCCTTGTGGTCCCTTCCAACCCTGACTGATACTATGATACTGTGATACTTCCAACCTCTAATGTACTGTGATACCTCCTGCAGGGAGATCCATTTAGTAGGTCAGCTGATAGGTCACTTCAGAAAGCTCCACCAATTAATAGCTTTTTATTTCCAGAGTAGCTTGCCCTCTCCCCCCCACCCTCCCAGAGTCACAGAATTGTCAGGGTTGGAAGGGACCTCAAGGCTCAGCCAGCTCCAACCCCCCTGCCATGGGCAGGGACACCTCACACTACAGCAGGTTGCTCACAGCCACATCCAGCCTGGCTGCAAACACCTCCAGGCATGAGGCTTCCACCACCTCCCTGGGCAACCTGTGCCAGGCTCTCACCACCCTCATGGGGAAAAACTTCTTCCTAACATCCAATCTGAACCTACCCATTTTTAGTTTTACTCCATTCCCCCCAGTCCTATCCCTCCCTGACACCCTCAAAAGTCCCTCCCCAGCTCTCTTGTAGCCCACTTAAGATACTGGAAGGCCACAAGAAGGTCTCCTCAGAGCCTTCTCCTCTTCTGACTGCACAATCCCTCTCAGTCAATAGGATTGGAGCTCCAGCCCTCTGTTCATCCTCATGGCCCTTCCCTGGACACCTTCCAGCACCTCCAGATCTTTCTTGTAATAGGGGCTCCAGAACTGGACACAGAGCTCCAGGTGGGGTCTGAGCAGAGCGGAGTAAAGGGGGAGAATCCCCTCCCTGGCCCTGCTGGCCACACTTCTCTTGCTGCAGCCCAGGCTCTGCTTGGCTCTCTGGGCTGCAAGTGCTCACTGCTGGCTCCTTGAGCTTCTCCTCCCCCAGCACCCCCAAGTCTTTTTCTTCAGGACTGCTCTCAAGCCAGTCCCTGCCCAGCCTGTATCAGTGCTTGGGCTTGCCTCAGGCCAGATGTAGGACCTTGCACTTGGTCTTATTATTTTAGCTCCCTGAACTGGAGGCATTGCAAGGCAGAGGGCAGGAGTGCATGGGGGACTACAGTAGGGTGGCTGCCATACTCTAGATCTGCTTAAACCAGCAGGTGACCAGCAGCTGGCCTCTGGTCTATGCTACATGGCTCTGCCATCAGCTAGCTGCAAGTAAAGCAAATCTAATTGTTTCCTAGGTAAGTGACTTGGAATTCCTTAGGTAGAAAGTGCTGTGTGAAAGCTAGATGCTACAGGAATAATCCCATTTACTGCAGAAGCAGCTCAAGGGAGCATATTTTTGCATGTTCATGCTGTAGTAAGGACAAAAAATGCTGTGCTGGAAGCATTCACTGAGGGGAAAATTGTGCTTGAAGTCAGGGGATCTTTTTAGACCACCAAACTGAAATCACTACCCAGCAAATTTACAGATCCAGATGAAGTAAACCTGGAGGCTGGCAATAAAGTGAGAGCTGTTTACACAGAATCAGAGAATTGTCAGGCTTGGAAGGGACCTCAAGGCTCAGCCAGTTCCAACCCCCCTGCCATGGGCAGGGACACCTCACACTACAGCAGGTTGCTCACAGCCACATCCAACCTGGCTGCAAACACCTCCAGGCAGGAGGCTTCCACCACCTCCCTGGGCAACCTGTGCCAGGCTCTCACCACCCTCCTGGGGAACAACTTCTTCCTAACATCCAATCTCAATTTACCCATTGATAGTTTTTTTCCATTCCCCCCAGTCTTGTCACTCCCTGACACCCTCAAAGTCCCTCCCCAGCTTTCCTGTAGCCCCCTTCAGATAGTGGAAGGCCACAATAAGGTCTCCTTGGAGCCTTCTCTTCTCCAGACTGAACAGCCCCAACTCTCAGTCTGACCTTGTAGAGGAGCAGCTCCAGCCCTCTGTTCATCCTCGTGGCCCTTCTCTGGACACCTTCCAGCACCTCCAGATCTTTCTTGTAACAGAGGCTCCAGAACTGGACACAGTACTCCAGGCAGGGTCTTACCAGAGCAGCGTGGAGAGGGAGAATCACCTCCCTCAACCTGCTGGCTCTGCTTCTCTTGCTGCAGCCCAGGCTCTGCTTGGTTTTCTTGGCTGCCAAGTGCTCACTGCTGGCTCCTGTTGAGTTTCTCATTCCCCAGCACCCCCAAGCCCTTTTCTTCAGGGCTGCTCTCAAGCCAGTCCCTGCCCAGCCTGTATCTGTGCTTGGGATTGCCCTGACCCAGCTGCAGGACCTTGCCCTTGGTCTTGTTGGCCCTCATGAGGTTGTCATGGGCCCAGCTCTGCAGCCTGTCATGGTCCCTCTGGGAGACTGTATATGGAGAGAGATTTAGCATTAGGCTGCCTGGGCCAGCTTTTGACTGCTGTTCAAAACTGTATGGTTGCCAGGGATCTGGGTGGCAGGAGTTGAAAACTCTGCCCAGAGCCCTGCTGGTCTGGCTGCCCTGCACACTAAAGTAGCAGGATGGTCGCTCTTTATGCAGAGATTAGTTTCTCCTGCCTTCCCCCTTTATGTGTGTGCTTGTTTCATTAGTGCAGCTTCATAAACCAGTGGAGTCCCATTGACCACTCTGTTTGCATACTTCAGCTCAGGCAATGAATTTTAAATGAACTTCTACTCCTTTGCTAAAGAGTATTGCCATGATACCTGTGTTCCATGGAAAACCCTGGAAGGCAGGCATTATTTCTTTCTGTGAACTGTTTTCATCCCTTCTCTACTCTGAAGAGTTTCTTGGAGGCTGAAGACAATCCCAGACATACAGCTGTTTTAAGGTAGAGGTAAGAACTCAAGATAGGAGATACTGCATCCAGTTTTGGGCTTCCCAGTTCAAGAGGGACAGGGGACAGGGAGAGGGCCATACATAGAATCATAGAACCAATAAGGTTGGGAAAGCCCTCAGAGATCTCCCCCTCTACTCAGCTCTGGGGAGACCCCACCTGGAGTACTGCCTCCACTTCTGGAGCCCCTATTACAAGAGGGATCTGGAGGTGCTGGAAGGTGTCCAGAGAAGAGCCACGAGGATGAGCAGAGGGCTGGAGCACCTCTCCTATGAGGACAGACTGAAGGAGTTGGGGCTGTTCAGTCTGCAGAAGAGAAGGCTCCCAGGTGACCTCATTGTGGCCTTCCAGTATCTGAAGGGGGCTACAGGAAGGCTGGGGAGGGACTGCTCAGGATCTCAGGGAGTGATAGGACTAGGGGGAATGGAATGAAGCTGGAGGTGGGGAGATTCAGGCTGGAGGGGAGGAGGAAGTTCTTCCCCATGAGAGTGGTGAAGCCCTGGAATGGGTTGTCCAGGGAGGTGGTTGGGGCCCCGTCCCTGGAGGTGTTTAAGCCCAGGCTGGCTGAGGCTCTGGCCAGGCTGATGTAGTGTGGGGTGTCCCTGCCCATGGCAGGGGGGTTGGAACTAGCTGATCCTTGTGGTCCCTGCCAACCCTGACTGATACTACTGTGAAACTCAAGAGAGTCCATCAGAGAGCTACAGGGATGATGAAGAGACTGGAGCACTGCCCTGTGAGGAGGGGCTGAGGGACCTGGGGCTGTTTAGTCTGGAGAGGAGGAGACTGAGAGAGGATCCAATGTTTATAAATATCTGAGGGCTGAGAGTTAAGAGGGAGGGGACAGGCTCTGCTCATTTGCACCCTGTGACATTATAAGGGGCAATGGGTAGAAACTCCAGCACAGGAGGTTCCACCTCAACATGAGGAGGAACTTCTTCACTGTGAGGGTCACAGAGCCTGGAGCAGGCTGCCCAGAGAGGTTGTGGAGTCTCCTTCTCTGGAGCCTTTCCAGCCCCATCTGGATGTGTTCCTGTGTGACCTGTGCTGGATTCTCTGGTCCTGCTCTGGCAGGGGGTTGGACTCAATGATCTTTAGAGGTCCCTTCCAGTCCCTAACATCCCGTGATCAATTTAAAATTCATGCTGGAGCAAAGTTAAAAACCCAGAAGGCTGAAGTTGTCTGTGAGATTACAAAGCTCTACAATGATCATCAGAGATCATTCATTGCATGATCATCTCATGGGATGAAGGTTATGTTGGGTTTGTTCATTTCTTAATATATTTGCCTCCTGCCAGACCATAACTTCTTATCCTCTCCAGCCTTACCCCACCCTTATGATGTCATCATGTTTTTGAATAGAATGGAATGGAATGGAATGGAATGGAATGGAATGGAATGGAATGGAATGGAATGGAATGGAATGGAATGGAATAGAATAGAATAGAATAGAATAGAATAGAATAGAATAGAATAGAATAGAATAGAATGGAATAGACCAGGTTGGAAGAGACCTTCAAGATCATCGAGTCCAACCTATCATCCAACACCACCTAATCAACTAACCCATGGCACCAAGCACCCCATCAAGTCTCCTCCTGAACACCTCCAGTGAGGGTGACTCCACCACCTCCCCAGGCAGCCCATTCCAATGGGCAATCACTCTCTCTGTATAGAACTTCCTCCTGACCTCCAGCCTGAACCTCCCCTGGCACAGCCTGAGACTGTGTCCTCTTGTTCTGGTGCTGGCTGCCTGGGAGAAGAGACCAACCCCCACCTGGCTACAACCTCCCTTCAGGGAGTTGTAGACAGCAATAAGGTCACCCCTGAGTCTCCTCCTCTCCAGGCTAAGCAACCCCAGCTCCCTCAGCCTCTCCTCACAGGGCTGTGCTCCAGACCCCTCACCAACTTCATTGCCCTTCTCTGGACTCGCTCCAGCAAGTCAACCTCCTTCCTAAACTGAGGAGCCCAGAACTGGACACAGGACTCAAGGTGTGGCCTAACCAGTGCAGTGTACAGGGGCAGAATGACCTCCCTGCTCCTGCTGGCCACACTGTTCCTGATGCAGGCCAGGATGCCATTGGTCCTCTTGGCTGCCTGGGCACACTGCAGGCTCATGTTCAGCCTACCATCAACCAGCACCCCCAGGTCCCTCTCTGCCTGGCTGCTCTCAGCCACTCTGACCCCAGCCTGTAGCACTGCATTGGGTTGTTGTGGCCAATGTGCAGAACCTGGCACTTGGATGTGTTCAATCTCCTGCCCTTGGACTCTGCCCATCTGCCCAGCCTGTCCAGGTCCCTCTGCAGAGCCTCTCCACCCTCCAGCAGATCAACTCCTGCCCCCAGCTTGCTGTCATCAGCAAATTTACTGATGATGGACTCAATGCCCTCATCCATTTCACTCTTTTTAACCTTAATCATTAATTTACTGAAGAAATGGAACCACTGCTTTAAACTCTAATGCTTGGATATCCTCTGTTAATGTTCATGGAGTCTTTTTGCATCTAGCTCTGAATGAAAACTGACTTTTAGGGGAAGAAGAGTTCACAGTTTTGCCTCTGAGGGTACTTGATTATGTGTTTCCTTTTTAACAACCAACTCCCTTGAGTGCCCAGAAGAACTGCCCCAGTCTGAGCAGCTTACCTCTTGCTTGAGACCCACAGTCCTCCTGTTTGACCACTCTTTTGTCTGATCCCCTTGAGGAGACTATAATGATGTGAACACTGATAGCAATCTGGAAGACACTGTGACAGTCCTCACAGTCAGACTTGCAACTCTCCACAAAAGATGACAGCTTTTTGGCAAAACAGCACAAGGGGATGTATGCTTTTTATATATGGTGAGAACTCCCACTGAAGAAAGAAATCTGGGCTTAGCTTCAGCTGCAGTCTTTGTTCAGACTGCTACTGCACCTTCTAGAAAGCAATCCAACCCCTGAGCTGCAGATGAGGTTTAACAAGCCTGAGTGCTGGGTTCTACACTTTGACCACAACAAGCCCATGCAGTGCTCAGGGCTGGGGTCAGAGGGGCTGGAGAGCAGCCAGGCAGAGAGGGACCTGTGGGTACTGCTTGACAGCAGGCTGAACATGAGCCAGCAGTGTGCCCAGCTGGCCAAGAAGGCCAATGGCATCCTGGCCTGGATCAGGAACAGTGTGGCCAGCAGGAGCAGGGAAGTCATCCTGCCATGTGCTCAGCACTGGTTAGGCCACACCTTGAGTCCTGTGTCCAGTTCTGGGCTCCTCAATTCAAGAAAGATGTTGAGCTGCTGGAAGGTGTCCAGAGAAGGGCAACAAAGCTGGGGAGGGGTCTGGAGCACAGCCCTGTGAGGAGAGGCTGAGGGAGCTGGGGTTGCTTAGCCTGGAGAAGAGGAGGCTCAGGGGAGACCTTCTTGCTCTCTCCAGCTCCCTGAAGGGAGGTTGTAGCCAGGTGGGGGTTGGTCTCTTCTCCCAGGCAAGCAGCACCAGAACAAGAGGACACAGTCTCAGGCTGTGCAGGGGGAAGCTTAGGCTTGATCTTAGGATGAAATTCTTCCCAGCAAGAGAGATTGCCCATTGGAATGTGCTGCCCAGGGAGGTGGTGGGGTCAGTGTCTTGGAGGTGCTTAAGGAAAGCCTGGCTGAGGTAGTTAGTGCCATGGTCTGGTTGATTAGATGGTGTTGGGTGATTGGTTGGACTTGATGACCTTGGAGGTCTCCTCCAACCTGGCTGATTCTATGAAGGGTGTGCAGCTGAGATGCAGACTTGGCACAGTTTCACACAACAAGTGTGATCCTTTGTCCTTGTAGGAGATGGACTTGCCCTGCCACTCCATCATGGTCAGTTTTCAAGGCCTTAAACCCAGCTTTGGCTCAGTTGAGTGAAGAGCCATGGAGCCAGTGCAAGGATTCAAGCCAGCATGAGGTACATGTAGCACACTGAGAGGCTACCAAGGGTAACAAGGTGTGTGCATTAATTACTTTGTGATCATTGTTGATATCCATTGTTACCTTACCCTGTCTATGAAGTAACCTCCTCTTCCTGTCTCTACTTCCTTCCACTTACCTCATTTTAGTATCATAGTATCATAGTATCAGTCAGGGTTGGAAGGGACCACAAGGATCAGCCAGTTCCAACCCCCCTGCCATGGGCAGGGACACCCCACACTAGATCAGCCTGGCCAGAGCCTCAGCCAGCCTGGGCTTAAACACCTCCAGGGACAGGGCCTCAACCACCTCCCTGGACAACCCATTCCAGGGCTTCACCACTCTCATGGGGAAGAACTTCCTCCTCCCCTCCAGCCTGAATCTCCCCACCTCCAGCTTCATTCCATTCCCCCTAGTCCTATCACTACCTGAGATCCTGAGCAGTCCCTCCCCAGCCTTCCTGTAGCCCCCCTTCAGATCCTGGAAGGCCACAATGAGGTCATTAGGTCACTATGATACTATGATACTATTTTCCACAAGGTTAAGCTGTGCTGTGCCCAAAGGAGCAGGGCAGCTGACAGGCCAGTGCTTGGATTTCTGTGCCCTACACCTTCACTGGGGTAAACAGCTGCATGGACTGCAGCAATCACAAGGGTGTCCAGGGGTTGGCAGTGGGATTTTCTTTACCACAGCTTTTTTTCTCCCCAGCTGTTGAAGATGTATTAGTATGCAAAAAGATAGGGAGTAGTAAGAATGAGATGGCCTGTAAGAATGAGATAGTCAGGGCTAAGCAAGAACACCTGATCTAGAGTGAGGTGTCCCTGCCCATGGCAGGGGGGCTGGAACTAGATGATCCCTGAGGTCCCTTCAAGCCTGACAATTCTGTGACTCTAAGAAGATGAGGCTGACTTGGTGGTGAGAGCATTTTACTGGGAGGTCAAGAGGAGGGTTTAGTGCTTCTGAAAAAGAGTTCTGAACCCAGGATTCCTGAAAGTTGTAGCAGCCTCACTCCTGGCAACTGTGCTCTGCCACAGAATCAGGCAGGCTCCTGCCTGGAAAGTTGCCACCTGACTAGATCAGGTTGCTCACAGCCACATCCAGCCTGGCTGCAAAAACCTCCAAGGATGAGGCTTCTACCACCTCCCTGGGCAACCCTGGACACCCTGACTGGTGGCACTTCCCTGCAAGGAGGGCTGTAGGGCTTTCTGTCCAGGCCCGATAGTGATGCCTGCACTGCAGCACTTGGGAAAGCACCTGAATCCTCAATGCACTTGTACTTAATGCTTCTTGTTGCCAAACCCACAGACAGCTAGCTGTTGAAATTGTTCTGAATGCAAATCTGATGTGCCCAGTTCTCTGCAGGCACTGGAGCAAGTCTGTGCAGCCAACACATGGGTTTCAAGCCCACTGCAGGTCAGACTGGGCTAGGCTGAGTTTAGTCTCATAGATTAGCTTGCTTGAACCTCATCTTTGCGATTAAAATGTGTCACAGGATCACAGGATGTTAGGGGATGGAAGGGACCTCTAAAGGTCATCAAGTCCAACCCCCTGCCAGAGTAGGACCATAAAGTCTAGCACAGGTCACACAGGAACACATCCAGATGGGGCTTGAAAGTCTCCAGAGAAGGAGACTCTACACCTCTCTGGGCAGCCTGTTCCAGTGCTCTGTGACCCTCACAGTGAAGAAGTTCCTCCTTATGTTGAGGTGTAACCTCCTGTGCTGTAGTTTGTATCCATTGCCCCTTGTCCTATTGCAGGGCAGAAGTGAGCAGAGGCTGTCCCTTCCTTCCTGGCACCCAGGCCTCAGATACTTATAGACATTGATTAGTCCCCTCTCAGTCTTCCCTTCTCCAGACTAAAAACCCCTAGGGCTCTCAGCCTCTCCTCAGTTTGTACCTGTCTGGCTGTGTCCTAATTTAAGTGCTGAAATAAAGGGGGAGAAATGAAAAGAAAAATGGGCCCCTCAGGTTAGGAAGGAGGTTGAGTTGCTGGAACGAGTCCAGAGAAGGGCAACAAAGTTGGTGAGGGGCTTGGAACACAGCCCTGTGAGGAGAGGCTGAGGGAGCTGGGGTTGCTTAGCCTGGAGAAGAGGAGGCTCAGAGGAGACCTTATTGCTGTCTACAACTACCTGAAAGGAGGTTGTAGGCAGGTGGGGGGTGGTCTCTTCTCCCAGCACTGGAACAAGAGGACACAGTCTCAGGCTGTGCCAGGGGACATTTGGGCTGGATGTTTGGAAGAAATTCTTCCCAGACAGAGAGACTGGCCACTGGGATGTGCTGCCCAGGGAGGTGGTGGAGTCACCATCCCTGGAGGTGTTTAAGAAGAGCCTGGCTGAGGCACTTGGTGCCATGGTTGAGTTGACTTTGGACTTGATGATCTTTGAGGTCTCTTCCAACCTTGGCGATACTGTGATTAGAAGGTGTTGGGTGATAGGTTGGACTGGTGATCTCGAAGGTCTTTGCCCAGCTGGTTAATCCTGTATTCTCTTCTGTCTGTGTTCACTCCCAGGTCTGTATTGTATTCAGTGATTTTGGCAAAATGCAGAGTGTTTGCAACCTGCTGACTGAAAAGCTAGGAGCCTCCGTCACCATCAGCCCACCTCATTTCTACCACACGCCGGAAGCCATAGACAACCTTCGGTAAGCTCCCTCTCCTGCCCCAGCTCTTGCAGCCAGAGAGGAACAGTTGATGTGGATACATAACTTATACTCTCTGCAATGGAAGGAAATAGTTTCCTTCAGATGGAAATGGCTGTTCAAAGATCTCAGTGTTTGTTTGAAATATAAATGAACGTGCATGTCCGGCCTCGGAGATGCAGCTTGGTCTTCCTGCAGGGCCCCTCAGCAAAAGCAGAGTGTAACCAAAGGAAAGCAGCAATGATTTCCACTGGAAGTATAATCTACTGTGGGTGGTAGGTCAACAAAATTGGACTTTGGCTGCTTCAGTGTGGGTTTAATTTGTATTTATTCATGAAGGCACAAGTATCATAGTGTCAGTCAGGGTTGGAAGGGACCACAAGGATCAGCTAGTTCCAACCCCCCTGCCATGGGCAGGGACACCCCACACTAGATCAGCCTGGCCAGAGCCTCAGCCAGCCTGGGCTTAAACACCTCCAGGGACAGGGCCCCAACCACCTCCCTGGACAACCCATTCCAGGGCTTCACCACTCTCATGGGGAAGAACTTCCTCCTCACCTCCAGCCTGAATCTCCCCACCTCCAGCTTCATTCCATTCCCCCTAGTCCTATCACTACCTGAGATCCTGAGCAGGTAGGCCACAATGAGGTCACCTGGGAGCCTTCTCTTCTCCAGACTGAACAGCCCCAACTCCTTCACTCTGTCCTCATAGCAGAGCAGCTTCAGCCCTCTGATCATCCTCGTGGCCCTTCTCTGGACACCTTCCAGCACCTCCAGATCCCTCTTGTCATAGGGGCTCCAGAACTGGAGGCAGTACTCCAGGTGGGGTCTCACCAGAGCTGAGCAGAGGGGGAGAATCACCTCCCTTGCCCTGCTGGCCACACTTCTCCAGATGCAGCCCAGGATCTGATTGGCTTTGTGGGCTGCAAGTGCACACTGAGAGCTCCTGTTGAGCTTCTCCTCCCCCAGCACCCCCAAGTCTCTCTCCTCAGGGCTGCTTTCCAGCCAGTCCCTGCCCAGCCTGGATTTGTGCCTGGGATTGCCTCGACCCAGATGCAGGACCCTGCCCTTGGTCTTGTTGAACCTCCTGAGGTTGGCTTGTGCCCACCTCTCCAGCCTGTCCAGGTCCCTCTGGATGGCCTCCCTTCCCTCCAGCTGTCTGCTGCACCACACAGCTTGGTGTCATCAGCAAACCTGCTGAGGGTGCACTCAATGCCACTGTCCATGGCACCCACAAAGATGTTGAACAAGACAGGTCCCAGGACTGATCCCTGAGGGACTCTGCTTGTCCCTGGCCTCCACTGGGACATGGAGCCATTGACAGCCACTCTTTGGGTGCAGCCATCAAGCCAGTTCCTTATCCATCTAGTGGTCACCCATCACACCCATGTGTCACCAGCCTGGAGACCAGGATGTGGTGCGGGACAGTGTCGAAGGCTTTGCTCAGCTCCAGGTAAACGACATCAGTGTGTTACCAGATGCTGGTAATTCTAAGTGCCCTTGCCAGTTCCAATTACTCTTGGCTGCTGACATGATCTGAAAAGAACCATATGTGGTGCACACTCAGCAGCAAAATAGGAAGCTCACAGTCCTGATATTTTAGGCATTAACTGTTGAATGTCCTGCTGCTCCCATTGACATTGAGGGGAGGAGCAGGGGGAGAGGGAAGGTTAGTCATGGTTGGGATTTTGCCTCTGAAAAATCATGCCTGGTCCAAGGAGCAAGTACAACTAGCAGCTGCTAGTGGTTCTGGAGGTGTCAGGAGTGTATCTCAGAGGCATAAACTTGAACATAAGATGTTCCATCTAAACATGAGAAGGAACTTCTTCACTTTGAGGGTGGTAGAGCACTGGAGCAGGCTGCCCAGAGAAGTAGTGATGGCTCCATCGCGGGAGACCAAGGCCTGCCTGGTTGTGTTTCTATGTGATCTGCTTTAGGTTGGACTTGATGACCTTCAGAGGTCACTTCCAACCTCTGCCATTCTGTGATTCTCTGTATCTGCACAGGAGTGTGGAAATCAGGCCAGTGAGGTTAAATAGTGCTTGAATGCTTTCAGCTGAGCCACCAAATGTCTGAAGCAAGGGCAGAACCCTTGCTCTGCACCAGCCACTACAGCAGCACAGAGGTGTCAGAAATGTTTGATGATCACCAAGGAGGATGCTAGCTACCCAAGGAGGTTGTGGGATGTTCAAAGTCAGGTTGGACAAGGCCTTGGGCAGCCAAGTCTACTTGAGAGGCTTTCCTGCCCATGGCAGGGAGGGTGGAGTAGATGATCTCTGAGGTCCCCTTGAACCGAAGCCATTCTGTGATCTTCTCCTCACACTCTATGCCATCACCCAGATGGTGGGGACAGAGATGTGCCTGAGATCTCTGCAGCTAGAAAATCTGAGGTGTTAGAAAGAGAAATGCTTGGCAGGAATACAGCTGCATAGTCAACCACCCCTCAGCCCTGCCTGTCACTGTGCTGCTTTCTCTGCCTCTCAGCCGGCAAGTCTGTGTGGCTGCTGTTGGGAACACCCGGCGGAAGGCTCAAGAAGTCTGTCACCTGTTTGGCCAGGCCCTGGGAAAACCTTTGCTGATAAGAGAAGAAGAAACAAAAGAGTGGGGAGGTCACCTAGACAGCCATTTGCCACCCTCCCCAGATGCCCTGACTCTGCAAGAAAGAATCCAGAACGCGACCGCCCATGCTTCTTGTCGAGTGTTTGCTGTGTTTGAGCTAAAGGGGAAAGGCAACAGAAGAACCAAGTTGCTGTAGAACCTTCCCAATCCTACAGGGTTTTGTAATAAAATTTTTATCCTTTCCTGAGTTCTTTGTTGGGTTTGGGTTTGGTTTTTTACTTCTTAAGGGAGCAAATAGAGTTAAGAGAGGATATTAAGAACGAGGTTTGTGTCACGAGTGGAAGGCTGCTAAACAGAGCTGTCCAGGTGCAAAAAAACAACCCCAGAGCAGATGAACTCTTCCTTTGCACAGGTCATTTGAATGCAGCACACTGCATGCTCCTGTAGAGACAGCAGTCAAAGTATTGCAAGATTTACATACTGCAGCCCTCCCCAGAGATATTCCAGTTCCTGTTGGGCCTTTACTTAGCTCTGTCCCCTAAAATGAGAGTTGTGATTAATTCTGAAAGTACAGTCCTTAGCTAGTTAGTTGCCTCTTCTGCCCCCTCTGAAAGGGCAAGATGTTTGATCATAGTATCATAGTATCAGGGTTGGGAGAGACCACAAGGATCATCTAGTTCCAGCCCCCCTGCCATGGGCAGGGACACCCCACACTACATCAGCCTGGCCAGAGCCTCAGCCAGCCTGGGCTTAAACACCTCCAGGGATGGGGCCTCAACCACCTCCCTGGACAACCCATTCCAGGGCTTCACCACTCTCATGGGGAAGAACTTCCTCCTCCCCTCCAGCCTGAATCTCCCCACCTCCAGCTTCATTTCATTCCCCCTAGTCCTATCACTCCCTGAGATCCTGAGCAGTCCCTCCCCAGCCTTCCTGTAGCCCCCTTCAGATACTGGAAGGCCACAATGAGGTCACCTCAGAGCCTTCTCTTCTCCAGACTGAACAGCCCCAACTCCTTCAGTCTGTCCTCACAGGAGAGGTGCTCCAGCCCTCTGCTCATCCTCATGGCGCTTCTCTCTGGACACCTTCCAGCACCTCCAGATCCCTCTTGTCATAGGGGCTCCAGAACTGGAGGCAGTACTCCAGGTGGGGTCTCCCCAGAGCTGAGCAGAGGGGGAGGATCACCTCCCTTGCCCTGCTGGCCACACTTCTCCTGATGCAGCCCAGGATCTGATTGTCTTTGCGGGCTGCAAGCGCACACTGAGAGCTCCTGGTGAGCTTCTCCTCCCCCAGCACCCCCAAGTCTCTCTCCTCAGGGCTGCTTTCCAGCCAGTCCCTGCCCAGCCTGGATTTGTGCCTGGGATTGTCTCGACCCAGATGCAGGACCCTGCCCTTGGTCTTGTTGAACCTCCTGAGGTTGGCTTGTGCCCACCTCTGCAGCCTGTCAAGGTCCCTCTGGATGGATCCCTTCCCTCCAGCCTGTCTGCTGCACCACACAGCTTGGTGTCATCAGCAAACTTGCTGAGGGTGCACTTAAATGATGTGAGAAAGCTTTGGAGCTCTCAGCTGAAAGTGAGCTGTATTTAAACCTCCCCTCACAAATCTAGAAGGAAATTAATCCCCACCCCCAGTCCTGGAGGACTGAACACGCAGCGTGCTCGCTTCTCATGAAATGGATTGCTCAACAGGAAAACATGCCTTGGAATGGTTTATTTCCTCAGAGGTAAAAAATAGACATGAGTTTCAGCCTGCTGTCCATTTGCTGGGGTTTAAAAAGGAGGTGTGGTGAGGACTTCAGTCAGTCATGAGGATAGATTTTTTTCAGCCATGGCTGCATGATGTATTTTGTCCCATCATATCCACTGAAATAGGTTTTAATGTCGGGGTGATGCACCTGAGGAAAGAAAACTTCCACGTTGAATGAGCACCAGAACTGGCAGGGAATACAAGCTGGTAATTCAGAGTTACTACAGGTCATGTTTTGGCAAACTCTCCATTAGTTTTTAAATAGCTCAGGTACACAGAGATACTTTCAGGGAGGTTTTCCATGTTCCTTATGTCATCACTTTCCCCCTGTACAAGGGAAAAGAGAGAGAAGAGCACGGAGTAGCTTGTTCCTACATAGCCACAACAAAGCAATGCAGCTAGGTCCTGTCATCAGGAAAACTCTCCATCAGCTTTTAAATAGATCAAGTACACAGAGATACTTTCAGGAAGGTTTTCCATGTACCTTATGTCATCACTTTCCCCCTGTACAAGGGAAAAGAGAGGGAGAGGAGCAGAGAGCAGCTTGTTGCTACTTAGCCACAACAAAGAAACACAGCTACATCCTGTCATCAGGAAAACTCTCCATACAGAGATACTTTCAGGAAGGTTTTCCATGTTCCTTATGTCATCACTTTCCCCCTGTACAAGGGAAAAGAGAGAGAAGAGCAGAGAGTAGCTTGTTGCTACATAGCCACAACAAAGAAACACAGCTAGATCCTGTCATCAGGAAAACTCTCCATCAGCTTTTAAATAGATCAAGTACACAGAGATACTTTCAGGAAGGTTTTCCATGGACCTTATGTCATCACTTTCCCCCTGTACAAGGGAAAAGAGAGAGAAGAGCAGAGAGTAGCTTGTTACCACTTAGCCACCACAAAGAAATGCAGCTAGATCCTGTCATCAGGAACTGTTTGGAACCTTCTCAAAGTACTCTGCAGATGCTGAGCATAGTTCATGAGAGATGATGTGCTGAATGTACACCAGCACTGATGTTTCAAAACTGGGGCTGTCTCTATTCTATTCTATTCTAATTTACTGATGCAGATGCCAGTCATATGTTGTTGGTACAGCTGTTTGTTCTTGTTTTTCAGCTGGATCAGAGACCTAACCCAATTAGGCCACAGAAACAGCAAAGAAGCAGTCAGGGAAGTGGGAAGAGACACCACATTGATGTCCTGAGGTACATGAAGATCCAGGGTGAAGATGCAAACCTGAAAAGGGCAATTGAAGTTGCATGCTTTGTTGTGATGCAGAAAGCCAACAGTGAGCAGGTTAGAACTGCCACCTAGGAAAGGGCTGGGACAAGTCTGAGCGTATACTCATCAGTCTCAACTCTTCAGGCAATTACTCTGCCTGTTTGGCTGCTGGCAAGGCTGAGCTGAGGCAACCCACAGACCTTCTTTTGAACTTGAGGTATGTGACTCACTGTTTGTAATTAATCTCAACTTAGGCAACATTCACAGACCTGATTTTGTGGGCCTGTTACTGTTAGTTCCTCTAATAATCCATGGGGAGAATCAGGCTGTCATGCAGGTGAACAAAGCAATCTGCTATCTTAAAGACTAGTTTACACAAGGTCAGTGTTTTAAGGTGAGGTGCCTGCTTCTTCCCATGGACCATAAAGATTACCCAAGTTCAGCTAGCTGACTGACAGAAGAGAAGATGCATGTTTAGACACAAGTCAGAGTGATCAGAACCCACTTTTAAATACCTAGGAGACTTAGCTGGCACAAGATAGTTCCTGGCACACTGGTATGTTTTATATTGCAGTTGGTGGCTAAACCAGGAAGTAACAATGAATTGAGGTTTCTCCCAAATAGGAGAGGCAGTGGTGCCACACTCTTCAGCCCCAATGATTAAGGGGAGTCCTTTATGCATTAGGAATAGTGTGGCCAGCAGGAGCAGGGAAGTCATTGTGCCCTGTACTCTGCATTGGTTAGGCCACACCTTGAGTCCTGTGTCCAGTTCTGGGCCCCTCAGTTTAAGAAGGACATTGAGACACTTGAAGGTGTCCAGAGAAGGGCAACAAAGCTGGGGAGAGGCCTTGAACACAAGCCCTATGAGGAGAGGCTGAGGGAGCTGGGGTTGTTTAGCCTGGAGAAGAGGAGGCTCAGGGGTGACCTCATTGCTCTCTACAACTACCTGAAAGGAGGTTATAGCCAGGAGGGGGTTGGTCTCTTCTCTCTAGTAACCAGCACCAGAACAAGAGGACACAGTCTCAAGCTGTGCCAGGGGAAGTTTAGGCTGGAGGTGAGGAGAAAGTTCTTCATGGAGAGTGTCATTGGTCATTGGAATGTGCTGCCCAGGGAGGTGGTGGAGTCACCATCCCTGGAGGCATTCAAGAGGAGATTGGACGTGGCACTTGGTGCCATGGTTTAGTCCTGAGGTCTGTGTTGATGGGTTGGACTCGATGATCCTCGAGGTCTCTTCCAACCTTAGTTCTACTGTGATACTGTGATACTGTGATGTGCAGCAGCAGAGTTTCAAGAGACAACATTCAGAGTCTTCAGGCTAGCCTAACTTACTTCCTTGGAGGGGGGGAGTTCTCCTGAAAGGCAAAAGAATCCCTATCACCTCTTCTTTGACTAGATCAAGCATCTCCTCTTAAATGAATGGTTCAGCTATTTGCTGTTCTTTAAATAGAGGCACTGCTCTTTAAAAGAGGGCATCACAATAGCCCTGAATGCCTTGCAGAAAGCCGTTTGTGTGGGGCATGCATGCCTGAAGGCTGGTGTCTGGATCAGAGTCTCTTGCCTAGTTTCAAGAAACAGGAACACCTTCCATAAGCTAGGAGTCAAAAGATACCAAGGCCATGATACACAAAACAGAATTTCTGGCTCCCAGAGAGTTCTGCAGTTAAGAAGAGAGAGATTATTCAGTCTGGGCAGCAGCTGAGCAGGAGCTGTTTGAAATGCACATCTTCAGAGTTGAACTGAGAAACCGATGTGCTTCACTAGATCCAGTGGAAAGAGATGCCATGACTTGTCCAGCTTGGATAGGTCAGTGACACCCTAGAACAAAACTCCCTCTCTGCAACAGCCTGTATGTAACAGAAGTCAAGCTGTCAAGAGGAGACTGGATGTGGCACTTGGTGCCATGGTCTAGTCATGGGGTCTGTGTTGATAGGTTGGACTCGATGATCCTCGAGGTCCTTTCCAACCTAAGTTATACTGTGAGACTGTGATAAAAGACAAAACTAGGCAGCTGGATTCTCTGAAGCAGGCAGTGCCTGGCTTGGGTTATTTATCACCTTCCAAAAGCAGGGACTTGAAAGTGCAGCAGTCATTTGTTTACCCGCTTGCTCTGTTAGCTTTTGCTAACTTTGCAAAGCAGCTAGATGGATATTGTCCATTAAGCCAAAGGACAGCCAACTTCTACCTGCACAGGATAACAAGTTGCAACTGAACAACAAAGAAATGCTACCTCTAATCCCATAATAATCGTTATCTCCTCCTCAGGAATGTAAGCTGTGGACTTGCCAAATCCATTTGCTTTGTTAATTAGGATTCGATAGTGAGGAGTCTCTCTTAGATCCTGCAAAAAACAGAAGGAGAAGAAATAGCCTCAAGGGGAGATGATGGCTGAAGATTACCTTACATAATCACTTCACTCTCACTAGGCTTGCAGAGCCTAAACCCACTCACTATGTATACAAACAGCAACTTCCTTTGTGTGATCTCACTACCATCACCTTGGAAAAATTAAATAGAAAGCAATCAGAACTGTAATACATTAACTTCCTGGGGCAGCTGGAGGGGTTTTTAAGAGTCAAGGTTTTAATTCACCTTTTCAGCCATAGATCTTGCAAGAAACAGGACTTGGAATATCCATGCTTCTTGTGCATAACAATTTGTTAGAATCATGGAATTGTTAGGGTTGGGAGGGACCTCAAGGATCAGCCAGTTCCAACCCCCCTGCTATGGGCAGGGACACCTCACACTACAGCAGGTTGCTCACAGCCACATCCAGCCTGGCTGCAAACACCTCCAGGGATGAGGCTTCCACCACCTCCCTGGGCAACCTGTGCCAGGCTCTCACCACCCTCATGGAGAACAACTTCTTCCTAACAGCCAATCTCAATCTACCTATTTCTAGTTTTGTTCCATTCCCCCCAGTCCTGTCACTCCCTGACACCCTAAAAAGTCCCTCCCCAGCTTTCTTGTAGCCCTCTTCAGATACTGGAAGGCCACAATTAAGTCTCCTCAGAGCCTTCTCTTCTCCAGACTGAACAGCCCCAACTCCCTCAGTCTGTCCTCATAGGAGAGGAGCTCCAGCCCTCTGCTCATCCTTGTGGCCCTTCTCTGGACATGCTCCAGCATGTTCAGATCCTTCCTTCACAAGTGGCAACAGAGAACACCAGAGGCAAGCTCAGAACATAATGTCACCTCTGACAATCTTGGTCCCAATCCTGGACAAGAGCTAAGGCAGCTTCTATGAATGTATTAAAACCTTCCAGCCAAGAAAAGCAAGGCATGGCTCACTGTTATTGTCACAGTGCCTGGGAAAACAAATCATGGGCCAGGATCCCACCCTGCTCACTTTTTATCTATGTAAGTTTCTGCTCAAAGGAACCCATGATCTAAACACCAAAAAAGTGATGGGTGAATACAGACAGGTAACTGGAGTTTAAGAAGCAGGTAGTGTTGATCAACAGGACAGGCAGTGGCCTCTGATCAGCAGCTTAGTGAAGACTTGGAAGTCAGAGAAAGGATTTGCAAGGACCAAGCTTAGGAGTTGCCTTGTAAGGGGCAGAACAGGACAGGCAGTGGCCTCTGATCAGCAGTTTAGTAAAGACCTGGAAGTCAGAGAAAGGCAAGGAAAGGATTTGCAAGGACCCAGCTCAGGAGTTGCCTTGTAAAGGGCAGAAGGTGCTGTGCATTGCTGCTGCATGTCATGCAATAGGCAAAGGCAAGTTAAAACAACCCCAAAAGCAGACACTGAAACCATGGCTTCACTGATGAAATTAAACCAAAGGTGCCCACAAGGTCACTGAGAGAACAGACAAACCCAAGGTACAATAACAAAAGAATCAGAATGCCTGATAAGAAATTCCTGGGGGTTCAGGGGGTGACAACAACACTGGGAGGAGAAGAGGAGAGAAGAAAGTAAGGATGCAGGTGTTTGAGAACCCAAGTGGGTCAAATGAGAGAAGGAACAAAATGCACAAAACATGTCTGCTGCCAGCTGAACAGGAGTCCTCTGCTACAGGCAGAGTTTCTCTTTTTCCCTCCTCATTTTCAATCCTCTCTGACTTGATTAGTGCCTTCCTGCCACTTAAGCACAATGGCAGTGGCCAGCCCAGGGAGCATGCAGAACTGCATTACCAGCCCAGCACTGCCAACAAAGATTTAGCATCTGATTTTCAAGAACAGCAAGGACTGAGGCTAGGGAATTTCAGAAGCTTCAGGAATTCTAACAAAAATATGCTGCCAAATAGATTCACATTCCAGCTGTCCACATCCCATTGCTTCACAGCTGAAACTGACTGAACACTAAGGATTTCAAGAGGGGATTGGATGTGGCACTTGGTGCCATGGTTTAGTCATGAGGTCTGTGCTGACAGGTTGGACTCGATGATCTTTGAGGTCTCTTCCAACCTTGGTGATTCTGTGTGTGATTATTTTAATTTCTCAGGTGCAATAAAGATCACAGAATCATAAAATGATTTGGGTTGGAAGGGCCCTTAAAGATCATCCAGTTCCAGCCCCCTGCCATGGGCAAGGACACCTCCTGCCTGACTAGGTTGCGTCTTTGACAAGCAACAACCCAAGCGTCTCTCAGGAGGCTGTGGATAAGCCAACACTCAAGTCACATCTGCCACCCCACCAATTCAAGCACCCAAATGACCTGTAGCTTAGGGGCTTGAAGCTAGAGCCCTGCTTGGGGAGGAAAAAAAAGGGCAAAATGGTCCAGAGAAAGGGGGGGGGGAAATCCAGCAGCAGAGCTCCAAAGGGCAGTTCTCTATAGAGAGGTTACCAATTATGGATGATGAGATAAAATACTTAACAGCCTCTCAACTTTAGTAACAACACACCATCAGAAATCTGTTCAAACATAGCTTGGCACTGCCAGAACCAAACCATGACATGCCTTAAATACAGCACTGCATTAAAAGGGAGACACTTTAGCTAGAGGCTTTAACAGTACAAACCTGACCAGCTAAGCTTGGCACTGCCAGAACCAAACCAGCACAACCCTGACCAGCTAAGCTTGGCACTGCCAGCACAACACTGGCACTGCCAGAACCAAACCATTACACCCCTTAAATAAAGCACTGCATTAAAAGTTAGACACTTTAGCTAGAGGCTTTAACAGTACAACCCTGACCAGCTAAGCTTGGCACTGCCACAACCAAACCAGCACAACCCTGACCAGCTAAGCTTGGCACTGCCACAACCAAACCAGCACAACCCTGACCAGCAAAGCTAGGCACTGCCAGAACCAAACCATTACACCCCTTAAATAAAGCACTGCATTATAAGTGAGTCACTTTAACTAGAGGCTTTACCATCACAACCCTGACCAGAAAAGCTAGAGACTGCCAGAACCAAACCATTACACCCCTTAAATAAAGCACTGCATTATAAGTGAGTCACTTTAACTAGAGGCTTTACCAGCACAACCCTGACCAGCTAAGCTTGGCACTGCCAGGACAACCCTGACCAGCTAAACTTGGCACTGCCAGAACCAAACCATTACACCCCTTAAATAAAGCACTGCATTAAAAGTGAGACAATTTAACTAGAGGCTTTAACAGTACAACCCTGACCAGCTAAGCTTGGCACTGCCACAACCAAACCAGCACAACCCCGACCAGCAAAGCTTGGCACTGCCAGCACAACCCTGACCAGAAAAGCTTGGCACTGCCACAACCAAACCAGCACAACCCTGACCAGAAAAGCTAGGGACTGCCAGAACCAAACCATTACACCCCTTAAATAAAGCACTGCATTAAAAGTGAGTAATTTTAACTAGAGGCTTTACCAGCACAACCCTGACCAGTAAAGCTAGGCACTGCCAGAACCAAACCATTACCCCCCTTAAATACCACACTGCATTAAAAGTGAGACAATTTAACTTGAGGATTTACCAGCACAACCCTGACCAGCAAAGCTTGGCACTGCCAGAACCAAACCATTACATGCCAGAACCAAACCATTACACCCCTTAAATACAACACTGCGTTAAAAGTGAGACATTTTAACGTGAGGCTTTACCAGCACAACCCTGACCAGTGAAGCTTAGCCAGTTAGTGATGCAAAAGCAAAAGCTTTGCTGGGGTGACAGTGCAGAAGCTGCAGAGGTGCTGCTCAGCTACAGTGGTATATGGGACTCTGAAGTATTTTCCATTAGGTTATAGCAGGAAGTCTGTCTGTCTGTCATAGTGTTTCTGAGGTTGGGGGGTTGGGGGGAGGTGGTTAACCTAAGTTACTCTGTAGATATTAACAGAGTTTAAGACATTCAAACCTGTTTGGCTGAAGGCTCTTTGTGTCGTAGCCATTCCTCTGGAGTGTTAGCTTTTGCATCCCATCCAATAATGACTCCTGTATAGCCAAACCTTTTGTGCACCATTACCTGTCCCACACTGAACTGAACATGCTCAGGCTTTGGACTGCGAACATGAGTTGATTCTAACAGAACAAAGGCAGAGACACAGCAAGGGTAAATGTTTGATCAAATACATTGTAAGCACTTAAACAGAAATCCTCCTGCCAGAAGAGAACTGACAATTAGACTAACAGGTGAAGCAAACAAAGGGAGAGGTGCTTTGGGGATTTCTTTTCCCCATCCAGCAAGGAAGGCATTTTCCTGTTTGTATGCCTTTGATGCTACCCTGGGGTCTCCACAGAGTTTTGGAAAGCATGAACTCCACAGAGTTTTGGAACACATGAATGCATTGACAATTAGAAGTTTTTTCCATGTGCTAACTGATTTGGCTGTCAATTTTACTCTAGTTTAGGCCACAGAATCCTTCTGTTCAGTCTGATTGCAGGGAGTATTATTTTTTTCCCCCCAAGAGCAGCCTGATGAACTGTATCTTTTTCCTTTTATGAAATTGATCTAAATCAGTTCTTTTGAGTCAAGGGAAAACTGCATCTCTGCTTTGTGCATTGATACAAACCAAGCACACTCAGATATATTCAATAAAACTTAGAGCTGCCAAACAGAGAGGGACCTGGGGGTGCTGATTGACAGCTGCCTAAACATGAGCCAGCAGTGTGCCCAGGTGGCCAAGAAGGCCAATGGCATCCTGGCCTGCATTAGGAATAGTGTGGCCAGCAGGAGCAGGGAAGTCATTGTGCCCCTGTACACTGCACTGGTTAGGCTGCACCTTGAGTCCTGTGTCCAGTTCTGGGCCCCTCAGTTTAAGAAGGACATTGAGACACTTGAAGGTGTCCAGAGAAGGGCAACAAGGCTGGGGAGAGGCCTTGAGCACAGCCCTGTGAGGAGAGGCTGAGGGAGCTGGGATTGTTTAGCCTGGAGAAGAGGAGGCTCAGGGGTGACCTCATTGCCCTCTACAACTACCTGAAAGGTGGTTGTAGCCGGGAAGGGATTGGTCTCTTCTCCCAGGCAACCAGCACCAGAACAAGAGGACACAGTCTCAAGCTGCGCCAGGGGAAGTTTAGACTCGTGGTGAGGAGAAAGTTCTTCACTGAGAGAGTCATTGGTCATTGGAATGTGCTGCCCAGGGAGGTGGTGGAGTCACCATCCCTGGAGGTGTTCAAGAGGGGATTGGATGTGGCACGTGGTGCCATGGTTTAGTCATGAGGTCTGTGGTGACAGGTTGGACTCGATGATCTTTGAGGTCTCTTCCAACCTTGGTGATACTGTGATACTGTTACACAACAGAGGCCGAAAAAGCCTTGGATTTTCCATTTTTTGTTTTGCTTACTAAACATAATACTTAGAGGGAAGGAGGATAGGATAGGATAGGATAGGATAGGATAGGATAGGATAGGATAGGATAGGATAGGATAGGATAGGATAGGATAGGATAGGATAGGATAGGATAGGATAGGATAGGATAGGATAGGATAGGATAGGATAGACCAGGTTGGAAGAGACCTTCAAGATCATTGCATCCAACCCATCAACCAATCCAACCCACCTAAACAACTAACCCATGGCACCAAGCACCCCATCAAGTCTCCTCCTGAACACCTCTAATGATGGGAGGGAAGAAAAGAGGGGGGGAGGAAACCACCACCATATCAAAAACATAAGTATAGAAACCCACTATGAAAGACCTAACAGACAACAATGTCACAAGCAAAATCCAAAAGGATTGCAAAGACTCCAATACCTGCAAAATAAGAATGGGTTTCTGCTTCAATGTCTCCACTTTTAGCTCTCTTTTCTCCAGAGTACCAATTCCTAAAATGTAAAATTAATAACCCAACATTCAAACAAGTCCTTTAGAAACTGAGGTTTAGGGTAATTTGGCTTCTTTCTGCATTTGTCTGAAGAGTAGGATGCTGTCCAGGTTGCCCAGAGAGGTGGTGGAAGCCTCATGCCTGGAGGTTTTTGCAGCCAGGCTGGATGTGGCTGTGAGCAACCTGCTGTAGTGTGAGGTGTCCCTGCCCATGGCAGGGGGGTTGGACCTGGCTGATCCTTGAGGTCCCTTCCAACCCTGACAGTTCCTCTGATTCTGTTCAAAGCTTTGGATATAAAACTTTTCATGATTTGAGGCCCCAGATGGGTGTTTTACATTAAAAACACCTTTAAGGAATACAAAAGACAAAGGAATTTGTTCAAAGAGGGGGAAAAAATCTAATTTCTTTGGATCTGTAACTCTACAGTTGCATTAGAATTTTATGTCAGAGGAAACCCATTTGTTTTATCCAGGGAAGCATATAATAGTGTAAACTCTAACAGAGTGATTCTTCAGTGGAATCAGAGAATTGTCAGGGTTGGAAGGGACCTCAAAGAACATCCAGTTCCAACCTCCTTCCCACCTCACACTAGATCAGGTTGCTCACAGCCACATCCAGCCTGGCTGCAAAAACCTCCAGGCAGGAGGCTTCCACCACCTCCCTGGGCAACCTGTGCCAGGCTCTCACCACCCTCATGGGGAACAACTTCTTCCTAACATCCAATCTGAATCTAGGCACTTCTAGTTTTGCTCCATTTCCCCAGTCCTCTCACTACCCGAAGTCTTTAAAGGTGGGTAACAATGGTTGACAAGGTGAGCCTCAGCTTGAGGCCTACACTAAGTACAGCTTTTCCATCTACACTAGGCTGAATTTCATGGAATGTTACTGTTTACCAAGGCCTGTAGTGATAGGATGAGGGACAATGGCTTCAAACTAGAGGAGAGCAGATTTAGATGGGATGTGAGGAACAAGTTCATTACCATGAGGGAAGTGGAACACTGGAGCAGGTTGCCCAGGCAGGTGGTTGAGGCCCCTTCCCTGGAGATATTCAAGGTGAGGCTGGACAGGGCTCTGGGCAACCTGATCTAGTTGGGGATGTCCCTGCTGACTGCAGGGGGGGTTGGACTGGATGAGCTTTGGAGGTTTCTTCCAACCCAGACCATTCTGTGATTGCATGGAACACCTAGCTGCTTGCAATCAACTAATATTGTTAATCACCCTGACTTCATGTGGTAGATTCAGGATCAACCCATCACACTTCACCATCAGGTACAGTAGAAGGTGCCATGTATAGAATAACTGCCATGCTTCAGAGTTAGTTTGGCATGTTTGCATACCATGCAGGCACAAGTTTTGCTGAAGTCTGGTGGAAAGTTCCAAGTCAGCCTTAATAAGCAAATGAGAGGCATTTCCCCTTTGTTACTCATTTCCCCACCTCCAGCACAACTTCCTGTTAAAAAGAGAAAGTTATTCTTAAATGTAGAGAGGAGTTAACACCCTACCTTGTCTTTGATAGCCACAGCTTTAAACAATCTGCCCAGGCATCCAGGCTCAAGCAAGATTTTGTGAAGCTGCTCCAAGAGGTAATGACCCTTTAGTGGGGAAAAAAAAAGATCATCACATGGTTTAAAAACAACAAAGCAAAGCAAACTTCTCTACTATCTTAGATGTTTGTTTCCTATTTAAACTTTAAGGCTTAACTTCTGTAGCAACTAGAAAAAGAAACATTCCTTGACCAGAAAGAATTTCTTCTCGAGATTAATAGCAAGATTGCAAGGGGGTCAAGAGGGAATGGGGACAGGCTCTGCTCAGTTGCACCCTGTGATAGGACAAGGGGCAATGGATATAAACTCCAGCACAGGAGGTTCCACCTCAACAGGAGGAAACTTCTTTAGTGCAAGGGTCACAGAGCACTGGAACAGGCTCCCCAGAGAGGTTGTGGAGTATCATAGTATCATAGTATCAGTCAAGGTTGGAAGGGACCACAAGGATCATCTAGTTCCAAGCCCCCTGCCATGGGCAGGGACACCCCACACTAGGTCAGCCTGGCCAGAGCCTCAGCAAGCCTGGGCTTAAACACCTCCAGGGACAGGGCCCCAACCACCTCCCTGGACAACCCATTCCAGGGCTTCACCACTCTCATGGGGAAGAACTTCCTCCTCACCTCCAGCCTGAATCTCCCCACCTCCAGCTTCATTCCATTCCCCCTAGTCCTAGCACTACCTGAGATCCTGAGCAGTCCCTCCCCAGCCTTCCTGGAGCCCCCTTCAGATCTTGGAAGGCCACAATGAGGTCACCTAATTAGGTCACCTTCTCTGGAGCCTATCCAGACCCATCTGGATGTGTTCCTGTGTGACCTGTGCTGCATTCTATGGTCCTGCACTGGCAGGGAGGTTGGACTTGATCTCCAGAGCTCCCTTCCAACCCCTAACATCCTGTGAGCCTGTGAAAAAATAGCCCAAGAAACAGTTGTTCCATGAATCTAAAAGGTCATTAGTTGACTCACACCTCCAAACCTGGCAGTTGTTTCAATCTGGGTCTTTACACACCAAGCCAGGCTTAGCTCTTTCTATTTTGCTCTCATTAGGTCATGTAGTGAGTTCTACACAGGGGCCACACAACCAATGCCACTGCACAGGCTGCACTATTCAAACTAAGCCATAAAAGCCTCTCATTGCATGGTTCATCTTCAAGATGTCACCATCCACCAATGATTACCACTATCACATGTTTGGAGCTGATGTAGTGCTCTCCACTTTACATCTGGGGATAGGTGCCTGCAATCCTGCCAGGATTTAACTTCTTAATTGGTATGCAAAAAAAAATTATCCCTATACTTACTAAACTCCCCAACTGCCTTCAGAATTTACTGTGAATGAGTTTTGGTGGTTAAGAGGAGAAAGTTCTTCACAGAAAGAGTAATTGGCCATTGGGATGTGCTGCCCAGGGAGGTGGTGGAGTCACTGTCCCTGGAGGTGTTCAAAAAAGGATTGCATGTGGAACTTAGAATGGAATAGAATTAACCAGGTTGGAAAAGACCTTTGAGATCATCAAGCCCAACCTATCACCCAGCACCATCTAATCAACTAAAACATGGCATCCAGGCTTTTCCTAAACACCTCCATTGATGGTGACTCCACCACCTCCCTGGGCAGCACATTCCAATGGCCAATCTCTCTTGCTGGGAAGAACTTTCTCCTCACCTCCAGCCTAAACCTCCCCTGGTGCAGCTTGAGACTGTGTCCTCTTGTTCTGTTGGTGGTTCCCTGGGAGAAGAGACCAACCCCCACCTGGCTACAACCTCCTTTCAGGTAGTTGTAGACAGCAATAAGGTCTCCTCTGAGCCTCCTCTTCTCCAGGCTAAGCAACCCCAGCTCCCTCAGCCTCTCCTCACAGGGCTGTGCTCCAAACCCCTCCCCAGCTTTGTTGCCCTTTTCTGGATATTTTCCAGCATCTCAACATCTTTCCTAACCTGAGGGGCCCAGAACTGGACACAGGGCTCAAGGTGTGGCCTAACCAGTGCTGAGTACAGGGTAGAATGACTTCCCTGCTCCTGCTGGCCACACTATTCCAGATACAGGCCATGATGCCACTGGCTTTCTTGGCCACCTGGGCACACTGCTGGCTCATGTTCAGCTGCTGTCTACCAGTACCCTCAGGTCCCTTCCTGCCTGGCTGCTCTCCAGCCACTCTGACTTGAACCCATGGTTTAGTTAGCCATGAGGTGTTAGGTAATAAGTTGGACTTGATGATCTCTGAGGTCTTTTCCAACATCATTGATTCTATGACTCAGTACCGAGTCCACATCATGCCAGACCCCCCCAAACTCCTTCAACAGCAAATATATGCAAGCAAATCTATTTTGGCAGAAAGTACCTGCATGAAGATCTATTTTTAACAGTAAGAAAGAAAAGGTAGTGGAAAGTTAGCAATAGCCTTGCTGGTCAAACACTTCACTTTCCCCTTTTTCAAAGCACATAACCCACAGCAACCTATATTGGAATGTTCAAAAGCAGATTAAGGCACAGTCATGCAATCAAGTGGATTAGAGGCAGATTTTTATGTGAAGAAAGCAATGGCTGCTATTCAAGTTTTGAAGGACATCTTTAAACCACTAACTACAGTCACATTAAGCCCCAAAAATGTCTGAGGGGTGATGTGAATGTTGGTTTTATGTAGGAATGGTATCCCGGGGTGCATTAGTAAAAGTGTGTCCAGCAGGTCTACAGAGCTTCTCCTCCCCCTCTGCTCTGCCCTGGCGAGACCACACCTGGAATACTGGGTGCAGTTTGGGGCTCCCCAGTTCAAGAGAGGCAGAGACCTGCTGGAGAGAATCTAATGAAGAGCTGAGAAGATGATTAAGGGATTTGAACATCTCTCCTATGAAGAATGACTGAGAGACCTGAGGCTGTTTAGTCTGGGGAAGAGAAGACCAAAGGAAGATCTTATCAAGGTCTATAAATATCAGAGAGGTGGGTGTCAAGAAGAAGGGGACAGGCTCCTTTCAGTGGCACCCAGTAACAGGCAAGGAATAATGGATATAAGCTGGAACACATCAAGTTCTACCTCAGCATGAGGAGAAACTTCTTTCCTGGGGGTGACAGAGCACTGGAACAGGCTGCCCAGAGAGGTTGTAGAGTGTCCTTCTTGGGAGACCTTCAAAGCCAACTCGGATGTGTGTGCCCTGCCCTAGGTGATTATGGGCAGAATCCAATGGGATGGCATTTAACAAGTTCAAGTGCCAGGGGCTGCACTTTGGCTACGGCAATCCCATGCAGAGCTACAGGCTGGGGTCAGAGTGGCTGAGAGCTCCCAAACAGAGAGGGACCTGGGGGTGCTGATTGGCAGCCACCTAAACATGAGCCAGCAGTGTGCCCAGGTGGCCAAGAGGGCAAATGGCATCCTGGCCTGCATTAGGAACAGTGTGGCCAGCAGGAGCAGGGAAGTCATTGTGCCCTGTGCTCTGCTTTGGTTAGGCTGCACCTTGAGTCCTGTGTCCAGTTCTGGGCCCCTCAGTTTAAGGACAATGAAACACTTGAAGGTGTCCAGAGAAGGGCAACAAGGCTGGGGAGAGGCCTTGAGCACAGCCCTGTGAGGAGAGGCTGAGGGAGCTGGGGTTGTTTAGCCTGGAGAAGAGGAGGCTCAGGGGTGACCTCATTGCCCTCTACAACTACCTGAAAGGTGGTTGTAGCCAGGAAGGGGTTGGTCTCTTCTCCCAGGCAACCAGCACCAGAACAAGAGGACACAGTCTGAAGCTGCGCCAGGGGAGGTTTAGACTTGAGGTGAGGAGAAAGTTCTTCACCGAGCGAGTCATTGGTCATTGGAATGTGCTGCCCAGGGAGGTGGTGGAGTCACCATCCCTGGAGGTGTTCAAGAGGAGATTGGATGTGGCACTTGGTGCCATGGTCTAGTCATGAGGTCTGTGTTGATAGGTTGGACTCGATGATCCTCGAGGTCATTTCCAACCTTGGTTATACTGTGATACTGTGATCCTGCTCTGGCAGGGGGCTTGGACCCAATGAGCCCTGGAAGTGCCTTCCCACCTCTAATATTCTATGAATGGCCACTGTGTCTCACCCACCCTCCAACCTTCCAGGACCAAGCGTCAGTGGGGATGAGAAATCAATACATTTAGTGGGGGAAGGGGAGATTCACAACCTTTCTGTTAACAGGGTGCGCTGGGCAGAGTCCGTTCCGTACCACTGGGATATGAAATACTGAGCTGGAAACGCGGACAGCAGCGCACAGATCTGCAGGGCTGCAGCTGCACTGATGTGAGGCATTCCAACAGGAAGCTTCTCCAAAGTCACTTCCCTGCTCACTGCCCTGGAAAAAAAAAGAAAGAAAGAAAGAATGAAAAAAAGGAAGAAAAATAAACAGGAGAGACAAAAAAACCAACAAAGGTAGCCATCATCTTTGCTGGCAGTGGAGTACTTAGGAGTTTCCTTCAGGTTTTGTTGGTTCACAGGAAAACCTGCAGTGTGTGCACACAGGTTTCAGTGACAGCCACAGCACACCTAAATTTGGTGAAGATCCTCTCCTATGGATCCAGACTGAGAGTTGGGGTTGTTCAGTCTGCAGAGGAGAAGGCTCCGAGGAGACCTTATTGTGGCTTTCCAGGATCTGAAGGGGGCTACAGGAAAGCTGAGGAGGGACTTTTGAGGGTGCCAGGGAGTGATAGGACTGGGGGGAATGGAAAACTAGAAGTGAGTAGATTGAGATTGGATGTTAGGAAGAAGTTGTTCACCATGAGGGTGGTGAGACACTGGCACAGGTTGCCCAGGGAGGTGGTGGAAGCCTCATCCCTGGAGGTTTTTCAGGCCAGGCTGGATGTGGCTGTGAGCAACCTGATGCAGCATGAGGCATCCCTGGCCATGGCACCAGGGCTGGATCTGGCTGATCCTTGAGGTCCCTTCCAACTCTGACAATTCTATGATTCTATGGTTCCAAATTAGGCCAAACTGCACTAAATTTGAGGGTACCTACAAAAAAATAATAGAAGACTAAAGCAGACAGCTTCACAAGACAAACAAGGAGAAAAGCAACAAAAGGCACAAATCCAGGCTGGGCAGGGACTGGCTGGAAAGCAGCCCTGAGGAGAGAGACTTGGGGGTGCTGGGGGAGGAGAAGCTCAACAGGAGCTCTCAGTGTGCATTTGCAGCCCACAAAGCCAATCAGCTCCTGGGCTGCATCAGGAGAAGTGTGGCCAGCAGGGCAAGGGAGGTGATCCTCCCCCTCTGCTCAGCTTTGGGGAGACCCCACCTGGAGTACTGCCTCTAGTTCTGGAGCCCCTATTGCAAGAGGGATCTGGAGGTGCTGGAAGGTGTCCAGAGAAGGGCTACGAGGATGAGCAGAGGGCTGGAGCTGCTCTCCTATGAGGACAGACTGAAGGAGTTGGGGCTGTTCAGTCTGGAGAAG
This sequence comes from Melanerpes formicivorus, assembly GCF_026170545.1. Lineage (NCBI taxonomy): Eukaryota > Metazoa > Chordata > Aves > Piciformes > Picidae > Melanerpes > Melanerpes formicivorus. Next base: position 849,216 of record NW_027142437.1, on the reverse strand, counting down.
AGAAGGCTCCCAGGTGACCTCATTGTGGCCTTCCAGTATATGAAGGGGGCTACAGGAAGGCTGGGGAGGGACTGCTCAGGATCTCAGGGAGTGATAGGACTAGGGGGAATGGAATGAAGGTGGAGGTGGGGAGATTCAGGCTGGAGGTGAGGAGGAAGTTCTTCCCCATGAGAGTGGTGAAGCCCTGGAATGGGTTGTGCAGGGAGGTGGTTGAGGCCCTGTCCCTGGAGGTGTTTAAGCCCAGGCTGGCTGAGGCTCTGGCCAGGCTGATGTAGTGTGGGGTGTCCCTGCCCATGGCAGGGGGGTTGGAACTAGATGATCCTTGTGGTCCCTTCCAACCCTGACTGATACTATGATACTATAATACTAAAAACCTGGCTTAGAGTTGCAGAGATCACTTTCCTCTGGAAACAGGAAAAGCCAAAAGAGACAAAGAAAGGAGCTGGGAAGTTGTATGATTGGCCAATTGGCAGTAAAAAGCTGCTCTCCATGAAAAAAGAAATAATCATTGTGCTGCTTTATCACCTAATTAAGTGCATTAAACTTGTCTGACCCTTCAGATTGATATCCTCAAGAAAAAACCTATTTGGATTCAGCAATTATTGTGCATGTGACAAAGCTAAGGGGTTTTTAATGCAGACCAATGCATAGCATCAGACCCAAACACTATCTGCACATGCCACAGTCCCACCACTGGACTAGAACAGAATTTGACATCCCCATCCATTCCACAGACCCCTGCCACACCTTACCAAAGCATTAAGGTGTTCATCTCTCTTCCCTCCTTCCCCATTGAATAAAGATATTCACCTTCAGCTGAGGAGTACATTTGCTGTCTTTTCACATCTCTTTCAACTCAGAACTAAGACTTTCTCAATCTGAGGCTTTCTATCTTTTACCCAGGTATTCTCAGAGGGCATGGGTTTGCTGCAGCATTCAGAGTCATCTACCTCCACCCTCCATTCTGTCTCCTTTGTCTCCTGTCATGGCTCTTACAGCTACTACTCTCCAGAACAGTACTCAGCTTGCATGCACAGACTGTTCCAGCTGCATCTGAGCTGCTCCTAGTTCCTGCTATCTTAATTGGCAATATAATTTGGGTTACTGATATAAGTACAGTAGAGGTTACATGGGAGGTTTGTTGTTGAAAACTACCCAACAAAGCTAATTAAGATCACAAAACCACAGAATGTATTGGGTTGGAAGGGACCAGGTGTTAGGTAATAGGTTGGGCTTGATGATCTCTGAGGTCTATTTCCAACCTGGTTGATTCTGTGATACTTAAGACCCTCTAAGGTCATCTTGTCCAACTGCCTTGCAGTAAGCAGGGATGTCTTTAACTCAGTCAGGTTGCTCAGAACCCCGTGAAGCCTGTCCTGGAACGTCTCCACCACATCTCAGGGCAACCTGTTCCAGTCTTCCACCGCCCTCACAGTAAACAACTTCTTCCTAATGTCTAACCTAAATCCACCCTGCTCTAGTTTAAAACCACTGCCCCCCTGTGCTATCACTACATGCCCTTGTAAACAGTCCCTCCCCAGCCTTCCTGTAGGCACTCTTCAGGTATTGCAATGCCTCTATAAATAACGCTAAAGGAGACCCAAGCAGTACTGCAAGGGATCTGAAAGCTGCAGGTGTGGTAACTAGACCTTTCACTTCTGCATTCCCTGCTGGAGAGCCAGCAGCAAGGAGCAGACATCTATTTCAGACGTTGTCAGCTGTTGCACATCTGGAGTTCCTGTTTACCCGTGTGTAGGAGGGATGGGAGCCGAGGAAGAGTCACACATCGGCTCAAGGAAATGACCACCAGCACGCTGCCGGGCTGGAGAGGCAGGACAGGACCCCCCGGGGAACGCTGCCCCCTTGCCCACAGCGTGGGCACAAACCCCACCGGGCAGCTGCTGCTACCGCCGCCGCCTCCTGCTTCTCCGCTGCTCTCCTACTTCTAAAAGACAGAGAGGATGCTGTTAGGAGGCGGAGAGACAGCCTGGACCAAGAGCTGGAAGGCCACGGAACCCAAATACTTCCGAAAAGCTGTCAGAAACGGCCTCTGCTATCACCCCAGCTCGCCCGGCTGGGGGCCGAGCCGCAGCACCCACCGCGGCCACCCGGCCGCTAACTCTACCACAGAAGGGCACGAAGCCGACCAGCACGGCGCCTGAGGGGCTCCCGCGGCCAGGGATAGCCCCGGCGCGCCCCCGCACCGGCGGCGGACGGGATCCGGGGCGGCAGCAGGTGTGGGCGCTGCCCCCCGACCCGGCTCCCCGCAGGGTACCCGCAGCCCCTCACCGCAAGGCGCGCCGCTCCCCCGCAGCTCCGCACGGCAGGCGCGCGGCTCGCTCGGCTCCGCCGGGCTGCAGAGCTGGGCTGCAGAGCTGGGCTGCAGAGCTGGGCGCGCTCGGGCCGGGGCTGGGCGGCCGGGGGGTGGGGCGCGGGGCGGCGCTCGCGGGCAGGTAGCGGCCGCAGGGGGCCGGCGGACATCTTGTGAGGCCTGAGGGCAGCGGCGGGGCCGGGCGGGACGGGACCGGGATTCGTGTCCCGGAACACAGGCGCGAGAGAGAAGCGCAGCAGGGCTCCACTTGGAAAAGTCCTTTCAGGTCAGCAAATCCAAACCGCCAACCCAACACCACCGTGCCACTAAAGCAGCAGCTCCACCACCGCCCCCCGGCAAGCCTGGGCAAGGAGCTGCCCGCTCGTTAGTACAGAAGTTGTTCAGGGTTTGACAGAGATCACAGGGTGTTAGGGGTTGGAAGGGACCTCTGGAGATCATCGAGATGAGCAGAGGGCTGGAGCTGCTCCCCTGTGAGGACAGACTGAAGGAGTTGGGGCTGTTCAGTCTGGAGAAGAGAAGGCTCTGAGGTGACCTCATTGTGGCCTTCCAGGATCTGAAGGGGGCTACAGGAGGGCTGGGGAGGGACTGCTCAGGATCTCAGGTAGTGATAGGACTAGGGGGAATGGAATGAAGCTGGAGGTGGGGAGATTGAGGCTGGAGGTGAGGAGGAAGTTCTTCCCCATGAGAGTGGTGAAGCCCTGGAATGGGTTGTGCAGGGAGGTGGTTGAGGCCCTGTCCCTGGAGGTGTTTAAGCCCAGGCTGGCTGAGGCTCTGGCCAGGCTGATGTAGTGTGGGGTGTCCCTGCCCATGGCAGGGGGGTTGGAACTAGATGATCCTTGTGGTCCCTTCCAACCCTGACTGATCTATGATAACTCTCCTGCCAGAGCAGGAGCAGAGAATCCAGCACAGGTCACACAGGAACACATCCAGACAGGGCTGGAAAGGCTCCAGAGAAGGAGACTCCACAACCTCTCTGGGCAGCCTGCTCCAGGGCTCTGGGACCCTCACAGTGAAGTTTCTCCTCATGTTGAGGTGGAACCTCCTGTGGTGCAGTTTACATCCATTATCCCTTGTCCTGTCCCAGGGAGCAAGTGAGCAGAGCCTGTCCTCTCCCTCCTGGCCCCCAGCCCAGATATTGATAGACATTGATTAAATCCCCTCTCAGTCTTCTCCAGACTTGTACTCCAGCCTTACAGCAGCTGCCTATGCTTCTCTTGCTGCAGCCCAGGCTCTGCTTGGCTCTCTGGGCTGCAAGTGCTCACTGCTGGCTCCTGTTGAGCTTCTCATCCCCCAGCACCCCCAGGTCCTTTTCTTCAGGGCTGCTCTCAAGCCAGTCCCTGCCCAGCCTATATTGCTGCTCTTCTTCATTAATAGGGCCTGTAGCAAGAGGAGTGATGGGTTTAGACTAAATGAAGGTAGCTTCAGACTAGATAAGGAAGACCTTTGTTTTTTTACATTAAGGATGGTGAAACATTGGAACAGGTTGCCCAGAGGGTGGTTGAAGCCCTATCCCTCCAAATATTCAAGGTCAGGGGTTTTGAGCAACCTGATCTAGTTAAAGTTGTCCCTGCTCACTGTAGGGTGGTAGGACTGGATGATCTTAGAAGGTTGTCTTGTTCCCTAGGCTGAACTGAGTTGTTTTGAACAGCAGTTTTGAGCCCAGGGCCCATGAAAAAATAAGAATTATGAGAAGCAAGAGTAATATCAGGAGGCTTACATGCAGCATCCTAGGGCATGCAGGCAAACAAGGATAATCCACTTTTCTAGTGCATGAAGTGCTTTGAATTCCTGTGCCTTGGCTAGGCAGGAAGCTAAGGGAGGGGGGGAAGCATCAGGACTTGGCACTGCTGCTTTCCCTTCTCCATTGCTTGTGTTGCCTCTCAATGTCCTTCCTTTGTCCTGACCATCCTTGCTTAGGGGACTGCCTGCATTTGTCAGGTGTGAGGTCATACAGAGAGGATTAGGAGTTGCCAAAGGTTTCACCACTGGTTTCAAGACAACTTGAGAAGCAAACTCCTTATGTGGGAACTAAGTGCCCTGTCTTAGGGGTTTCATAGTATCATAGTATCAGTCAGGGTTGGAAGGGACCACAAGGATCATGTAGTTCCAACCCCCTGCCATGGGCAGGGACACCCCACACTAGAGCAGCCTGGCCAGAGCCTCAGCCAGCCTGGGCTTAAACACCTCCAGGGATGGGGCCCCAACCACCTCCCTGGACAACCCATTCCAGGGCTTCACCACTCTCATGGGGAAGAACTTCCTCCCCACCTCCAGCCTGAATCTCCCCACCTCCAGCTTCATTCCATTCCCCCTAGTCCTATCACTCCCTGAGATCCTGAGCAGTCCCTCCCCAGCCCTCCTGTAGGCCCCCTTCAGATACTGGAAGGCCACAATGAGGTCACCTGGGAGCCTTCTCTTCTCCAGGCTGAACAGCCCCAACTCCTTCAGTCTGTCCTCACAGCAGAGCAGCTCCAGCCCTCTGATCATCCTTGTGGCCCTTCTCTGGACACCTTCCAGCACCTCCAGATCCCTCTTGCAATAGGGGCTCCAGAACTGGAGGCAGTACTCCAGGTGGGGTCTCCCCAGAGCTGAGCAGAGGGGGAGGATCACCTCCCTTGCCCTGCTGGCCACACTTCTCCTGATGCAGTTTGTTTGATGATGGATTAAAACCTATGCAACATGGCAAGGGTGCCCAGTTTTAAACTCACATAAATACTGATCTGGACTAGAAATGCCAATTTAACCTCAGAAGACCAATCTGTTTTTTAATCATGCCAACCAAGTTGTTGAACTCTGCAGCTAAAATACAGTGGAAGTAGCTTCAGCTGGATAATATAACCATTGTTCTTCAGCCCCATTAAAATGTCATTATAGAGGATGCAAAACAGGTTTGTTTTTCTGAAGGTATTTAGGGAATGTCACAAAGGTGTCACAGACCTTTCACAGCCACTTCAACACAAGGTCACAGAATGGTCCAGGCTGGAAGGGACCTCCAAAGTTCATCCAGTCTGACCTCCCCACAGTCAGCAGGGACATCCCCAACTAGAGCAGGTTCCCCAGGGCCTTGTTGAGCCTCACTTTGAAGATCTCCAGAGATAGGGCCTCAACCACCTCCCTGGGTAACCTGTTCCAGTGTTCTACCACCCTCATAGTAAAGAGCTTCTTCCTGCTATCCAGTCTAAATCTGCTCTGCTCTAGTTTGAAGCCATTGTCCCTCATCCTATCATTACATAGAATAGAATACAAGACACCTTACATAGAATAAACTAGGTTGGAAGAGACCTTCAAGATCCTGTCAAACACATCAACCAGTCCAACCCACCTAAACAACTAACCCATGGCACCAAGCACCCCATCCAATCCCCTCCTGAACACCTCCAGTGATGGTGACTCCACCACCTCCCCAGGCAGCCCATTCCAATGGGCAATCACTCTCTATGTACAGAACTTCCTCCTGACCTCCAGCCTGAACCTCCCCTGGTGCAGCCTGACACTGTCCTCTTGTTCTGGTGCTGGCTGCCTGGGAGAAGAGACCAACCTCTGCCTGTCTACAACCTCCCTTCAGGTAGCTGTAGAGAGCAATAAGGTCACCCCTGAGTCTCCTCTTCTCCAGGCTGAGCATTGCCAGCTCCCTCAGCCTCTCTTCACAGGGCTGTGTTCCAAACCCCTCACCAACTTCATTGCCCTTCTCTGGACTTGTTCCAGCAAGTCAACCTCCTTCCTAAACTGAGGGGCCCAGAACTGGACACAGGACTCGAGGTGTGGCCTAACCAGTGCAGTGTACAGGGGCAGAATGACCTCCCTGCTCCTGCTGGCCACACTCTTCCTGATGCAGGCCAGGATGCCATTGGCCCTCTTGGCTGCCTGGGCAAACAGTCTCTCTCCATCCCTCCTGTAGCCCCCTTCAGATACTGGCAGGCTGCTATTAGGTCTCCCCAGAGCCTCCTCTTCTCCAGGCTGAACACCCTCACCTCCCTCAGCCTGTCCTCAGAGCAGAGCTGCTCCAACCCCCTGATCATTTTCATGATGGAGCCTCTCCATCAGCTCCATGTCCTTCCGATATTGAGGGCTCCAGATCTGCACACAGTACTCCAGGTGAGGTCTCAGCAGAGCAAAGTGACAGAATCACCTCTCAGGATCTGCTGGCCACACATCATCTGATGCAGCCCAGGATGGGATTGACCTTCTGTGCTGCAAGCTCACACTGCCTGCTCCTGTCCAGCTTCTCATCCATCAGCACTCCAAGTCTTTTTCCTCAGGGCTGCTTTCTGTCACTCATCCCCCAGTCTGTGTTGATAGTGAGGATTGTTCTGGCCCATTTATCCCCTACATTGCCCCTGCAGTAATGAAAAGGAGTTTAGGACCTAAAGAGGAAAAATCAAACTAATTCATTTCTTGCAGGAGCCCTGCTCTACTTCCAGCCCAGACAGCAGCAAAAGGCTAAACAACTTTGAATAACAGTAAGGAAGAGAGACAGGGACAGAAAAGGTGCCTGGAAAGCCTTTCCCCAGATGGATGCTTGGGGCAAATGCTGACAAGGCAGATGGGTTGTGGATGTTTCCATCAGCTGAGGGAAGAATGACACATGCCAAGAGCTCCCATCTATTTGGGGTGCTCTGCTTTCAGCAGAGTCTAAGAAATCATTTCTTCAGTGGCTGCATACATTTTCTTGCATGTGTAGCCCTTCTCTTTCTCCATGCAGATGCAGGGACTTCCAGTTGTACCAAAGAACCAAACTACCCTTCCTTGATAACACAGGTGAGTTTTCACAGAGCTGTGAAACAACAGCAATGACCAAGCTGCAGAAAACCTCTTTTCTGCCCTGTAAAAATTCCAAGCAGCCTCCTTTGTGAAGACAGAGCTCTCCATAAACCACACAGACCCAAATTATGCTCACAGAAGGAAAGCAGAGCTCTCCAGGAGATAAGGGAACTCACTCAGCAAACTGGATCTCTGCCAGGAGTGTCCCCTGACAATAACAGTCCCCTGAGGAGGAGAGAGAGGCTTAACAGGGAGTCAAGGGCCCAAGAGGAGTGCAAAAATAAGGTCCAAAGCTCACAGGAGGTTCTATAGGCTTTGTAACAAGGCCAGAGACAACACTACAGAGTGAAGTGTTTGCTTGGAACATTGCCAAAGCCAGAGGAAGATTTTCACAGAATTAACCAGGTTGGAAAAGACTTCAGAGATCATCAAGTCCAACCTGTTACCTAGCACCTCCTGATAACTAAACCATGGCTCCAAGTGCCACATCCAGTCCACTCTTGAGCACCTCTGGGGACAGTGACTCCACCACCTCCCTGGGCAGCACATTCCAATGGCCAGTCTCTCTTGCTGGGAAAAATCTTCTTCCTACCATCCAGCCTAAACCTCCCCTGGCACAGCTTGAGACTGTGCCCTCTTGTTCTGGTGCTGGTTGCCTGGGAGAAGAGACCAACCCCCACCTGGCTCCAGCCTCCCTTCAGGTAGCTGTAGAGAGCAATAAGGTCTCCCCTGAGCCTCCTCTTCTTCTGGCTAAATAATCTCCTTGATAAGTTACCATATAAGAAACCCACCCCTCCCCCCCAGCCACTAAGACAGTTTTAGATGACTTACCTTTCCAAAACCAAAACTTAAATGAGTTTGCTGTTGAATTCTATAAACAGTTTAGCCTCTTGTTTGCCTTACAACTTCATCCAGCAAAAGAGTTTTGTACTGGGGAGGAGAAACAGCAGGCACCAGTACAAGCTAGGAGCTGCCCTGCTGGAGAGCAGCTCCACAGAGAAAGACCTTGGAGTGCTGGTGGACAGCAAGTTCTGCATGGGACAGCAATGTGGCCAAGAGAGCCAAGGGGAGCCTGGGGTGCAGCAAGAAAAGTGTGGCCAGCAGGGCTGGGGAGGTTCTGCTCCCCCACTATTCTGCCATGGTGAGACCATCCCTGGAATGCTGTGTCCAGTTTTGGGGTCCCAAATTCAAGAGAAACAGAGACCTGCTGGACAGAGGCCAAGGGAGAGCTACAAGGAGGACAGGGGGACTGGAACATCTCTCCTGTGAAGAAAGCCTGAGAGCCCTGGGGCTGTTTAGTCTTGAGAAGACTGAGAGGGATCTGATCAATGCCTATCAATACCTGAGGGGTGGGTGCCAGGATGAAGGTGATGGGTCTCTTTTTGGTAGTGCCCAGTGATAGGACAAGGAACAGCAGGCACAAGCTGGAACACAGGAAGTTCCACCTAGGATGAGGAGAAACTTCTTTACTGTGAGTGTGACAAAGCACTGGAGCAGGCTGCCCAGAGAGGTTGTGGAGCCTCCTTCTCTGGAGACTTTCCAACCCCACCTGGATGCATTCCTGTGTGGCCAGCTGATCCTAGGTGATGCTGCTTTGGCAGGGGGGGTTGGGCTCAGTGATCACTGGAGGTCCCTTCCAACCTGTGACATGCTGTGGGTCTATGTTTAACATATATTTTAACTATCTCAAGCCCTCTGCAACCACTAAACAGAATGGAAATGTGGAGTACTTGGTTTGCAGTCCTTCCCAAGGCACTTGTGTGTTTGGGATTGAACCACACCAGTGAAGGACAGCAGTAGCCCAGCATGCACACCCCCAGCTCTTCATGCCAAGACAACAGCTGGGTGAACTCATGCAGTGCCTTGAAAGATCACTCATTAGGAGTTTGTCTCACTCAAGGAATTCTGCTCTGTAGACATCCTTGGTGAATGGGCAGGTTTGGAGAGCTGTATTCCCTTTCTTTGCAGTTCGTAGATTCATAGAATGGTTTAGGTTGGAATGGACTTTGAAGATCATCTGGCTCCAACCCCCTGCCATAGGCAGGGACACCTTCCACTAGCCCAGGCTGCTCAAGGCCTCATCCATCCTGGCCTTGAACACCAAGCATTCACGAGCTTCCTAGGCAACCTGCTCCAGCTTTACACCACCCTCCCTAATTAAGAGAAGGCTCTGTGCAACCTAGTTGCACAGGAGGGTGGTGAGACACTGGCACAGGTTGCCCAGGGTAGAAGCCTCATCCCTGGAGGCTTTTAAGGCCAGGTTGGATGTGGCTCTGAGCAACCTGATGTAGTGTGAGGTGTCCTTGGCCATAAGCAGAGGGGTTGGAACTAGCTGATCCTTGAGGTCCTTTTCAACCCTGGCAATTCTATGACTATGATTTTGAGCTAGGTTGTTTGACTGTGAGAAAAACACCCTCAGTAAGTTCCTCTACTGTAGAAAATGTAAATTAAGGGCTTCCTTCTAGGGCTTCAGTCATCTTCTAACAGACTGAGTGAATTCCAACTTAGAGCTGTTCACAGTCAAATGCAGAGCCCTGAGACAAAGCACAAGTTAGCAGACCAGGCTGCCTAGCCCTTGCATGCTGGCATTTAGTTTGGCCTTGGTATCTTCAGGAATATGCCTCTGCAGAAACCTGCTGCTAAGTTGATTACCTGCCTCTGCTCTTCTTTTCCTCTTGGCTTTTTTTCCCCTTGGTTTTGCATTTTTTTCCCCCCACTGCTAAAGTAAAATGAGAGGCAGATGGCTCTGCTTCTGAGACAAGAAAAGAAAGCAGGAAGGAAATTTGTATGGCTATTACCAATTAGAAACAACATTCCTGACTCCCCTGCCCTGCCCTCCCATCAGCACAAGCAGATTTCAAAGTGCAAGGGGGGGGATTTGTGACTCCTCACCACGCTCCTGCCAAGAGAGTCAGTGAAGCTTTTGGTGAAGATACAGCACAGGATTGCTCCCAGCTAGAAAAACAACCTGACATTTTGGGCTTAGAGCTCCCTGTCCACATTAGTAAACCCCACAGCAACAACAATTGTGCATTTTTCATGCTAATTTGGCATCCAAGGACTCAGTTATGTGCTATTTGAATTCCAGTCACTGAAGCTGGTTTAGGTTCTCTGCCACTTGCTTTATTTTCCCATGTGCTGCAAATAGGAACATGGATTTGTTTTTAAAGCCATTGCCCTTTGCTCATTTGTCTTTGGGAAAAGTGACATTTTAGTGAACCTCCTACCTCTCTGGAGATATTCAAGACCCACCTGGATGCCTTCCTGTGTGATCTGCTCTAGGTGCTCCTGCTCTGGCAGGGGAGCTGAACTGGATAAGCTTTCGAGGTCCCTTCCAGCCCCTAACATTCTGTGATTCCTTGATTGCTTTGGAACAAGAACTCTTCCCTTTGAAAACACAATGGTCAGCATTGATCCTCATACATCACTTCCTTCATTTAATGACCTAGCAGGAGTTCATGGCATCAAGAAGGTAATGAAACATTAGTAGTGGCACAGTCAGTATCTAGCTGTCAGATACCAACATTTCACTGTGTCTGTTACTCCTAAACAAAGTCCCCAGAGACAGGGATCTACTGGAGAGACTTCATGAGGATGATTAGGGGACCTGAGCATTTCCCCTGTGAAGAGAGACTGAGAGCCCTAGGGCTGTTTAGTCTGGAGAAGAGAAGGCTGAGAGGGATCTGGTCAATGTCTATCAATAGCTGAGGGGTGGGGGTCAAGTGGAGGGGGCCAAACTGTTTTGGGTGGTGCAAAGGAATAAGACAAGGAACAGTGGATACAAACTTAAACATAGAAGGTTTCGGCTCAACATGAGGAGAAACTTCTTCACAGTGAGGGTGACAGAGCCCTGGAGCAGGCTGCCCAGGAGGGTTGTGGAGTCTCCTCTGAGACTTTCTAAACTCAGCTGGATGCATTCCTGTGCAGACTCCCCTGGGTGATGCTGCTCTGGCAGGGGGGTTGGATTCACAGGATCCCAGGATGTTAGGGGTTGGAAGGGACCTCTGGAGATCTCTGAGTCCCCCCTGCCAGAGCAGGACCACAGAATCTAGCACAGGTCACAGCATCCAGACTGCTCTGAAAGGTTCCAGAGAAGGAGATTCCACAACCTCTCTGGGCAGCCTGTTCCAGTGCTCTGTGACCCTCAAGTAAAGAAGTTCCTCCTCATGCTGAGGTGGAACCTCCTGTGCTGTAGCTCCATCTCTGATCCCTGGAGGTCTCTTCCAACCTGTAACATTCTGTCATTACTACTCAAAGTAAAATAACCACAGGTTTCAAACCCTGTCACATGAGAACTGGGATACCACTGTGTTTTAAGGCTGCTGTACAAAGTTAGACAGAAACAGATCCTTTCAAAACAAACAAAGTAACTCCTGAGCTGCCTAAGACTATCCACAGCAGCACAACTAACATCCTAGACCCGAGGTGGCTGGTTTTTGGAGGAGCACACCACTGTTGCTGCACTGAGGCTGCACACACAACAGGACTACCAGCACTCTGCAGAAAGATGTGTGACATCTTCAGCATTCTAAAATAGCAGAACTCCTCAGTTGCTAAAACTCACACAGATTACTTGAGACAACTGAGATTTTTTTCCTGATATGCTAAAACAAGTGTTGCCTTTGCCAGACTCCACTGTGGACATGTATGGAGAGCTACAGGGAACTCAAATTTTGTTCTGCTATGACCATTCCTCAGTCCCACTGCTCAGCAGTACACACACTTGCATCTCTGAGTTTCTTCTGTGTGATTTCAGGTGAGGCACATAAAGAAGAAAAGATCACAGGAACACAGGATGCCCTGGAATGGGTTGTCCAGGGAGCTGGTTGGGGCCCCGTCCCTGGAGGTGTTTAAGCCCAGGCTGGCTGAGGCTCTGGCCAGGCTGATGTAGTGTGGGATGTCCCTGCCCATGGCAGGGGGGTTGGAACTGGATGATCCTTGTGGTCCCTTCCAACCCTGACTGATCACAGTATCACAGTATCACTTAGGTTGGAAAGGACCTCGAGGATCATCGAGTCCAACCTATCAACACAGACCCCATGACTAGACCATGGCACCAAGTGCCACGTCCAATCTCCCCTTGAACGCCTCCAGGGTCGATGACTCAACCACCTCCCTGGGCAACCCATTCCAATGCCGAATGACTCGCTCGGTGAAGAACTTCCTCCTCACCTCGAGTCTGAACCTCCCCTGGCGCAGCTTGAGACTGTGTCCCCTTGTTCTGGTGCTGGCTGCCTGGGAGAAGAGGCCAACCCCTTCCTGGCTACAACCACCTTTCAGGTAGTTGTAGAGGGCAATGAGGTCACCCCTGAGCCTCCTCTTCTCCAGGCTAAACAATCCCAGCTCCCTCAGCCTCTCCTCATAGGGCTTGTGTTCAAGGCCTCTCACCAGCCTTGTTGCCCTTCTCTGGACACGCTCAAGTGTTTCAATGTCCTTCTTAAACTGAGGAGCCCAGAACTGGACACAGTACTCAAGGTGCGGCCTAACCAGAGCAGAGTACAGGGGCACTATGACCTCCCTGCTCCTGCTGGCCACACTATTCCTAATGCAGGCCAGTATGCTATTTGCCCTCCTGGCCACCTGGGCACACTGCTGGCTCATATTCAGGTGGCTGTCGATCAGCACACCCAGGTCCCTCTCTGTTTGGGATCTCTCCAGCCACTCCGACCCCAGCCTGTAGCTCTGCATGGGATTGCCGTAGCCAAAGTGCAGCACTCGGCACTTGGACTTGTTGAAAGCCATCCCATTGGACTCTGCCCATCTGTCCAGTCGGTCGATACTATAATACAGCATGTTAGGGGCTGGAAGGGACCTCTGGAGATCTTCCAGTCCACCCCCCCTGCTGGAGCAGGACCGTAGAATGCAGCACAGGTCACAGAGACAGACATCCAGATGGGCCTTGAAAGGCTCCAGAGAAGGAGACTCCACAACCTCTCTGGGCAGCCTGTTCCAGGACACTGTGACCCTCACAATAAAGAAGTGCCTCCTCCTGTTGAGGTGGAACCTCCTGTGATGCAGGATGTTAGGGGTTGGAAGGGACCTCTGGAGATCTTCCAGTCCACCCCCCCATGCCAGAGCAGGACCGTAGAATCTAGCACAGGTCACAGACGAATGCATCCAGACAGGGCTTGAAAGTCTCCACAACCTCTCTGGGCAGCCTGTTCCAGTGCTCTGTGACCCTCACAGTAAAGAAGTGCCTCCTCATGTTGAGGTGGAACCTCCTGTGCCATAGTTTCCATCCCTTGCCCTTCCTCCTATCACAGAGTACAAGTGAGCAGAGCTTGTTCCTTCCTGCCCCCCAGCCTTCAGCCGTTCATGAACATTTCTTACTTCCCCTTGACCAGATACTTGCTGTGCAGCAAGTTCCCCAAACAAGCTGATCTGAGGCTGTTTTGCAGCAGCCCAGCAGCAGCTGTCCCTGGAGACACTTGAAGCACTGGCTAGAAACACAGACTTGCTGGGCCAGCTTAGAAAAAACAGGTTTTGCTATTTATTTAAAAATAAGTTTGTCGTTAACTACATTGCAGTGACAGTAAATTCTTACACGTACATTCTAGGGTTGTAGAAAAGGATTCCAAGTAGTATGCATCAAAACTTAACATAGAAAGTGTCCAGGGGCAAACAAGTGAAGAAACTTTCCAAATCCATGTATGTACAACAAAAGAAAACCCACACCAAGAAAGGGCGCTGTTATCCCGGGCCAGGTACTTCCGGTTAGAACGGTGAGGAGCCAGGGGTCTGGAAGGGGAAAAAAATGAAACAAAACAAAGACTCCCCCAAACCCAACAACAACAACAAAATAAAGGGTAAAAAAAATACCCCCCAACCTTGATAAAGCTAAAGAATTGTCGTTTTCCCAACCTGTTACTCGTTACATACAACAGAGTTGTGGTTTACATCATTCTGTACAACATAAGCGGCGGGTTTTTCCACACCCCCCCACACCCCCAATCTGAAAAGGTCTCAGTTCCCCAAATTGAACCCTTCCAGGTTCAATTTCTGTGGGGTTGAGCTCTGTTCTGTACACTATTTAAGCAGGATGACAGAATCTGCTTCCCAGCAGCCTCTCAGCCGGATTCTCTGCCCCCCTTCCTGCGCTTGAAAAGTATGGTCCAAAAATGCAACTTCTGTCTGGTCTCGGCGATTGGCAAAGCAGGGCAGGTGCCTGGCACAGGCACCTCCACACAACAGGAACTTGTGCTGCTTCTCAGTCCTGATTTCTATGACCTCAAATCCTTTGTTCTTTCAGGGTAGAAACTGATAGCACAACTACTGCCTCTCCCTCCCTAAAATGCATCGTTTGCATTGCTCAAAGTGAATTTCCTGATGTATTTATCTGCATTAAGAAAGGATCCAAATGACTGTGTGGCTTGCTACCTACACCTCCTAATCAGCTCAATTTATTCACCTTTGTTTTATTGCATCATGGAAGGTATCTCTCTAGGGTGCTGTGAGGCTGTTAGAACCTTGGGGATAAAAAGAAAACAAGAAGAAATGAAATAAAGCTAATCACCTTTCCCCCCACCCCCTGCAACTGTCTTTTAATCTTTGCTTTCCTGGTGTGTTTCCTCCTCTAACACACCATAAAAAAATGATGTAGCAAATTCCCCCATTCAAGCTAGCACAGATGCCAGAGCAGCTAGAGGTTAGCTCTGGCTTCAAAGCTCCCTGTTATTTCCCCCTACACAGAGCAGAAGGGTCTCTCCCAGTTCCAAACCAGGAAGCTGCTAGGCAAGCTGTCAGTACCAGATCTGTCATTGGAAACACCCTGTCAAGCCTTGGCCAGTTCCATGACACTTCCCCCGCTTGCTTTCCTCTGCCTAGGAGCAGGCACACAGAGAACACCACTTACAGCAGAAAACTAACAGCCCTTTTATTAGTTGAGTATCTAGGTCCCCTTGGAAACCATTCTGTTACACAAGGACTTGTGAGAGATAAAAAGAAAATATAGTATATAGTACTTTTTTGTTTTTACAGTTCAATTGTCTCCATTAGGTAGTAAACAGAAAATGAGCTTCTGCTGCTTCCAGAGGAGGTTTTAAAGCCCTCTACCTTCTGTATCACTGTGGTAGTTGCAGGCTATGCCTTCAAAAGTTTTCACAGATCTCAAACAGAAACAATCATGGCACTGTGGCAGAGTTGTAGTCCAATCCTCATTAAAACAACCAATTTTTGTTTTAAAAGGCAAACCAAAAACCTTTGGAAAAAGACCACTGTGGACAAAACCTACTACGTTGAGATAAGAACTCAGGACGCAGCGTGGACAAAACCTACTACGTTGAGAGATAAGAACTCAGGACACAGCATGGACAAAACCTACTACGTTGAGAGATAAGGTAAGGACTCAGAGGATGCATATCGGACAAAACCTACTACACTGAGAGATAAGGTAAGGACTCAAGAGGATGCATATTGGACAAAACCTTCTACATTGAGAGATAAGGTAAGGACTCAGGACGCATTGTAACCAGTGTGGTACAGCTGGACCTTGAGTGACCAGCAACTCCCTCGAGCAGGATTCGCATGCCCCAACTTAAATGCAGATGCTGACGACAGCGAGCTAAAAACACCTCTAACTTCCAAACTCTATCAGGCAAGCACAGGGTTGCCCATCTGGTTAAGCCTATTGCTTTTATAGAACCAGTCAAGCATCCAAGATGTGCCTACATTCAAAATCACAAGCTACAGCATTTACTTGTAGAAGTCCTTGATCCACCAAAGTGAGCAGAAAGACTTAACAAGGCGGTGTGAGAATGGTAACAAGCCTGAAGTTACTGACTGAACAGACTATTTTTGGTGCGTGTGTTGTGTGTCTTCTCTCTTGATTTTGGTAAGGTCAAAGCCTCTGGCACAGAATCAGAATGGGTAGCTTGAAAAAATACTTGTACAGCGATACAGTGAAGGAAGTCGTCTCTACACTAGGCTTTATTTCTCTTGTTTTTAATAGATATGAATATATCCTACGTGCTGCAGCAGGGTCCTTTATCCATCCATAGTTTTACAAATATTAAGCCATAGTAATATTCAACTCAACCCGACTCAAATCTTTTACAAGTCTATCGACGAAGGGATCATCACATGTACAAAGCAGACACTGTACAAATAGACATCTGTAAATCTCTCAGCACAGCAGTCTCATCCCTGGAGGAAGACAATTTCTCTGTTAGGTTGTATCACTTGGGCGCTGCCGAGTGACCCGAGAGCTCTAGTTCGGTATTGACAACAGTGAACGCTACATGGGCAGGGTGCAGTTCAGGTCCCAGGAAACAGGCTAGCAACGGAAAGCTGCAGAGCAGTGAGGTGTGTAGGTAGGCGGAGGCACAGTGTCAGAGAGGTGGAGCACACCGGCAGGGCAAACAGGAGTCACTTCCTCACGGGCAGCTACAGAACACACCCTTAGTAAGATACCACTCGGTGGCAAACACCGACGGCAAACCAACACCGCCCGCAAGGATCCCCAGCACAGAGCAGGAACACCAGAACAGCATCTCCGCATCCATGGGAAAACATAAACAGATTTAATGAGTTAAAAACTGCACTAAACTGCTGCCAGCTCTGTCGGATGGTCTGCGTGTCTGGGACTACGAGCCTGGTATTTACAATGCAGATGAGGTCCTGACACTCCGCTTGCCGAGCCGGCTGCTGGGTGCTGGAGATGGCGGTTACAGAACCGTCACTGGAGTTCATCCATTGCTTCACAACACTGACCTAGAGTTTATTGCTCACATTAAAACCAAACCAAACCCAACCCAAAACCCTTAAAGACTCTGTCAATCAAAAGCTCTTTTTCTGTGTCAGTACATCACAACCACCTCAAACACGACATTGGGTTGGGTTTATTTTCTCTCCACAGTCTGATGGTGACTTAAAAGTCTCATAAATAAAGTTTTCAAGCCTAGTGAAACTAAAATTACAAAAATAGATAACTTTGAAATAAATCTGGTATTAACTCCTAATATTCTTTTTTTAAATTATTTTTATTGGTGTTTTTTTTTAATTATTTTAGTGTTGCTTCTATAAAAAAATTTGACCCCAATTATCTACAGTTTCTTTTAAAAGGAAAAAAAAACACAACGTGGTTTAATATGAGTTAAAAAAAAAAGGAAAGAAAGACAGACAACCAATCACTGGCTAAAGTCACCCATGGTAGGGAGTGGGAAGCAGTCCCCATGTTCTCTTTAGGTAAGGCCTTTTCTATTCCACTCAAATTAAATGTACAAATTCCTACCTCCTGTTAAGGGAACAGCATTGTTTCAGTGTCCTTTCCGTCTCCCCGAACTTACAGACAAGGTCTTGTCTTTGTTTTGTTTTGATAGATAAATATATACAGGAACATGCCATAGAAAACATTATTACAAATGGAGTAAATACAGAAGCTGGAGTTTTAAGATAGACTCTATTTTCATATATTACAATGCAGATAACATCAGGAAATTACACAGTTTGTGGTTTTTTCAAATGATTGCCTTCATCAGTGAGATTTGACCAAAGGAACAAGGAGAAGCCATCAGCTCTGAATTCTGAAGGTGGACTGGCAACTGCACGACCACAGCTTGTTCTAGTACCGTGTTTAAGTTGAGACTTCCATTACTTTGAACTGAATGGCAAAGGAATAGGTGGTAGGGGGAAAAAAACCAAACCAAAACAACCACCAAACCCACAATAAATACAGCAACAAATGAAATGCAGACTCATCCCTGCTACCCAGATCCACATCTGTAACAAGCCAAAGAGGAGCTGGAAAACATTTTACTCTACTTTGTTTTGGTAGCAAAATGCATAATGAACTAGACAAAACTAAGGTATGGTGGATACTAATTTGCTATCCACAGCAGTGCTCTGGGCAGCCTGATCTAGTTGAGGATGTCCCTGCTGACTGCAGAGGGGTTGGACTGGATGACCTTCAGAGGTCCCTTCCAACCCAGACCATTCCATGATTCTGTTTCTGTTCCTCTTGGTGCCAGGTACCAACGTTCAGAGGTATCTGAAGTTTCCTTTCAGGTTTAGTTTTTCAACTAATTTAGGGTCATACACACAGGGACAAAAGAAAAAAAACACAAAACCAAACCCACAAAGAAACAAACAAACAAAAAGGAAAATAAATGGAAAAATCAAGCCCCACAATCTTTCACACTACCCAAGTCATGGAGGAACCACAAAACAACGGTGACGGTTTTGTACTATAGCAGAGCTCAGACAATAGGACTGCTACTCTAATGGGTTGTTTTTCCTGTTGCCTCCTTAAAACTGGACAATCCTTTCAAGTGATAGAAAAATGGTATTAAGGTCTGTCTGTAAAGGGACAAAACGACTCAAAGTACCATAAACAAATAAATAACTGCCTTTTCTCTTTTTCCTCCTTTTGCTGGAGGCAGTACACAGAACAAGACATTCCCCCCTAAGTCACAGAGTTCTCATTTACAACAGACAACTTAACATTACTGAGGATGCAAGAAACAACAGAAGACAAGGCACAATCATTACATGGAATCTGGGGGGGGGGTGGTGGTGGTGTTGGATTTTTGTTGGTTTTATCTTTTCTTTAGGATGTATATTGACTCATGTCAGCTTGAGACACCAGGAAAAGTGCAGGGGAAAACCACAATGTGCAATGAGACCACTGTATAAACCATGATTGCATAAAAAGTGATTTGGCCTTTTTAACCCTTTAACCATTGTGAAAAGAACCAATCTTCCCCTTAAAATCAAACCAGAAAGCATGAGATTCTTGTTAATTAGGTTCTTAAATATTTTTTTTTTTGTTTGTTTATTTGTTTTTCAGTTCTAGTGCTAGCTAAAAAGAAAATAATCCTGAACAAATGGATACCTGGGTAATATTTTTCCTAGGTCCTATGTGCATATATTCATATACACACAGAGACACACAGACACACACTTTGCTTTGTAGGTGGTGGTGTGAGCCTCTTCAGCATCACCTCTCAAGTTGTAGAAGCCACAGTCTGGATCAAGAAAGTAAACATCAGCATTCCAAACCCCTCTCCTGTAATCTCCTTGAATCCTTTAACCAGCTGTACATTGTCTAAAACCTCTCTGTCAAAGGACCTCCATGCTCTCTTTGGGGTCCCTTCCAACCCCTGACATCCTGCCATCACCTCCCCCACCAGTGCGTTATTTTACTACCAAAAGCAAAGATACATTTCAGAACAAGGTCCTACCAAGTGCCTACTTGAAAACAAGACACAGCTTTCATCACTGCAAATGGGATGCTGGACAGACACTCCCAACAGAGAACAAAGAAAACAACCCAAAAGAATCCAAACAAAACCCAAACCCAAAGGTTGGTTGTTGGTTTTTTTTTGCCTTTTTTGTTTGTGTGTTGTTTTTTTTTTCCACTGCACTGATTCTCAGTCTTTGGCACAATAAACAGAGATTTAGTGATTGATACAAGAATCAAGGTCTGAAAAATTAGACATTAGTCAAAACTTTTTTGTTCCAATGTGGAGATATATCTAGCTCTATATATATATATATATATCTGTGATTACATTTTTGCTATGTTTGGCAGAACTCGGAGGAGCCCACAGCCTGCGCTGGGCTCCTTTCCGCAGGTGACCGTTCCCAGCACGAGCGAAATTCAACAGATTAGCAAAGTTTGGTAATTTTGTGTTTTAAGTGGAAAGGTAAAGTGAATTTACTGCCACTTTTTTTTTTTTGCCAAAATCAACCTTCCTAAGCAACTTGACTTCACAACCACCGAGCAGTTACCTTGCTTGCTCAAAACCAAAGGCTCCTGCTTTCGCTCTGTGGCATTGAAGGGTTTTATCACCAGCGCTACTCCAAGCTGAGTAGCTCCCAGCTCTGTAGGTCAAGTCAGAAACTGCTTTGACTGTGGGTGGTTTGGTTTTTTTTTTGTGTGTCAGCTGTGAACAAAAGGAAGGTTCAAAGGCATAACCTCTATCTGGAGGGCAATAAATAGCAAAAGTTTAAAATATATATTTCTCTCAAAGAATGTTCTTTCAGTTTGTGGTTTGTTTTAGTTTGTTTGTTTGTTTTTTTGCTAATTTTTTTTTTCCTCTCCCCAAATCAGAACATACTCTTCCAAACCCATAATAGCAGCAGGGAAGCAGAAGTCTGTTCTGCTGTTCCTTAACTGTACCTGCTTCATAGCATTCTGCAGTAAAACCCTTGGTAACAATTTACCAACCGATTAAATTAGCTTTTGCTTTTTCAGTCAACTTTCGGACTCTGCCCCTGCTGGACGTTCCAAAAGTTAAGGAGGTGTCTTCAAACAATAGCTGCCTTTGCTCTTCCTCAGAGTCATCTTCATTGTAAAAGGCTGTCCTCCTACCCTGATTTCTAGTTCTCATGTGAGGTTCAGAATCTTTAAGCTCTTCAGACCCTTCCTCCATAGGCTCAACTATCTTTTTCCTCCTGCTTCTCGTCTGCATTTTGACGTTGGCAGGAGCCAAGAGGTCCGAGCCTGGCTGGCGGGTCTTGACCTTCCTTTTTGGCTTCCTACCCCCGCGGCCTTTTTTTTGTAACAAGTCTTCCTTCATGTTGTTTTCAGAAAGAGAATTGCACGCAGTAGAAGCAGAGGCTTCTTCTGGTATATCCCTTGGAGTCTGGATCGTATTCTGCTCTGCAACCTTTTGCTGTTCCACAATCTGGAGCTTTTTTGGTTTCCTGCCTCTTTTCTTGTGCACCACTTCACCGCTGCTGTTACTGGTCTCCACTTTGGGTTTCCGCCCGGGGCCTCTCTTCACGGGAGGTTTTGAAGGCTGCCCTCCGTGTCCGTTCACCTGAATGCTGCCCGATGCCAACGCGTTATTCTTGCACTCTGCTGTGAGGAAAGGAGAGCACTTTGTCACCTAACAGCTTTGCATTTACATTCACTTTCACACTGCCTTAATAGAGCTCCTACCAAAATATCTGAATGGATTCACAGTGATTGCCAATCTGTCAGAATCAAAGAAACCCCAAGCGGAGCTCAGACAGCTTCTTGCCAGGATGCAGTAAGGATTAACTTAGAATCAGAGAATTGTCAGGGGTGGAAGGGACCTCAAGGAGCATCCAGTTCCAACTCCCCTGCCATGGGGGAGTTGGAACTACATCAGGTTGCTCACAGCCACATCCAGCCTGGCTGCAAAAACCTCCAGGGATGAGGCTTCCACCACCTCCCTGGGCGACCTGTGCCAGGCTCTCACCACCCTCATGGGGAAGAACTTGTTCCTAACATCCAATCTGAATCTACCCATTTCTGGTTTTGTTCCATTCCCCCTAGTCCTGTTATTACCTGACACCCTAAAAAGTCCCTCACCAGCCTTCTTGTAGCCCCCTTCAGATACTTCTAGATGGGTTTAGCTCAAGGTAGCTTGAAGGAAAAAAGCCCTAAGAGGCAGCGAGGAACAGTGCAGGTGTTTTTCTTGGCTGATACACCACCCATGGACAAGAACTCCTACTTTTTACCTGCAACAGCAGAAAGCTGCTCAAGAAGCATTGCTGCAAGCATCAGGAATGCTTCCAAGCAGGTGATCTCTAGAGAAATGAGAATGTTTCTTTCAGCCTGAGGAAGCATCCTTTATATCAACTTCATTAGACTAGGGAGGAAGGGGTAGAAACATGGGAGACTAGGAAAAAAAAAGACTCCACAACCCACAAGTATGCAGGTTGCAGATTTCCCACACTAACAGACACACAGCAGAAGGTATTGGCTTGGAGACTTTTACAGGCTATGAGTTTCTCTTAGGTGAGTGGTCCTGAGCTTTGTCAGTGAGGCACCTCACAAGATCTCTTATGGAGGCGTTCCAGTACCACAGAGCCCTTGCCTAAAGCATGACCGGGAACAGACTCGGAGCCAGCAGCACAGTTCATTTAGCAGAGCTCCTGCTGTGTTCAAATGTGCCCCACATCCTGCACTGAAATCACAGGCCTCTGCTGTCCTGTGAGTGGGTGTGCAGGAGAGAAAGGATCACATCCACTATCAGATGCTTCTGACGTGACCGAACAGCCTGAAGCTGCTTTTTTCAGAAGCACGGAAGAGGAGTAAGATCAAAACAGATAATCCTCAGGGAGTGGAGGACTACAAGGAATAACCAGGTTAATTAGGTGGGGCCCAATTTGCAGTTTCTCTGTCTTCAGAGAAAAGCTGCTTACTGGATCTGGCTGTTTCACAGCAGCTTCATAACAGCTGAAACAAAACAGCTCCTTCATAAACAGGACAACTTCCATAACTAGGACGTCTTATTTCAGTCTCCACAGCAGCCTTGAGTTTCCAGGTACCCAGACATCAAAAGACCAAGTTCAGTCTGATGATTACACAAAACTGGGTCCAAGCAACCCATACAAATGTGCTGAGCAGAAGTGGTTAGCCCTGCAGAGTCCTGGTTTGCTATGGCAAAAAGCATGGAAGAAGCAAGGTGCTGCTGGGATGCTCTGATCAGAGCTCATGGCTCTGGAGAGCGCCACCACGCTCAGCGTTACCGACCAAAACCACGGGAGTTTTATCAG
This sequence comes from Melanerpes formicivorus, assembly GCF_026170545.1. Lineage (NCBI taxonomy): Eukaryota > Metazoa > Chordata > Aves > Piciformes > Picidae > Melanerpes > Melanerpes formicivorus. Next base: position 826,655 of record NW_027142437.1, on the reverse strand, counting down.
CTTAAAACTCTCAGGGCTCAAAGTGTGACCCAGTAGAAGGCTGCTTTGGACACTGAGAACTCCTAACACGCCCTTTGTAAGGACTGAAACGAGGTGCAAATATGCTAACATATCAAAATTGGCTGGGCAGAGTTACCACACCCTGGAGAGGGCGTTAAGAGGAGTCAACACCAAGCCGATTTATCAAGAAGGAAACTGTGACCAAGCTGTTCCACCAGACTTCCCTCTTCTACTAAATCATGCTGCCCTACCCTCCCCCTTATCAGGATCACAGTACACTGCATCAGTGACTGGGGGGGAAGTTCCAAAGAAACTGCCTACCTTGTTGATTGACAGTGGAGGATTTCACTTTGCGCTTGATTTGCTTCTCTTTCTCAGGGTTTTCTCTCGTGGAGTTGTTCCTAGTGTTGTGACTCAAATCAGACTGGCTAGGGGTTGGTACAATATTCTGGTTCTTGGAATGTTTGGTTGAGTTCTCCAGTACTGGAAGGACAAAAATAAAAGAAAAAAAAAATCATTATTCAAGTTAAGTAGTCGATACCATGGTGCAGAGCAGGACAAGGAGCTGGGAAGGGCCTGGAGAATAATCTGATGGAGAGAGACTGAAGGAGCTGGGGATGGTTAGTGTGGAAGAGAAGAGGCCAAGGGGAGAACTTGTGGCAGTCTACAGCCACCTGAAAGGAGGTTGTGGAGAGGCTGCTGCTGCTCTCTTCTCACGGGTAGTTAGTGACAGAACAAGAGGGAACAGCCTCAAGCTGCCACTGGGTAGGTTTAGAGTGGACCTTAGAAACAAGAGTGGTCAGGGATTAGAATGTACTGCCCAGGGAGGTGGTTGAGTCCCCAAGCCTGGCTGTGTTTGAAGGTGGTTTAGCTGTGGTGCTTGGGGCTCTAGTTTAGGGGTAAAGCTTGTACAGTAGGGTTCTGGGTTGGACTTGGTGCTCCTGAGGGTCTTTTCCAACCTGAATGTTTCTGTGATACCCACATCCTATCTTACCTGTCTGGAAAGGAAGTCATGTTCTACTATAAACAGTTTGAATCAGTGATCTGGAAGGGAAAAAGCTTCCAAGACAAAACAACAGAGCCCATCCCATTCAGTTTTCCTCTGAAGAACCTCGAAGACCCAATGGCTTGAACACAGAACCAGTCTTAATGGGGACAAACACATCAGAGCTCCTAAAAAAGGCTTATGCTCAAAGCTACTCACAGCTGAAAACAGAAGTTAAGACACCAAAAAGCAACTTGCCTGACTTTCCTGCCCCTGCAGCAGTATTAGGCTTTGTAATTAAAGGCTTTATTGTCAAAGGCTTTGCTCCTGAAGAAGTGGATGGTTGCTCTGTAACAGCCATATCTGTTACCCCCCTATTGCTTCTAGTCCGCACGAGGGAGGAGGTCTCAGCTGCTTTGCCGTTCATCTGAGGTGGAGCGTGTCTCAGCGCCGTTGACCGTGCAGGTGCAGAGGACGAAGAGGGGGCAGAAGCTTCTGCTTTCAGCTGAGGCTTTATTAGTCTCCTCTTCCTTTCAGGGCTGCAAAAGGAGTAAGAGTTGGTGTGCTGGGTGAGCGCTTCTGGTACGCGACAGGAATAAATGCAAATCAAATGCTGGTGTCTGAGGTTGTGGGAATAAAACGATCGTCTCTGCATGGAGTATGTGGAGAACATGACGTTTGCTGTGGAAAATCATGTGGTTGTGAGCCCCTGAGGAGTGAATCTGTACAGTAAATGCTCTGGGTGACAAAGCACGATGCCATCACTACCCTCACGATGCCGGGTTGCTGTGCATGTTTAGCAGTTGTTGGAACGTTAAGCACTTACACTAGGATAGCTCTAAGTAAAGTTTAAAACTCTTCCACATCATAGGGCCTTGCATGTCAAAGCTACCATTCTGCAATATAGGGAATAGCAAAGGAAGCAGTAAGAGAAAAAAAGCCAGAACCAAACACACACACACTGAGATCTGCAGTTCAGGTCTGGCAAGCTCAGGCGGCAGCTCACGACCGCTGCAAAGGAATTGACCTACCTGGATGCAACACTGCTGGAAACTGAGCTGCTTCTACTTCTTTTTTTCCTTCTCTTCTTTATGGTGTTTCTTTTGTGGAAGCGCAGGGCGGACTTGTAGTCGGAGAGGATGGAACTGATGTGCTCCTCGAAGAAGGCAGAGAGGCGCAGGCTCATGCTGTAGATCTGCAGGAGGCAAAGCAAGCTTTACACTCTCCCCAAGCAGCAGTTCATAGAATCACTGAATTGTCAGGGTTGGAAGGGACCTCAAGGATCATCTAGTTCCAACCCCCACTGCTGTGGACAGGGACAGCTTGCCCAGAGCCACATCCACCCTGGCCTTGAAAACATCTACCACTACCCTGGGCAACCTGTGCCAGTCTCTCATCACCCTCATGGGGAAGAACTTCTTCCTAACATCCAATATGAATCTACCCACTTCTAGTTTTGCTCCATCCCCCCTAGTCCTACCACTACCTGACACCCTAGAAGTCCCTCACCACCTTTCTTTTCGGACCCCTAAAGATACTGCAAGGCCACAATAAGGTCTCTTTGGAGCCTTCTCTTCTCTAGACTGCATAGCCCCAACTCTCTCAGTCTGTCTCCATAGGAGAGGTGCTCCAGCACTCTGATCATCCTCATGACCCTTTGGAAACATTCCAGCATGTCCATACCTTTCTTGTAATAGGGGCTATTTCATGTCCTTGTCCCTGAACAACAGCTAGGGAAGAAAAGTGATTCATATGGAAATGTCTTTGGGAAGTTTACAGCCTCAACAAATTCACACTAATACACAGAATCACAGAATCAACCAGGTAGGAAAAGACCTCAGAGATCATCAAGTCCAACCTATTACCTAATGCCTAACACCTCCTTGCAACTAAACCATGGCTCCAAGTGCCACATCCAATCCCCTCTTGAACACCTCCAGGGATGGTGACTCCACCACCTCCCTGGGCAGCACATTCCAATGGCCAATCTCTCTGGGAAAAACTTTCTCCTCACCTCCAGCCTAAACTTCCCCTGGCACAGCTTCAGACTGTGTCCTCTTGTTCTGGTGCTGCTTGCCTGGGAGAAGAGACCAACCCCCACCTGGCTACAACCTCCCTTCAGGGAGTTGGTTGTAGAGAGCAAGAAGGTCTCCCCTGAGCCTCCTCTTCTCCAGGCTAAGCAACCCCAGCTCCCTCAGCCTCTCCTCACAGGGCTGTGCTCCAGACCCCTCCCCAGCTTTGTTGCCCTTCTCTGGACACCTTCCAGCAGCTCAACATCTTTCCTAAACTGAGGAGCCCAGAACTGGACACAGGACTCAAGGTGTGGCCTAACCAGTGCTGAAGAGAGGGCAGAATGACTTCCCTGCTCCTGCTGGCCACACTCTTCCTGATGCAGGCCAGGATGCCACTGGCTCCCTTAGCCACCTGGGCACTCTGCTGGCTCACGTTCAGCTGCTGTCTACCAGTACCCCCAGGCCCCATTCTGCCTGGCTGCTCTCTCCAGCCACTCTGACCTGACATGCTTTAGCCATGCAAACATGGCTTTAACAGTTGTGTTACAACTGAAGATCAGACATAGAAGGAACAATCAGAAAAGCCACTTGTTTTTTCCAGCAGTCCTCTTTTCAACTGCTTTTCCATAAGGCAGCCTTGCAAGCTTCAGCAGAAGCCACAGAGGGATCCTGAGTGCAATTTTACTGTATCATACCTAAGGTCAAGGAATCTAATTTTCTTCTGTATTAAGCTGCAGCATACTATCCCATATTTGAGTATCAGCCTGTCCTCTCATGGATGAATTGATGCTACCAGTGACTTGGTTGTACCAGGTACAATAAATGCATCAGAATCATGTAGCTGCACTTCCTTTTTCCTCCCTAGCCTTGGATGATTTACAGAGAGACCCCCCCCCCCTTCAAACTGTATTTACATCACAACTCAAGTATTTGACCACAGTTGCTATTAAGAGTGGACAGGGCACCTCCCTAGAACACTAAGCCTGCCTTTGACCACTGAGCCTGCTTTAGAACTCTTAGGCCTACCTAATGACACAGCAGACAAGCTATCCAAGTGCTAGACTCAACAGTAAGTGTGACAGATTCTACAATGCATTACTGGAGACCACAGCCAAAGAAATTTCATGAGAAAATCCTTTAAGTACTATCTCACAGAATCACACAATCGTCAGGGTTGGAAGGGACCTCGAAGATCAGCCGGTTCCAACCCCCCTGCCATGGGCAGGGACACCTCACACTAGAGCAGGTTGCTCTGTATGTCTACTGTCCTAAGGAAAAGAAGACCTGCCAGGTTTGGGCTTACCACTCAAGTAACCATCAGCATTGTAAATTAAGAAACAGCACTGAATAGTCAGAGTGAAAATAAAAATCCTCTTTCAACACTGCTGCATGCAGAGAAAGTTCATAGGTTCTAGAGTGCTACAATCCCTGACATCAGAACCTTCCACTCATGAGTACAATAAGTAAGAGCTCCAAGTGTCCAGAGAAGGACCACGAGGATGAGCAGAGGGCTGGAGCACCTCTCCTATGAGGACAGACTGAAGGAGTTGGGGCTGTTCAGTCTGGAGAAGAGAAGGCTCCCAGGTGACCTCATTGTGGCCTTCCAGTATCTGAAGGGGGCTCCAAGAAAGCTGGGGAGGGACTGCTCAGGATCTCAGGGAGTGATAGGACTAGGGGGAATGGAATGAAGCTGGAGGTGGGGAGATTGAGGCTGGAGGTGAGGAGGAAGTTCTTCCCCATGAGAGTGGTGAAGCCCTGGAATGCGTTGTCCAGGGAGGTGGTTGGGGCCCTGTCCCTGGAGGTGTTTAAGCCCAGGCTGGCTGAGGCTCTGGCCAGCCTGATCTAGTGTGGGGTGTCCCTGCCCATGGCAGGGGGGTTGGAGCTAGATGATCCTTGTGGTCCCTTCCAACCCTGACTGATACTATGATACTAAGTTCACTACTCAACCAGTCTGTTTTGAAGAAGGATGAAAAAAGCCACTGAAATGACAGAAGAATCTGTGAGACCACACTAAGAGCTAAGATGTGCAACATTCTCCTGCCTCAGTTGGAAGTGAGCAAGAAGAGAAATAACAATCACAGAAGAATTCAGACCTGCTCAGAAGGCCCTGCCCTCTGATGCAACTGAGAGCCAGGAGTGATTTTTAGGTGGCCCAAACACTGAGTGGGAATACCTCCTAGTGACCCAAGAGATCAGTCACCTACTACAGGATTTGTCCCTGCATTTTAGGGCAATAAAGTCTTGATGATTACTACTTAGAACAGTCAACCACAAAAGCTACTATTAATCCTAGCCTAACACCTAATGCACTTGAGGAGAAGAAAAGCTACCCAGAAGCCTTGAGCATGCATAAGAACACAGTTATAAGCCTTGCTGCTAACAGATACTGCAAGTGCAAGAAAGAATTAACTCTACCATGGGCAGGGCACTTCAGCACCAGCTCAGCCAGAATGGTTTGCTAGGCTCCTGTAGCTTTATGTAAACAGCTCTGTTTCACAGAAATCTTAAGGGCTTCATTACAGTCTCACAGCACAACGGTGAACAACACAGGATTTCATCCTCCTCTGCTCTCCATATCTGATCATTTCAGTTTGGGGCAAACTCAAAAGAGCAGGAGTTTGGGGCTCTGTGTGTGCATCTCTCTTGAAAAATCTACTTTCTTCTTCCAAAGTCCACTATCATGCTTCCACAGATCTGTCCTTCAATCATGCTTCTACAATCATGCTTCCACTGATATGTCCTTCACTGTGGCTCTCCCTTTAGCTCCACTTCCCCATAGTTACTTCTGAAACACATCTGCAGAACACCAGAACTTCAGGCATTTAAAGAGCATACATTAGAATAGACCAGACCAGGTTGGAAGAGACCTTCAAGATCATCGTATCCAACCTATCATCCAACACCACCTAATCAACTAACCCATGGCACCAAGCACCCCATCAAGTCTCCTCCTGAACACCTCCAGTGATGGTGACTCCACCACCTCCCCAGGCAGCCCATTCCAATGGGCAATCACTCTCTCTGTGTAGAACTTCTTCCTAACCTCCAGCCTAAACCTCCCTTGGTGCAGCCTGAGACTGTGTCCTCTTGTTCTGATATTGGATGCCTGGGAGAAGAGACCAACCTCTGCCTGTCTACAACCTCCCTTCAGGTAGTTGTAGAGAGCAGTAAGGTCACCCCTGAGTCTCCTCCTCTCCAGGCTAAGCAGCCCCAGCTCCCTCAGTCTCTCCTCACAGGGCTGTGTTCCAAACCCCTCACTAACTTCATTGCCCTTCCCTGGACTCCAGCAAGTCAACCTCCTTCCTAAACTGAGGGGCCCAGAACTGGACACAGGACTCGAGGTGTGGCCTAACCAGTGTAGTGTCCAGGGGCAGAATGACCTCCCTGCTCCTGCTGGCCACACTGTTCTTGATGCAGGCCAGGATGCCATTGGCCCTCCTGGCTGCCTGGGCACACTGCAGGTTCATTGCTTCCCTTCACAATGCAAAGCTGTAATATTCACGTTTGAAGATGAGAAAGAATTAAACTTCTTCTGAAAGAGAAAGATCCAAGTCTTACCCTCGATCTTTTACTGGGTGTATAAGCCTTGGAGTTGCTGAAAATAAGCCTCACATCTTTACATAACTCCATTGGTGACTCATAGTTGCCGGCTTCCAGTGTTTCTCTAACAGTAGCAAAATCCATAGGAGTATCAATAATATCTCTATAATCCTGTGAAGAAAAAGCAAAGTATTACAATTTATCCCCCCCCTTGCCAAGTCTTAATGGGTAATTTTAATTAGGATGCATTTGATAACCTGTTTAAACCAAATGCTCTCTTTAAATGGACAGGAGAAAGAAGACAGCCGAAGGCATTTTGGTCCTTTCTAATCACACACCATACAACTCCTCACAGTGGGACTCAACAGGACTGAGGTTAAAAGTTCACTGGTAGAAAATTGAAGTCATTTTGTAAACAGATTTTCTGAAGTACAGAGCTCAAAACTTCGGTGTCCCAAGGCTTGTATGGCTGACACGCTGTCACGAAGGTAACCGTGATATCAAAGTGTGACTACAAAGCTTTCTGGGCGACTTAACAGCTCCAACTTGGTACTAAGCTTAACACCTTCTTTTTTTCCCCATATGTGCTTTAAAATATGAAGTTTGAGTATTTGAACCTAATTAGAGGCTTAGCACATCCCTGCTGTAACCTCAGCAGTTTCTCAAATGGAGACCCGACAATTTAGGGCAAGTACTGTGAATGAAAACTCCACAGGCTGGAAGAAGACCCTGCTCAAGCCACTGATGTAGTTGCTTTTTATTCCTAGGCTGGGGAAGATAGGGAGGAATGAGAAGATTCCATGACAAAAAAAGCCTACATACCAAAATTAACCAAAAAACGTTAAGTTAGGAACATCATAGAACTGTTAGAATAGAATAGAATAGAATAGAATAGAATAGAATAGAATAGAATAGAATAGAATAGACCTCAGAGATCATTGAGTCCAACCTATCACCCAACACCATCTAATCAACAAAACAATGGCACCAAGTACCTCATCCAGTCTCCTCTTAAGCACCTCCAGTGATGGTGACTCCAGCACCAACCTGGGCAGCACATTCCAGTAGCCAATCATCACTGAACTGTAAGGATCATCATAGAATTGTTGACTCATAGGATCATAGAATTGTTGAATAAACAGAAGCAGCTACTGAATGCTGAGCAGGTTTGTGACACCAGGGAGCAGTGTTTCATGCCCAAGCCCAGTCAGGTGCTCTCTGTCAGCTTATCTGAGCATCTCAAAGGGCCACTTGTGGTTGGCCACGACATAAAGTTTAAGTTACTTCAAAAACAATGGTGCCAAATGGCTGCAGGGGTGTCAAGACAGAACTTCCTAAAGAGAAGCATTTCTCTAATGAGGATGATAGATTTTCCCCATGTTAATCACCTGAGTGATATTTTAAAGAAGAACTCAAGATGAGCTAGGAGGAGAGCAGGAAAAACCTTTGCTTTGTAGAATAGAATAGAATAGAATAGAATAGAATAGAATAGAATAGAATAGAATAGAATAGAGCAGAGCAGAGCAGAGCAGAGCAGAGCAGGTTGGAAGAGACCTTCAAGATCATCGTGTCCAACCCATCAACCAATCCAACACCACCTAAACAACTAACCCATGGCACCAAGCACCCCATCAAGTCTCCTTCTGAACACCTCCAATGATGGGGACTCCACCACCTCCCCAGGCAGCCCATTCCAATGGGCAATCACTCTCTCTGTGTAGAACTTCTTCCTAACCTCCAGCCTAAACCTCCCCTGGTGCAGCCTGAGACTGTGTCCTCTTGTTCTGGTGCTGGCTGCCTGGGAGAAGAGACCAACCTCTGCCTGTCTACAACCTCCCTTCAGGTAGTTGTAGAGAGCAATAAGGTCACCCCTGAGTCTCCTCCTTTCCAGGCTAAGCAACCCCAGCTCCCTCAGCCTCTCCTCACAGGGCTGTGTTCCAAACCCCTCACCAGCTTCGTTGCCCTTCTCTGGACTCGTTCCAGCAAGTCAACCTCCTTCCTAAACTGAGGGGCCCAGAACTGGACACAGGACTCGAGGTGTGGCCTAACCAGTGCTGAGTACTTAATGGTAGCCTAAAAGGCTACAAGAGATGCAAGGCAGCAAGACTTTTGTGTTATTCTGTAGTTCCAGCTGGCTGCTCAGGGCTATCTGCACTCCACTGTAATCACTCAGGCAGAAAATGAAAATTGGGAGAGTCATTGTTACTACAGCTCTTGGGTGAGCACCTTTTGTGCATCGAGCACAGGTGAGTGATACACAAATTCCTTTTAGCTTTTATAGTTCTGGAAGGGAAAAGAAAAAAAAGAAAAGGCTAAAAATTTATCCCTGACAACACTTGTCACAGGCAACGATCAAACACAGCCACTTTTCCCTCAGCAAAGATGGCTCTTCATTTTAAAAGCTGTAATTTACTTAACAACATCAGCATCCCTAAAGATAGAACAATTTGCAAGTGCTTGAGAGCAGAGCAGCAGCATTTCTTTCAAAGTTACTTTAAAAAGACAATAAACATCAGCATGAGGTGACAGCCGAGCCCTGCAAACAACAGCTCTGCCTGGAGCTCCCAGCAGAAGAGAGCTGGGGAAAATAGAGGCAGCATAGCTGGGGAGAAACCCCCACCCACCACACACACCCCCCCACCTAACAGCTGCATTGGAACCAGCCCTCCTGATCGGAGCTACTCACGGGGTACTCCAGGAGATCCACCGGCTGGCGAAAGGGTTCAGAGTCCTCACACTGAAAAATGAGGTTGAGCAGCTCCTGGCACTGCTTCTTCCAGGACTGGATGTCGTAGGACTGAGCTCTGTTCCGCAGCCGCCGCTTCGGCTGGTGGTCCTGCAACGACAGCGTGGCCTGGCAGCTGTTAAACAAGTCAGCTGCTTCTAGAAAACCTCGTGGAGAGGGTAGCCTGCAGGACTAACCAGCACTGATTAATGGCTTTGGAACACCCAGCAGCACGGACAGAAATGCTTTTACACCGAGCAGCTCGGCGGTCAACAGGTCTCGAAGTTGAAAACTTCCCAAAAGCTGATAAACCATTTATTTAGAATAGACCAGACCAGGTTGGAACAGACCTTGAAGATCATGGTGTCAAACCCATCAACCAATCCAACCCACCTAAACAACTAACCCATGGCACCAAGCACCCCATCAATGATGATACACAAGAGTACAGGTTCTCAGTTTTACATGCCTTTATTTGGAATCATCAGGCTTGGAAGGGACCTCAAGGATCATCCAACCCCCCCTGCCATGGGCAGGGACACCTCACACTACAGCAGGTTGCTCACAGCCACATCCAGCCTGGCTGCAAACACCTCCAGGCAGGAGGCTTCCACCACGTCCTTGGGCAACCTGTGCCAGTCTCTCACCACCCTCATGGGGAACAACTTCTTCCTAACATCCAATCTCAATCTACCCATTTCGAGTTGTGCTTCATTCCCCCCAGTCCTATCACTCCCTGACACCCTCAAAAGTCCCTCCCCAGCTTTCTTGTAGCCCCCTTCAGATCCTGGAAGGCCACAATTAAGTCTCCTCAGAGCCTTCTCATCTCCAAACTGAACAATCCCAACACTCAGTCTGTCTCCATAGGAGAGCAGCTCCAGCCCTCTGACCATCTTTGTGGCCCTTCTCTGGACACCTTCCAGCACCTCCACTTCCTTCTTGTAATAGAGGCTCCAGAACTGGACACAGTGCTCCAGGGGGGGTCTCACCAGATTGGTGTAGAGGGGGAGAATCACCTCCCTTGACCTGCTGGCCACACTTCTCCTGATGCAGCCCAGGATCTGATTGGCTTTCTGGGCTGCAAGTGCTCACTGCTGGCTCATGTTGAGCTTCTCATCCCCCAGCACCCTCAGGTCCTTTTCTTCAGGGCTGCTCTCAAGCAGCCTCTTTAGAAATGCATTTCTGATTGCTTACAGCACTGTAAATCATTCACAAATACAAACTGAAGCATTTTACCTTTCTCTTTCTAGTGGAAGTTCCTGGCACATTTGTATCTTTCTCTTCTTCCTTTGAGCAAGACAAGGAGCCGCATCAAAAGGTTAAAGAAATACAAGCATGTATGAGTAGGTGAGATCTTTCACAACTGGAACCTTTACACTTCTGTCCTCAGCCCTCTGGCTGCTCCCCTTCTGACCATCAGGTTCAAGAATCACAGAATGGTCTGGGTTGGAAGGGACCTCCAAATGCCATCTGGTCCAACCCCCCTGCAGTCAGCAGGGACATCGTCCACTGGATCAGGTTGGTCAGAGCCTTGTTGAGCCTGACCTTGAATATGTCCAGGGATGGGGCCTCACCCACCTGTTCCAGTGTTCCACCACTTCTAAGAGCATCCCAAAATTCTAAGCAGCATCTAAATTCCCTAATAACCAGTTAAAGCTGTCAGCACTAAAGGAGAAGAGGCTTCATTTTCACCAAGTCTCCTAGCTGATAAAAGGAAACATGTAACTTACAGAAAAGTACCTCCCACTCCCTCACAGGGACTGAAAACAGCACTTTTGTATCCAGTAGGAAACAAACAGTGGTCCTGATTCTCCAGTCTATGAATGCCAATGTCTAAGACACGACCACTTACCTCATCAGAGTCAGACAACACTTTCTTCTTCATGGCATTGTAGAGTGGAATGATGTCATAGCAACTCTGGTCTCTGTGTAAAAGAGAAACACAGACTATCATTTCTTTTCCATCGACACCTGTGGAGTCAGCTGCATTTGGCCTAGGGAAATGTCTAGGGACCCATTCCTAAATAAAATGCTGTTTAATGCTGGATGGATACTAAGAGGACTGCAGCAGCAAGAGAAGAATCATAGAACCAATAAGGTTGGAAAAGACCTCAGAGATCATCAAGTCCAACCTATCACCCAACACCTCATGACTAACTAAACCATGGCTCTAAGTGCCACATCCAATCCCCTCTTGAACACCTCCAGGGATGGGGACTCCACCACCTCCCTGGGCAGCACAACCCAATGGCCAGTTACTCTTGCTGGGAAGAACTTTCTCCTCACCTCCAGCCTAAACCTCCTCTGGCACAGCTTGAGACTGTGTCCTCTTGTTCTGGTGCTGGTTGTCTGGGAGGAAAGACCAACCCCCACCTGGCTACAACCTGCCTTCAGGTAGTTCTGGACAGCAATAAGGTCTCCTGAGCCTCCTCTTCTCCAGGCTACACAACCTTAGCAAGAGCTGATTTTCTTCCCCCAGAAAGCTGTACAACATTATCTGCACTCTGCATAACACAGATCACTAAACAGTGCCCATGCTTTAAAACTGGGAATCAGACAATCATTTTCCATGCATTCATCATTAGCAGTGGAAAAGCTGAATTCCACACCACATCTGAAGGGCTTGAGAGCCACCTAGCTTTGTCAGAAACACCAGGGTGGCTGCAGTGCACAGAAGTGCAATTCAGAACCTCAGCATCCAGGATGGCAGGCATTTGAAATGTAAATGTTTATTTGTGTAAGGGCTAACAAAGCTATTGTTAGTGCCTGCATAATTACATCAGAAATGCAAACAGTGATTTTCAATTCTTGCATAACACAACAAGCTCCTGCACTCCACAAACCCCCAAAGTTGTTCTGCTGCTGGGGCTACAAACCACCAGAAAACAAAACAGGGAGTAAACATTCAGCAGCTCTGCACTGCAATCATAAGCTGCAACACAGGCTGCAGTGAACAGCCTGGGGAGAAGGTGAAAAACCAAACCAGGCAAGCCACATCCTCCCCACCCCCTCTATCTTCTAGGCCCAGCCAGCATGGATTTAGGAAGGGCAGGTCCTGCCTGACCAATCTGATCTCCTTCTATGCCCAGGTGACTGCCTGGTGGAAGTGGGGCAGGCTGTGGATGTAGTCTGGCTGGACTTCAGCAAGGCCTTTGACACCGTCCCCCATAGCAAACTCCTGGCCAAGCTGGCAGCCCCTTGCTTCGACAGCAGCACTCTGAGCTGGGTTAGGAACTGGCTGCAGGGCCAGGCACAGAGAGTGGTGGTGAATGGTGCCACAGCCAGCTGGCAGCCAGGCACTAGCAGTGCTGGGCCCCATCCTGTTCAATATCTTTATTGATGATCTGGATGAGGGAATTGAGTCCATCATCAGTAAATTTGCTGACGACACCAAGCTGGGGGCAGGAGTTGATCTGCTGGAGGGTAGAGAGGCTCTGCAGAGGGACCTGGACAGGCTGGACAGATGGGCAGAGTCCAAGGGCAGGAGATTGAACACATCCAAGTGCCAGGGGCTGCACATTGGCCACAACAACCCCATGCAGAGCTACAGGCTGGGGTCAGAGTGGTTGAGAGCAGCCAGGCAGAAAGGGACCTGGGGGTGCTGGTTGACAGTAGGCTGAACATGAGCCTGCAGTGTGCCCAGGTGGCCAAGAAAGCCAATGGCATCCTGGCCTGTATCAGGAACAGAGTGGCCAGCAGGAGCAGGGAGGTCATTCTGCCCCTGGACACTGCACTGGTTAGGCCACACCTGGAGTCCTGTGTCCAGTTCTGGGCCCCTCAGTTTAGGAAGGAGGTTGAGATGCTGGAAGGTGTCCAGAGAAGGGCAACAAAGCTGGGGAGGGGTTTGGAGCACAGCCCTGTGAGGAGAGGCTGAAGGAGCTGGGGTTGCTTAGCCTGGAGAAGAGGAGGCTCAGGGAAGACCTTATTACAGGGAGGTGGTGGAGTCACCATCACTGGAGGTGTTTAGGAAGAGCCTGGATGAGGCACTTGGTGCCATGGGTTAGTTGATTAGGTGGTGTTGGGTGATAGGTTGGACTCGATGATCTCGAAGGTCTTTTCCAACTTGGTTAATTCAATTCAATTCTAGTCTAGTCTAGTCTAGTCTGCTTTTGAAGACAACTTAGATACCTTAGAGAATAAGCCTCAAGAGTCTCAAAAGGATCTAGAAATTCCACTCTTGTTAGAACCCGAAGGTTTGTCTTAGATGGCCTAAGCCTTTACCCTACAGTTAGAACCCTAAAACAAACAACAAAGCACCTGGGCTTTAGGTGCCTTGCCAGCTCACTTCAGTGAGTTATTAATAGACACAAGATCCAGGCCATTATTAAATAAGGCTATTGGTGTGTTGCACTAATTTAGCTAAGCTAATTAAAAGCACACACACTTTGAAAAACCCTCAGCTGCTTAATTAATCAGAAAAAAACCCATGCAGGACAAAAATATTGAACAAAATCAGGAACAGAGAAGCCCTCTAGATACATCACTGCTCCTAGAGGTGTAGTTCACAAAAACCTTTGACCTCTGAAGCAGTGAAGGATTTCTCATTCTCCAGCCAGTGGCACAAGTGATAGGCACTGGAGGTACCAAAGATCACACAAGCATGGAATTGTTGTTAGGGTTGGAAGGGACCTCAAGGAGCATCCAGTTCCAAACCCCCTGCCATGGGCAGGGACACCTCACACTACAGCAACTTCCTCACAGCCACATCCAGTGTGGCCTGAAAAACCTCCAGGCATGAGGCTTCCACCACCTCCCTGGGCAACCTGTGCCAGTCTCTCACCACCTTCATGGGGAAGAACTTCCTGACACCCAATCTGAATCTCCCCACTTCTAGTTTTGCTCCATTCCCCCCAGTCCTATCCCTCCCTGACACCCTCAAAAGTCCCTTCCCACCATTCCTGCAGGCCCCTTTCAGATACTGGAGTCAAAGTCCTAGCCTTCCAAATGCACTATTCAGCTGTAATGGCCTTGAGAGCAGCCAAAAGAAAGGACAAGATTCAATTTAACAAAGAGAAAGTAAATGACTACCAGTGCTGCTATTTCTGCTAAACTGCTGAAGTATCCAGCTGCTTCGAGAAGGGGAGAGCAGCTATCACTGTGTACAAGCACATGAAGGCAGTGGACAAATCAGGAGGCTCTTCTTACACACTTGGGATCTGCAGATGTGCCAACTGACTGAGAAACCAAACCATTTTGTCCCTGAGCTTTAACACAGCCAACCAGAACACCTGACAGACAACTGCTATTTCTGTCAGCTACAGAGCTCCCCAGTTCTGCTCTGCATAGCAAATACTCTTTTTAATCATGGCATGGATTGGAAAGGCCAGAATTAAATGCCCCCAACTCTGTCCACACAGGCAGTCTTTAAACTCACTATTAGAACTCCTGACTTACCTACATCTTTCAAGCCACGAAAACATCCAGACCCATTTTGATAAGGCAGCAGGAAGTCTCTTGGAATAAAAAGCCATGCCAATCTGTGCCAATCTATGCACAATGAAACTTCAGCTTGTTTTGCAAACTTTGGAATTCACTGCCAAGACAAACTTGATTCTTCCCTGCCCCAGCAGGCAGACCACAGGCTTGTTCTAGCTGCAGAACTATCACAGAACCACAGAATGTGAGGGGTTGGAAGAGACCTCAGAAGATTGTCCAGTCCAAGCCCCCTGCCAGAGCAGGGTCACCTAGAGCAGCTCACACAGCAATACATCCAGGTGGGTCTCTAATATCTCAAGAGAAGGAGACTCCACAACCCCCCTGGGCAGCCTCTTCCAGTGCTCTGTCACCCTCACAGGGAAAAAAAGAGTTCTTCATGTTTCCATGGAGCTTCCTATGCCTCAACTTCCACCACTGCCACTTAGAATAGAATAGAAGCAGGTTGGAAGAGACCTTCAAGATCATCGCATCCAACCTATCATCCAACACCACCTTATCAACTAACCCATGGCACCAAGCACCCCATCAAGTCTCCTCCTGAACACCTCCAGTGATGGTGACTCCACCACCTCCCCAGGCAGCCCATTCCAATGGGCAATCACTCTCTCTGTGTAAGACTTCCTCCTGACCTCCAGCCTGAAACTTGTGGTGGCATTGGGCATCCCCCAGCAGAGCCTGGCTCCAGCCTCTGGGCATTCACCCTGCACAGCTTTATAAACATTAATAAGGTCACCTCTCAGTCTCCTCTTCTCCAAGCTACAAAGCCCTCAGCTCCCTCAGTCTCTTCTTGTAAGGAAGATGTTCCACTCCCTCCATCATTTTTGTGGCTCTGTGCTGGACTCTTTCAAGCAGTTCCCTGAGGTCCTTGACCTGAGGGGCCCAGAACTGGACACAATATTCCAGCTGCAGCCTCGCCAGGGCAGAGCAGAGGGGGAGCTCCGAGAACCTCTCTCGACTTACTGCCCACACTTCAAAACTCATATCTGAGAAGGCTAAATACCTTGGGTAGGAGACAGGAACAACAACAGAGCTAAAAGCAACTCACTTTATGAAGTGTAGGAGGAGATCTGTGACAAACTTGGCAGATTTGACAATAGGGCTTCCAGGTTCATTGAAGGTGCGAGTGTTGTGTTCTATGTATCGGACTTCCCACATCAACGAGGAGAGGCGCCTGCGTAGGAAGGGAGGGAAGAGGGGAAGGGCAGGAGGAAAAAGAAAAGACATATTTCATATCTAGCAGGGAAAGGAGCCTCATCTCCAATTTCCAATGCATCATCTCCTTCATTTGTTGTTTCCTTTTCCGTGATGAGAAACCCTGCACGCTTCGATCCGTTGCTTGGTGTGACCAGCAGAAGGCAGCTTGCTCAGGCTTCCTGCAGGGCTGCACACAAACGGCTTGAAGAACCAATCTGACACTCCTCAGGAAAATTCAGCTGTGGTGCTTCAGCTTTTATTGTGCCCTCCTGATCTGCATAATCCACCCTGTCTCACCTCTTAAGTCACAGCTAAGGATTAGCAAGATGGCAGTAATTATTTGAAGGACAGATTTTTCTGTCAGCGATCAGATCTCCTCACCCAGCTCCGATTTCAGGAGCTATGGAATAGCCACATCACAAAAGATGATGCAGAAAGAAAAAAACAACTGCACAAGAATCCCATCCAAGTCTAAACAATAATAAAAGACACAACAAGAAGGGAAAATACTGTGCCAGCTAAACACTGACAGCCCAGAAGTTACAGAGCTGTACAATCATACTCGCTAAACATGGTGAAGGGAGATGCTGCACAAGTGTTCTGCAGAGCAAAGCAGGGCATCACTTCACACCAGGAACAGTGTGGCCAGCAGGAGCAGGGAGGTCATTCTGCCCCTGTACTCAGCACTGGTCAGGCCACACCTTGAGCACTGTGTCCAGTTCTGGGCGCCTCAATTTAAGAAGGACATTGAGACACTTGAAGGGGTCCAGAGAAGGGCAATGAGGCTGGGGAGAGGCCTTGAGCACAGCCCTGTGAGGAGAGGCTGAGGGAGCTGGGGTTGTTTAGCCTGGAGAAGAGGAGGCTCAGGGGAGACCTTCTTGCTCTCTCCAACTCCCTGAAGGGAGGTTGTAGCCAGGTGGGGGTTGGTCCCTCCTCCCAGGCAACTACCAACAGAACAAGAGGACACAGTCTCAAGCTGTGCCAGGGGAAGTTTAGGCTGGAAGCAAGGAGAAAGTTCTTCCCAGAAAGAGTAATTTGCCCTTGGAATGTGCTGCCCAGGGAGGTGGTGGAGTCACCATCACTGGAGGTGTTCAAAAAGAGGCTGGATGAGGCACATAGTGCCATGGTTTAGTTGATGAGATGGTATGGGGTGACAGGTTGGACTTATCATAGTATCATAGTATCAGTCAGGGTTGGAAGGGACCACAAGGATCAGCTAGTTCCAACCCCCCTGCCATGGGCAGGGACACCCCACACTAGATCAGAGCCTGGCCAGAGCCTCAGCCAGCCAGGCCTTAAACACCTCCAGGGACAGGGCCCCAACCACCTCCCTGGACAACCCATTCCAGGGCTTCACCACTCTCATGGGGAAGAACTTCCTCCTCCCCTCCAGCCTCAATCTCCCCACCTCCAGCTTCATTCCATTCCCCCTAGTCCTAGCACTCCCTGAGATCCTCAGCAGTCCTTCCCCAGCCTTCCTGTAGCCCCCTTCAGATACTGGAAGGCCACAATGAGGTCACCTGGGAGCCTTCTCTTCTGCAGACTGAACAGCCCCAACTCCTTCAGTCTGTCCTCATAGGAGAGGTGCTCCAGCCCTCTGATCATCCTCGTGGCCCTTCTCTGGACACCTTCCAGCATGTCCACATCCCTCTTGGAATAGGGGCTCCAGAACTGGAGGCAGTACTCCAGGTGGGGTCTCCCCAGAGCTGAGTAGAGGGGGAGATCTCTGAGGGCTTTTCCAACCTTATTGGTTCTCTGATTCTATGTTCAGCCCAGCATAACATTTATGGGGCCAGCATTAATGCCAGTAGTGACTGGGAAACCAATTCTGTTTTTTTTCCTGTTTAGAGCTGCATTTTTCAAGCCATAGAGGCAGGCTGAGACTCCTGGTTCAGAAGAGCAAAAAAAAAGTACTCATGTTTTAAGGAAAGCTTTATGAAAAGCTCCCAGAAGCACAGGTTGCTTGTTACCTAAGCAGGCCTTGGCAATGCTACAAACTAGTAACACCTGATGCACTGAAGAAGCCTTCCTGGCTGCCAGCAGGAACTGCTCACTCTTCTGGCAGGAGAAACAAAATCCAGCAAGAAGTCTTTGCAGGCACTGATTGCAAAGCAGCAGGTTAGAGAAGGGAAAGCTGGGTGTCTTAGTTTAAAGAGTGGACAGAAGTAATTTTACTCCCAAAGGAAGGATAATAAAAAGGATCTTGCTGAACTGGAGAGAAATACAGAAATGTATGGAAGAATGCACAGGAAAATACAGAAGACATGAATCCTGATCACCTAATACACATGCAGGACACATGACAGCCCCCCAAAACCTTCCCCCAACCAGACTGAACCACAAGTCCCAGTGTTCCATTTCTCCCACCCCACCATGCCTCCCTTCCATCAGGCCCAAATAGGGCAAAATTGCACAGGACAAAACCATAGAATCACAGAATTGTTAGAGCTGGAAGGGAACTCCAGGATCAGCCAGATCCAGCCCTGCTGCCATGGCCAGGGATGCCTCATGCTGCATCAGGTTTCTCACAGCCACATCCAGCCTGACTGCAAACACCTCCAGGCATGAGGCTTCCACCACCTCCCTGGGCAACCTGTGCCAGTCTCTCACCCCCCTAATGGGGAACAACTTCTTCCTAACGTCCAATCTCAATCTACCCATTTCTATTTTGTTTCCATTCCCCCCAGTCCTGTCACTCCCTGACACCCTCAAAAGTCCCTCCCTGGCTTTCTTGTAACCCCCTTAAGATACTGGAAGGTTGAACAACCCCAACTCCCTCAGTCTTAAAAGCCTCATCCCTGGAGGTTTTGAAGACCAGGTTGGATGTGGCTGTGAGCAACCTCATCTAGTATGAGGTGTCCCTGCCCAGGGCAGAGGGTTGGAACTAGTAGATCCTTGATGTCCCTTCCAACCCTAACAATCCTATGATTCTAAATGCAAAGGTCTAACACCAAAAGCCAGAGTGAAAGGCTCTCAGTCAGTTTTAAAACACATTAATCCAAACAAACACACCAATGTTTGCACAATGGCATAACTGTCTATAAGCATCTGATGTCTTTGACTTGGCCTCAGCAACAGCTTGCAGCAAGCCTTCCCAACATCCATTCATACTCTGCTGTGTATCAGATCCAGACTGCAGAGCCCCAGATGTGACTGTCTCCAGAATGAAGTGGGGAGAAGCTGAATACAGTTGGTTGGGTTTCAATACAGTGTAAAGCACATCTCCCTCTACATTTAGCCTAAGCTCTTGCTTCTGAACTCCTGGCACTTTTCTCTCAGTGACAACACTGTAGATGAAGCCCATCTGGATCAGACTAATCACCTCTGGAGGTTTTTAAGGCCAGGTTGGATGTGGCTCTGAGCAATGTGATGTAGTGTGAGGTGTCCCTGCCCACGGCAGGGGGGTTGGAGCTGGCTGATCCTTGAGGTCCTTTCCAACCCTAACAAACTCTATGATTCTATGAAGAAGCTCTCAAAAACTACAGCTGGCAGTGTTTCACAGTGGGAACTGAGACTTGTCTCTAACCTGTAAAATCTGCTTTCCAGTCTTTGTTTAATGGTACTGAGGTCTGTGGGGTATGCCACAACAGTGCAATACATGGGGTAAGCTTGAAGATCCACAGGTGCCACAAATGCAGAGGCAATATCTAGACAGGACAGAAAAAAAACAACAACAATTAAAAACCCCCCAAAGTTATATAGATATATCTCACAAGAGCCCCTGAGTGGTTTCAACATTCACCTCCTCACAACATATGCTCTTCCTTCATGTTTGACACACACAGCACCTTCCCCCAAAAGAAAAACTACTCCAGATATCCTGAGCAGTTTGTCACCTGAGGAAGTGCTTGCTGAGGGGTCTGCACCATGCTCCTCAGAGGCACAGCAAGCACAGGCAACATGCACACCCCTAAAAGGCAGATTTAAATGTAGAGATGGTGTATGTCTGAAGAGCTGCACTGTGGTGTTTGCTGTGCTGGTTCATTTGGTCATGCCAGTGACCACGAGATAATTGAATTCTCAGTACTTGGAACTGGGCCCCATCCTCTTTAACATCTTTATTGATGATCTGGATGAGGGCATTGAGACCATCATCAGTAAATGTGCAGCTGACAGCAAGCTGGGGGCAGGAGTTGATCTGCTGGAGGGTAGAGAGGCTCTGCAGAGGGACCTCAACAGGCTGGACAGATGGGCAGAGTCCAAGGGCAGGAGATTGAACACATCCAAGTGCCAGGTTCTGAACATTGGCCACAGCAACCCCATGCAGTGCTACAGGCTGGGGTCAGAGTGGCTGAGAGCAGCCAGGCAGAGAGGGACCTGGGGGTGCTGGTTGATGGTAGGCTGAACATGAGCCTGCAGTGTGCCCAGGGGGCCAAGAAGGCCAATGGCATCCTGGCCTGCATCAGGAAGAGTGTGGCCAGCAGGAGCAGGGAGGTCATTGTGCCCCTGGACACTGCACTGGTTAGGCCACACCTCGAGTCCTGTGTCCAGTTCTGGGCTCCTCAGTTTAGGAAGGAGGTTGACTTGCCGGAACGAGTCCAGAGAAGGGCAACGAAGTTGGTGAGGGGTTTGGAACACAGCCCTGTGAGGAGAGGCTGAGGGAGCTGGGGTTGCTTAGCCTGGAGAGGAGGAGACTCAGGGGTGACCTTCTTGCTCTCTACAACTACCTGAAGGGAGGTTGTAGACAGGCAGAGGTTGGTCTCTTCTCCCAGGCAGCCAGCACCAGAACAAGAGGACACAGTCTCAGGCTGTGCTAGGGGAGGTTCAGGCTGGAGGTCAGGAGGAAGTTTTACACAGAGAGAGTGATTGCCCATTGGAATGGGCTGCCTGGGGAGGTGGTGGAGTCACCATCACTGGAGGTGTTCAGGAGGAGACTTGATGGGGTGCTTGGTGCCATGGGTTAGTTGTTTAGGTGGTGTTGGATGATAGGTTGGACACGATGATCTTGAAGGTCTCTTCCAACCTGGTCTGGTCTATTCTATTTCATTTGGTTTTATAACACAGCAAACAATGCCACTCTTGCCATCAAAATGACACAGCACTATTTCAACCTTAGGAAGATAGGTGGGGGGAAAAAACCCCAAACTCAAAGCAGAAACACCATCTCCTGGCCCTACCTAGCAGCAAAGCAGCCTTCCACAACAAATCCGCCATAGTGTGAGAAGGCTTCTGAACAATTTGTGCACCTACACAGCTGAGTTTTCATCTCCTTTGCTTAGAAGCCTCATGAATGCTTCCACATATCAAACACTTTGGACCTCAAAGGAAAATGTCACAATACAAACCAAGGAAAACCTTTGAAGTCTCTCTCCAGTCTTTAAAAAGAGCCAGCACATGGGTGCTAAGCAGACTGCTCTTCTGAAAGCTGTTTGCTCACTCTTAGGAATGTTCCAGCAGCTGCTGCTTTGCACCACCATGCACCACATAGGCTGTAGTTCAACCCCAAACTAAGCAGTCAGCCGAGCAACACAATGTCAAAGCTCTTAGGCCACACAGGGTGAACAACTAAAATTTCCTTTCCTTGCAAATGGGTGGGTGCCATGGACAGTGGCATTGAGTGCACCCTCAGCAAGTTTGCTGATGACACCAAGCTGTGTGGTGCAGCAGACAGGCTGGAGGGAAGGGATCCATCCAGAGGGACCTGGAAAGGCTGCAGAGGTGGGCACAAGCCAACCTCATGAGGTTCAACAAGACCAAGGGCAGGGTCCTGCATCTGGGTCGAGACAATCCCAGGCACAAATCCAGGCTGGGCAGGGACTGGCTGGAAAGCAGCCCTGAGGAGAGAGACTTGGGGGTGCTGGGGGAGGAGAAGCTCAACAGGAGCTCTCAGTGTGCACTTGCAGCCCGCAAAGCCAACCAGATCCTGGGCTGCATCAGGAGAAGTGTGGCAAGCAGGGCAAGGGAGGTGATTCTCCCCCTCTGCTCAGCTCTGGGGAGACCCCACCTGGAGTACTGCCTCCAGTTCTGGAGCCCCTATTGCAAGAGGGATGTGGAGGTGCTGGAAGGTGTCCAGAGAAGGGCCAGGAGGATGAGCAGAGGGCTGGAGCTGCTCTGCTGTGAGGTGGGGAGATTCAGGCTGGAGGTGAGGAGGAAGTTCTTCCCCAGGAGAGTGGTGAAGCCCTGGAATGGGTTGTCCAGGGAGGTGGTTGGGGCCCCATCCCTGGAGGTGTTTAAGCCCAGGCTGGCTGAGGCTCTGGGCAGCCTGATCTAGTGTGGGGTGTCCCTGCCCATGGCAGGGGGGTTGGAACTAGCTGATCCTTGTGGTCCCTTCCACCCCTGACTGATACTATGATACTAAATAATTCCTCATAATTCTGTACCCTGGATTACTGCACTGTCTGGGCATTGCCTGTTCTTTTGGAAGCAATGAGAATCTTCTCATGCAGTCGTGTGTCACCAGAGAAGCCATCAGGTGGGACACATAGGCATCAGAAACACTTCAAAGTGAGAGGGTTGGGGCTTTTTTGAAAGCCAAGTGTCTCAAATTGCTTTGGGTACTTACAAACAGTTACAAACAAGGTGACAAGCTGCATATTCAATTTATGCCCAGTCACCCCATAGCACAGGCTGCTCCTAACAAAACATACAAGAGGCTCAGGACTCAGCCTGTACTCCACTGGTGGATCTGCACCTCAGACACCCATCTTTGATCACGTACATGTGGCAGTGATGTGTTAAATGCTTTAGCCATTAGCTTCTCAGAAGCTGCCTGTAAAGAGTGATTGCTACCCAGCCAAACAGCAAGTAGCTTGTCAGAAGTTCCTCAGTTACTTTTTTCCTCCACACTTTCATAGTATCAGTCAGGGTTGGAAGGGACCACAAGGATCATCTAGTTCCAACCCCCCTGCCATGGGCAGGGACACCCCACACTAGATCAGCCTGGCCAGAGCCTCATCCAGCCTGGTCTTTGCACACAACCCAGACAGTATTGAGGAGGAAAAGCAACCCAGAAAGACAAACACACATCAGCATCCATACTCTAAGGAAGCAGATAACATTTTCCCCCTGTCTGCCTCTAATATAATTAATTGTGTTCCTCACATAGTTTGACATTTTAAATTCAATAGGAGAATCTTGTAGCTAAACCAAAAAACCCAAACCCCTAGGAACTTGGTTTTGGCATGTAAAACCTAAGCCCCTAGCACATGTCACATTATCTACTAAAAAGCAAGAGTCCCCCTTGAAAACGGGAGCTAAAGCAGGTGTTAAGTGTAGCCACTGTAGGAGCATGCTGTGAGAAAGCTTTGCTCTCAAGAGGTGCAAGTTGTATCCCATCCCATTCGTTTTGGTAGGTTCAGAAGCACACATGAGCATGGACTGAAAAACCACAGGACAAACCCAAGCCCCACATCACTCAGGATTTACCCAGGGTCATGAGCTGGTTTATCCCTGCAATAACTCTGTCGCACTCCTCGTCTCGGGTTCTGGAGCCCCACTCTCCGTCCAGAGGCTTGTAGAGCAGCGTCCTACGTTCATCATCTGTCAAAGGAACGCTGGTTCCCAGTTCTTCTGGAAATACAGCTAGAAGGCAACATGAAAGCTAAATAAAGCAGGGATCTCTGCATCTTGGGTAATACACACACCTCCCACTCAGAGGTACTTAACAGCGTTTCACTAAGCAAAACAAATGCATGGGGGCTTGATTTGCTCAGAGGCATTTTAGAACAGGAATAGGATAGGAAAGGAATAGGATAGGAAAGGAATAGGATAGGAAAGGAATGGAATAGAATACGAATGGAATAGAATAGGAAAGGATTGGGAAAGGATTGGGGGTAGGAATGGGGAAAGGGATAGGAGAAGGGATAGGAGAAGGGATAGGAGAAGGGATAGGAGAAGGGATAGGAGAAGGGATAGGAGAAGGGATAGGAGAAGGGATAGGAGAAGGGATAGGAGAAGGGATAGGAGAAGGGATAGGAGAAGGGATAGCAAAAGGGATAGCAAAAGGGATAGCAAAAGGGATAGCAAAAGGGATAGCAAAAGGGATAGCAAAAGGGATAGCAAAAGGGATAGCAAAAGGGATAGCAAAAGGGATAGCAAAAGGGATAGCAAAAGGGATAGCAAAAGGGATAGCAAAAGGGATAGCAAAAGGGATAGCAAAAGGGATAGCAAAAGGGATAGCAAAAGGGATAGCAAAAGGGATAGCAAAAGGGATAGCAAAAGGGATAGCAAAAGGGATAGCAAAAGGGATAGCAAAAGGGATAGCAAAAGGGATAGCAAAAGGGATAGCAAAAGGGATAGCAAAAGGGATAGCAAAAGGGATAGCAAAAGGGATAGCAAAAGGGATAGCAAAAGGGATAGCAAAAGGGATAGCAAAAGGGATAGCAAAAGGGATAGCAAAAGGGATAGCAAAAGGGATAGCAAAAGGGATAGCAAAAGGGATAGCAAAAGGGATAGCAAAAGGGATAGCAAAAGGGATAGCAAAAGGGATAGCAAAAGGGATAGCAAAAGGGATAGCAAAAGGGATAGCAAAAGGGATAGCAAAAGGGATAGCAAAAGGGATAGCAAAAGGGATAGCAAAAGGGATAGCAAAAGGGATAGCAAAAGGGATAGCAAAAGGGATAGCAAAAGGGATAGCAAAAGGGATAGCAAAAGGGATAGCAAAAGGGATAGCAAAAGGGATAGCAAAAGGGATAGCAAAAGGGATAGCAAAAGGGATAGCAAAAGGGATAGCAAAAGGGATAGCAAAAGGGATAGCAAAAGGGATAGCAAAAGGGATAGCAAAAGGGATAGCAAAAGGGATAGCAAAAGGGATAGCAAAAGGGATAGCAAAAGGGATAGCAAAAGGGATAGCAAAAGGGATAGCAAAAGGGATAGCAAAAGGGATAGCAAAAGGGATAGCAAAAGGGATAGCAAAAGGGATAGCAAAAGGGATAGCAAAAGGGATAGCAAAAGGGATAGCAAAAGGGATAGCAAAAGGGATAGCAAAAGGGATAGCAAAAGGGATAGCAAAAGGGATAGCAAAAGGGATAGCAAAAGGGATAGCAAAAGGGATAGCAAAAGGGATAGCAAAAGGGATAGCAAAAGGGATAGCAAAAGGGATAGCAAAAGGGATAGCAAAAGGGATAGCAAAAGGGATAGCAAAAGGGATAGCAAAAGGGATAGCAAAAGGGATAGCAAAAGGGATAGCAAAAGGGATAGCAAAAGGGATAGCAAAAGGGATAGCAAAAGGGATAGCAAAAGGGATAGCAAAAGGGATAGCAAAAGGGATAGCAAAAGGGATAGCAAAAGGGATAGCAAAAGGGATAGCAAAAGGGATAGCAAAAGGGATAGCAAAAGGGATAGCAAAAGGGATAGCAAAAGGGATGGGAAAAGGAACAGAATTAACCAGGTTGGAAAAGACCTTTGAGATCATCAAGTCCAACCTATCACCCAACACCATCTAATCAACTAAACCATAGCACTAAGTGCCCCATCCAGTCTCTTCTAAAACACTTCCAGTGTTGGATGTAGCCAAATACCATTTCTGTACATGAAACCTAAGTCCTCACCAGGCAGTCGGGGTACAGGGTAGGAATTCTCCTCTTCTGCCAACTGCAGACTTTTTCAGACCCGGTGAAGACACTCCTTTATCACAGTTCAAAATGTGTGTTTTGATTGCTTGGGTTTTTGTTTTCAACCCAAAAGTCTTTGTAAGAACTTATTTTGGTAAGAAATGGCCAATGACTTTCAGATGGAGTTTAGGAGAATGACTTTGCTGTTGACATTAAAAGGTTCTCCAGGGAGTGGTGCACAGCTTTGTGAGGTCAAATGCCAACAGCAGAGCTCCTAAGCAAGCCAATTTGAGCATTCTTAAAGATCAACCCAATTTGATCATCAATAATGTAACAGCAGCAGATTTGCAGAGGATGATGAAAAGAGCTCCTCTAAAATACATCTATTGTTTTCAAGGAAGCTGTTAATAAAAGCAAGATTTGTGGCTACAAAATCCATCAGCCTTAGCTTTGGTCATCTGCCTATTTTAGTTAATGATGATGTTACCACTCTAACTTTGGTATGCTATTTATGGTAAAGAGCGGCCCAGTAAGGATGGGTTGAAGTGAGAGCTGAAGTTGAAATCAACAGATTTTGACTTAAAAGAATTCACATTGATGGCTGCTCCTGGGGGGCAGAGAAGGGCCAGGAGGATGAGCAGAGGGCTGGAGCACCTCTCCTGTGAGGACAGACTGAAGGAGTTGAGGCTGTTCAGTCTGGAGAAGAGAAGGCTCCCAGGTGACCTCATTGTGGCCTTCCAGTATCTGAAGGGGGCTACAGGAAGGCTGGGGAGGGACTGCTCAGGATCTCAGGCAGTGATAGGACTAGGGGGAATGGAATGAAGCTGGAGGTGGGGAGATTGAGGCTGGAGGGGAGGAGGAAGTTCTTCCCCATGAGAGTGGTGAAGCCCTGGAATGGGTTGTGCAGGGAGGTGGTTGGGGCCCTGTGCCTGGAGGTGTTTAAGGCCAGGCTGGCTGAGGCTCTGGCCAGGCTGACCTAGTGTGGGGTGTCCCTGCCCACAGCAGGGGTTTGGAACTAGATGATCCTTGTGGTCCCTTCCAACCCTGACTGATACTATGAGTATTATCCAATGTCTCCTAAAGCACAAGGGGAGAGAGCTGATCCTGCTTCATTTTTTAACTATGCCATTATTAAATCTTGAACACACCAACTCCAGTGAGGAAGGAAAAGCTACTGCACTCTTGTGTGTGAGCAGTGCCCACTCTGCAGGGAGGCTACCAGCCTCATGTGCTGGGCCAGACAGGGAGCAAGTCCTGCTCTTACCCAATTGGGTGATCCTGCTCTGGCAGTGGGGTTGGACTCAGTGATCCCTGGAGATCCCTTCCAGCCCCCTAACAGTCTGTGATTCTGTGCTCTCGCCGACACATGGGCTGCTTAGCCTGGAGAAGAGGAGGCTCAGGGGAGACCTTACTGCTCTCTACAACTGCCTGAAGGGAGGTTGTAGCCAAGTGGGGGTTGGTCTCTTCTCCCAGGCAACCAGCACCAGAACAAGAGGACACAGTCTCGAGCAGCACCAGGGGAAGTTTAGGCTGTATGTGAGGAAGAATTTCTTCCCAGCAAGAGAGATTGGCCATTGGAATGTGCTGCCCAGGGAGGTGGTGGAGTCACCATCACTGGAGGTGTTTAAGAGCCTGGATGAGGCACTTGGTGCCATGGTTTAGTTGATTAGATGGTGTTGGGTGATAGGTTGGACTTGATGATCTCCAAGATATTTTCCAACCTGGTTAATTCTACTCTGTTCTGTTCTATCTTGTATGCACTGAATGTCTGAGGACACGCAGCCAGGTCTTGGAGAAGCCAGCTGCCTCAAAACTGACACAGGCCACAGGTTTATCTTTGCCCCTCACTTTTTGCAAGCTTGGGGAACATTTCTACTTCCAACATACACTTCAGCTTGTACAAGTATGGCTGCACAGGCTGTCACAGTTCAGTTCTCTTGATCTGCTCTTAGTTTAGCAATTATTTTTAAG
Source organism: Melanerpes formicivorus (assembly GCF_026170545.1). Taxonomy (NCBI): domain Eukaryota; kingdom Metazoa; phylum Chordata; class Aves; order Piciformes; family Picidae; genus Melanerpes; species Melanerpes formicivorus. Next base: position 799,301 of record NW_027142437.1, on the reverse strand, counting down.
GATGGTCTTGCATGGTTTAGTTGGTTGGGTGGTGTTGGATGATAGGTTGGACGTGATGATCTTGAAGGTCTCTTCCAACCTGGTCTGGTCTGGTCTATTCTATTCTATTCTATTCTATTCACATCCTTCACTGTGGTTTGTGGGCCTTCCCCTCACTCCCCAAGAGAAGCAGGGTTGTTAAGGTATAATCATACAATTTTTCCCCCCCCTTCTTTAAATAAACTCTTAAAGCAAATGGCATTATTAGTGTACCATACCATTACTTGGTATCAGCTCCATGTCCCAAGGGCTCATCTTCTCAGTATCACCATTGTCCCAGCTTGAAGAAAAAGAATCACATGGGAATTATCATCTAATATTGCTTCAAGAAGGCAATCATCCAATGTTTGTCACATAACTTATTTATAGAGGATTATGACACACTGCTACAGGGAGGTGCATGGCTGCATTGAGTGGGAGCAAGCTGTTCAGTCAGGGCTTCAAGTGAGATAATTGAACTAAGAGATTGAAGGTAAATTTGCTAACCAGACATTGTAGCACTGAAACAAGCTGTCAGGATAATCAGGCTGAAGAGGCTCCTGGCTTTCAATTGTTCCAAACCACCAAGCATCATCTATCACTGACCTGAATCGATCACCTAGGTAAGAACACAAAACAATTTCATCAATACAAGGCAACTCCTTCCAAGAAAAGCACTTGAGATAACTTTGGCTTGATCTTGACTAGAGAAATCTTTCTGAACACTTGCAGCACCCACAGGCAAATATGAATCACACTCAGTTATAAAAACAAACAGAGAAGCTTGAATTATTTCTGAAGGCTGCTCGTTACACCAAAGGGAAGTCACTATGGCATAAAAAATAGTGATGAGTTGCAAATCTGTGAGAGAGGAGAGAGAGGGAGAGAGAGGAGAGAGAGGAGAGAGAAGAGAGAGAAGAGAGAGAAAGAGAGAGAAAGAGAGAAGAAGAGAGAGAAAGAGAGAAGAAGAGAGAGAAAGAGAGAGAAAGAGAGAGAAAGAGAGAAGAAGAGAGAAGAAGAGAGAAGAAGAGAGAAGAAGAGAGAAGAAGAGAGAAGAAGAGAGAAGAAGAGAGAAGAAGAGAGAAGAAGAGAGAAGAAGAGAGAAGAAGAGAGAAGAAGAGAGAAGAAGAGATGAGAGAAGAGAGAGAAGAAGAGAGAAGAAGAGAGAAGAAGAGAGAAGAAGAGAGAAGAAGAGAGAAGAAGAGAGAAGAAGAGAGAAGAAGAGAGAAGAAGAGAGAAGAAGAGAGAAGAAGAGAGAAGAAGAGAGAAGAAGAGAGAAGAAGAGAGAAGAAGAGAGAAGAGAGAGAAGAAGAGAGAAGAAGAGAGAAGAAGAGAGAAGACCAGGTTGGAAGAGACCTCTGAGATCATCGTGTCCAACCTATCATCCAACACCACCTAATCAACTAACCCATGGCACCAAGCACCCCATCAAGTCTCCTCCTGAACACCTCCAGTGATGGGGACTCCACCACCTCCCCAGGCAGCCCATTCCAATGGGCAATCACTCTCTCTGTGTAGAACTTCCTCCTCACCTGCAGCCTAAACCTTCCCTGGCACAGCCTGAGACTGTGTCCTCTTGTTCTGGTGCTGCTTGCCTGGGAGAAGAGACCAACCTCTGCCTGTCTACAACCTCCCTTCAGGGAGTTGTGGACATCAATAAGGTCACCCCTGAGCCTCCTCTTCTCCAGGCTAAGCAGCCCCAGCTCCCTCAGCCTCTCCTCACAGGGCTGTGTTCCAAGCCCCTCCCCAGCTTTGTTGCCCTTCTCTGGACTCGTTCCAGCAAGTCAACCTCCTTCCTAACCTGAGGGGCCCAGAACTGGACACAGGACTCAAGGTGTGTCCTAACCAGTGCAGTGCACAGGGGCAGAATGACCTCCCTGCTCCTGCTGGCCACACTGTTCCTGATGCAGGCCAGGATGCCATTGGCCCTCTTGGCTGCCTGGGCACACTGCAGGCTCATGTTCAGCCCACCATTGACCAGCTTTTATATATAGCTTATATATAAATTTATCTCTTAATTACAGCTAAGAGATAAGGCATTTTAATGCTACAATTCTGAAGTCCAATCTCCATGCAACAAACACTACAGGCTCACTTAAAGTAACTGAGCACTGTGACACACTTGTACAGGGAACATCTAACGTGCTTGCTGAGCTGCTCCTCCTTTGTTTCTGAAGTGCTACTGAAAGGGAACTCAGAGGTTTATTCTCTTTACATGTGTGAATGAATGTATTACACAGCATCAGAAAGCCCAACAACTTCTGTAACAGACTATAGAAACAGTTTTGAGCGAAGTATTTGCAGTTTGCTCAAGCCAAGACATGTAATTTAAACTTGAGATGCCAAGAGCTGCACGTTGTTTGTGCAGGACCTCACTGTACACACACTGCTGCAGGGAGAAGGGCAGTGAGGCTGGGGAGAGGCCTCGAGCACAGCCCTGTGAGGAGAGGCTGAGGGAGCTGGGGTTGTTTAGCCTGGAGAAGAGGAGGCTCAGGGGAGACCTTCTTGCTCTCTATAACTACCTGAAGGGAGATTGTAGCCAGGTGGGGTTTGGTCTCTTCTCCCAGGCACCCAGCACCAGAACAAGAGAACACAGTCTCCAGCTGCACCAGGGGAAGTTTAGGCTGGAGGTGAGGAGAAAGTTCTTCACAGAAAGAGTTGGTGGTCACTGGAATGTGCTGCCCAGGGAGGTGGTGGAGTCACCATCACTGGAGGTGTTGAAAAAGGGATTGGATGTGGCACTTGAAGCCATGGTTTAGTAGTCATGAGTTGTTGGGTGATAGGTTGGACTTGATGATCTCTGAGGTCTTTTCCAACCTTATTGATTCGATGATTCTAATGCTGCTTCTCTCTCAGTACATCTCCACACTGATCAAATGTTTGCTGGAGTTGTCTGAATGAATAGGAAGTAAATATATTCATAGAATCATCAGGATTGGAAGGGACCTCAAGGGTCATCTAGTTCCAACCCCCCTGCCATGGGCAGGGACACCTCACACCACAGCAGGTTGCTCACAGCCACATCCAGCCTGGCCTTCAAAACCTCCAGGCATGAAGCTTCCTCCACCTCCCTGGGCAACCTATTGATTCTCAAAAATGTTCTGCTTGCCTTAATGCATTTAATATATATGTATATACACACATTTAATAGACTGCAAGTAATTCTAGGGCAAGTACAAAGCCTCCATTAATAGTTCTCATTGTGCTGAATGCCACAGAACCAAGGGTACCAGAAATATCTGAAATGCAAGATCACAAATGTAACCAAGGGCTGATGCTTTGTTTGAAAGGGAGTAAATGACTCTGAAGAGTCCTTGAAGCACAGTTTCCCAATATGGCATGCCCTGGTGCAGTGAGCAGTTCTAGAAAGAGATGTGTGGGTACAACTGTGAGTGCCTTGGTGGGGCTGCAGATTAAGCAGATCAAAACCACTTCAAGGAAGAGTATAAATGGGAGCTGCTTCCGATTGCTCAAGAGCCACAGCATTCCTCACATCCAGCCTGAATCTCCCCACCTCCAGGCTTCATTCCATTCCAGTTTAGGAGAGGCCAGCATTCAGAAAACAGCAAATACAGACTAAGGAGGCAGCATATTTGCAGGCTGGAGGTGAAGAGGAAGTTCTTCCCCATGAGAGTGGTGAAGCCCTGGAATGGGTTGTCCAGGGAGGTGGTTGGGGCCCTGTGCCTGGAGGTGTTTAAGCCCAGGCTGGATGAGGCTCTGGGCAGCCTGATCTAGTGTGGGGTGTCCCTGCCCATGGCAGGGGGGTTGGAACTAGATGATCCTTGTGGTCCCTTCCAACCCTGACTGATACTATGAAATGTGTTGATTCAGTTGTTGCTGCACAGGCCATCAGCTACCCCATCACGTTCTGGCACTGAAGTTGCCCGTTCTCCTCTCTGATGCTTTGCCTGAAGGGGCAAGAAATGCTGGCAAGGCAGCTGTGTGCTTTTCAGCCAAGAATAAACTGTAGGAATGTATTTGGGAATTTAAGGTGGGGGTCAGGCTCTTCCCCAGGCAACTTGTGAGAAGATGAGAAGACATGGCCAGAAGCTGCCCCAGGGGAGGTTTAGGTTGGATGTTGGGAAGCACTTCCTGATGGAAAGAGGAATTAGACACTGGAATGGACTGCCCAGGTCTGGAGATTTTTAAGGCCAGGCTGGATGTGGCTCTGAGCAACCTGATCTGGTGTGAGGTGTCCCTGCCCATGGCAGGGGCTTGATGTGGCACTTAGTGCCAGTGTGGGGGTTGAGTGTGGCACTTAGTGCCATGGTCTGGGCGATGTGGTGCTGTTAGGTCACAGGCTGGACTTGCTGAGCTCAGAGGTCTGTTGTAGAATCAATGATTCTGTGACCCTGTGAACACTGACCTTTTTTGGTAATAAAACAATAAGAAAGCTATCAATATTTCACCTTCAGAGCATGATGCTCTGAGCAACCTGCTCTAGTGTGAGGTGTCCCTGCCCATAGCAGGGAGGTTGGAACTGGATGAGCCTAGAGGTCCCTTCCAACCCTGACAATTCCATGATTCTATGCCACTTCACAGAATATATTGAGATACTGGAAAGGATTTAACAGTGCCTGTAAGACTGTAAACATGGTATCATGCAGTGTTCTCCATTAGGAGAATAGAGTTCATTGTGAACTCTGAGGAATCAGTAATGCTTGACCTCTTGAAGCTACAGGGACAATCTAAGGCTGCTCTTCTGAGTGAGAACAGGTATTGCCTGTCATTCTGAAAACAACCGGCATGAGGATCCTTTTGTCATAATGCAGCTTTCCCTCCTCCTAGTTATAAAGGTGATCTTCAGTATCATGAAGAAAAGATGGCTAGGAAATAGATCTGACTAGAGAACACTACAGGCTGGGGTCAGAGGGGCTGGAGAGCAGCCAGGCAGAGAGGGACCTGGGGGTGCTGGTCGATGGTAGGCTGAACATGAGCCTGCAGTGTGCCCAGGCAGCCAAGAGGGCCAATGGAATCCTGGCCTGCATCAGGAACAGTGTGGCCAGCAGGAGCAGGGAGGTCATTCTGCCCCTGTACACTGCACTGCTTAGGCCACACCCGGAGTCCTGTGTCCAGTTCTGGGCCCCTCAGTTTAGGAAGGAGGTTGAGCTGCTGGAACGAGTCCAGAGAAGGGCAACGAAGTTGGTGAGGGGTTTGGAACACAGCCCTGTGAGGAGAGACTGAGGGAGCTGGGAATGTTTAGCCTGGAGAAGAGGAGACTTGGGGTGACCTTATTGCTCTCTACAACTACCTGAAGGGAGGTTGTAGACAGGCAGAGGTTGGTCTCTTCTCCCAGGCAACCAGTACCAGAACAAGAGGACACAGTCTCAGGCTGCACCAGGGGAGGTTTAGGCTGGAGGTCAGGAGGAAGTTCTACACAGAGAGAGTGATTGCCCATTGGAATGGGCTGCCTGGGGAGGTGGTGGAGTCACCATCACTGGAGGTGTTCAGGAGGAGACTTGATGGGGTGCTTGGTGCCATGGGTTAGTTGATTAGGTGGTGTTGGATGATAGGTTGGACACGATGATCTTGAAGGTCTCTTCCAACCTGGTTTACTCTATTCTATTCTAACATGTCTGTCATGGGCATTCTCCCAGCTAAGCATGGGCAAAGCAAAACCAATTACAACTGTATACACTTCAGTGAAACTAAACCATATGAGTTTAGAACAGAATCCAAACAAGTGAAGAGACGGGAAGAGGAGAGGATTCTCTTTGTACAACCCAGAGATCACAAATTTCACATGGTGAAGAAAGTGCTTTCGTATTTCATGCAGAGATCTCAGAAAGTTAAAGGAAAAGAAAATAAATTAAATAACAAAAACTTCTAGAATAGAACAGAACAGAATAGAACAGAACAGGATAGAACAGAACAGAATAGAACAGAACAGAATAGAACAGAACAGAATAGAACAGAACAGAATAGAACAGAACAGAATAGAACAGAACAGAACAGAATAGAACAGATTGGAAGAGACCTTCAAGATCATCGTGTCCAACCTATCATCCAACACCACCCAACCAACTAACCCATGCAACCAAGCACCCTGTCAAGTCTCCCATGCAGCTGTAAGAAGGCCTTCAGTCCAAAAGAGAAAGAGAAAGACAAGCTACAATGAGTAGGGTGCAAGCTACAGTAAATGAGGATGGTGAGAACACTGGAACAGGTTGCCCAGGGAGGTCATGGTTGGAAGAGGCCTTTGAGCAACCTGGTCTAGTGGCAAGGGGGGTGGAACCAGATCTTCAAGGCCCCTCCCAAGCAAAACCATTCTATGAATAAGTTATCAGTTACCAGGAAACTTCAATATTTCTAGGCAGAATTCTTAATTCCTGCCACAACTGGGATTTCATTTTCTTTGCACCTTTGCAGATGACCTGCAGTGTTTTGTTTGCCTTGCTGTAGCTTCAGTCAAGGACAAAGTAGGACTGCACATCCACATATGGATAGAGCTTATTCCTCCATTTCAGCACAGTGTTAGGATTTATTTACCACAGCCTACTTTTTAGCAAGCTCTCATGAAAGGAAGCAGAGGCTTAGAAAGACAAACAAGCAAACCCCACTCCAAAACACCCCCTCTAGACAACTCACCTATATTCCATCGCCTGTGTTTTGCATCATCAAACTGCTGCCTCAAAACTAGGAAATCTATGACATCTGGCATGTCATGGTACCTAAGCACAACAGAACAGACAACTATTAAGCAATGAAACAGCACAAGCATAAAGTACCTGCATTACAAATTCACACTTTGCATTCAGTTACTTCAAAGGCAAAAGCTCAAGCCACAACACTGAGGGTATCTTTTCACTTTCAACCTGTGAGGGTTTAAGCCTTAACTGGGAGTTGAGAGCTCTGATGGGGGCAAGGCTGAGAATCTCTCCCCCACTCCCCACTCCTCCCTCCCAGCAGACAGGGGAAGAAAAAGGAAGGAAAAAATCCACCAAACAATAATTTGGAGAGAAGTAGAAGTAGAGAGGTAAAGAGTTTTCTTTAAACAATATATATATAACAATAACAGGTAAGGTTTACAAGGGCAAGGAACAAGGATGGATTGGAGGGGGACAAAAAAGAATAATACAAAACCAGTCTCTCTCTGAAGAGGCACAGAGGCTGCAGGGAGAAGGATCAGGCCTGACCACGTGGCAAAGGAGCAGGAGGGCAGCTGCAGTAGCTCTCATCCAGGGGAGGCAGGAGCCAAAAGGAGAGCTAATAGCTGCAGTGCCCTGCTTTTTATACCCTAGCTGGGCAGGGAGGGGGGAGTGGAACAGACTCAGCTTCCCAGGGGGAAAACGCCCTGCAGGGAGGGCAAAGCACCCACAAGCCCTCCACCCTGCTTTGATTTTTGATGTCAGAATGGGCATTAACCCACCACACAACCTCACTCCCCCACAAGAAAGCCCCCACTTTGAGTACAATATTGCTTTCCTTACTTCATGGTGAATGATCCTCCAGTCAGTTTACCCGTGTCAGGGTCAAGGAAAGCTAGCTTCAGGCAGCAGAGAGTAGGCAATCCCACCTCGTACTTTATCCCAACTATTTTCATCAGCTCTTGCTCCTGGAATAAAGACAACGCCATGCACCACCACGGAGGTTAGTTAAGAGGACTGTAACAACTTCCTGAGCTAGGCAAACACTAATACACTGTAAAGACAGCAAGAGTTCTGCCAGAACATGTCGAAATCGAGCCTCTGAAATGCAGCCTCTCAAAACAAGCTGCTATTTCACCACCTGGCTTCCCTGAGAAACATTCAGCTCTGAAGTGTAACCACCTCATCTGCTCAAGCAGATGCGTGAAGGAGTGTGGCTGGAGGTCTGATTTCAGCTGATCAAGTTCACTTTCTCTCCTTAAATCATCAAGAGCACATTAGAAACATCTGTCTGGAGAATCCTCTTTCAGCTTGTTTCCAAGAGACACAGGCAAGGACAGAAGAGCAAGCCTACCCGTAATTCCATCTTATGCCAGGGCTGTTTCTTGGGGTTAATGCTATAGATTTTGTTCTTCTTAGCCATTACAACGTAGGCTTCGTGGCCTTGTCGGAAGTAGTACACCTGCAAGTGAAAAGGGACAGTCACTTAACAGAGGCAGTTACAGGTTAAAGCTTAAATTGTAGATAAGAATTAGATCACAGGGTGTTAGGGCTTGGAAGGGACCTCTGGAGATCTTCCAGACTGACCATCTTGTTGGTTGGATGGTGTTGGATGATAGGTTGGACACGATGATCTTGAAGGTCTCTTCCAACCTGGTTTATTCCATTCCATTCCATGCCACCCCCCCTGCCAGAGCAGGGTCATACAGGTCGCACAGGAATGCATCCAGGCCGGTCTTGAAAGTCTCCAGAGCAGGAGACTCCACAACCTCTCTGGGCAGCCTGCTCCAAGTGCTCTCTGACCCTCACAGTTAAGTTCTTCCTCATGTTGAGGTGGAACTTCCTGTGCTGCAGTTTCCATCCACTGCCCTTGTCTTATCCCAGGGCACAAGTGTCATAGTAGTATCATAGTATCAGTCAGGGTTGGAAGGGAACACAAGGATCAGCTAGTTCCAAACCCCCTGCCATGGGCAGGGACACCCCACACTAGAGCAGCCTGGCCACAGCCTCAGCCAGCCTGGGCTTAAACACCTCCAGGGATGGGGCTCCAACCACCTTCCCTGGTCAGGAAGGAAGGGACAGCCTCTGCTCACTCCAGTATCTGAAGGGGGCTACAGGAAGGCTGGGGAAGGACTTCTCAGGATCTCAGGGAGTGATAGGACTAGGGGGAATGGAATGAAGCTGGAGGTGGGGAGATTCAGGCTGGAGGTGAGGAGGAAGTTCTTCCCCATGAGAATGGTGAAGCCCTGGAATGGGTTGTCCAGGGAGGTGGTTGAGGCCCTGTCCCTGGAGGTGTTTAAGCCCAGGCTGGCTGAGGCTCTGGGCAGCCTGATCTAGTGTGGGGTGTCCCTGCCCATAGCAGGGGGGGTGGAACTGGATGATCCTTGTGGTCCCTTCCAACCCTGACTGATACTATGATACTATGACTATTAGTAGGGACAGGCCCTAGGTGACAATAAAGTACCACTAAATCCAATGACAAATCCCACTAACCTACCCAGTTACTGGTAAGGGCAGCCCTAAGGTGACAATCAAGTATCACTAAATTCACTGCCTGGCTGGCTAATCCTAGCTTTTTTTAACAAGAACTAGAATGCAGAAGGCAAATTCAGCTGTTTCATCATTGTTCTGCTAAGATTTGGGTGCTCCCACACCACCAAATGAGCAGCCTGACACAGGCATGACCAAGCTGCAAACAGACCTTGTGAGTGCTTATTAAAAAGCTTTCAAATCCTTCCCACTATAAATGTCCATGGTTCAGACATCCAGAGCCTGCTCACTTTACTTTGATCCTTGTGTGTACAATACCAAGTGGATGAATGCTTTGTGTAAGATCACTGTAATGAAGAAATAAGCTGAAAACCTTAAATATATATATATATATATATATGTATACATATACCAGGAAGGTATCTGGAATGCAAACCAAAGGATCCTCAAGCTAATTGGAACAAAGGTCTGCTAAACAGCTGCAATCCAATACATTGCAGTCCACATTTTCAAATCCACTAAAAGTGCCCCAGACCAGAACTGTGGGATTCCCCTCAAGTAGGATGAAGGAACACCAGTTCAAATCTAGGTCAGGGCAATCCCAAGCACCAATATAGGCTGGGCAGGGACTGGCTTGAGAGCAGCCCTGAAGGAAAGGACCTGGGGGGTGCTGGTGGATGAGAAGCACAACAGGAGCCAGCAGTGAGCACTTGCAGCCCAGAAAGCCAACCCAACCAGGGTTGCAGCAAGAGAAGCAGAGCCAGCAGGTCAAGGGAGGTGATTCTCCACCTCTACTCTGGTGAGACCACCCCTGGAGTACTGCCTCCAGTTCTGGAGCCTCTATTACAGGAAGGATCTGCAGGTGCTGGAAGGTGTCCAGAGAAGGGCCACAAAGATGGTCAGAGGGCTGGAGCTGCTCTGCTATCAGGACAGACTGAGGGAGTTGGGGCTGTTCAGTCTGGAGAAGAGAAGGCTCCGAGGAGACCTAATTGTGGGCTTCCAGTATCCGAAGGAGGCTACAAGAAAGCTGGGGAGGGACTTTTGAGGGTATGAAGGAGTGACAGGACTGGGGGGAATGGAACAAAAATAGAAATGGGTAGCTTCAGATCAGATGTTAGGAAGAAGTTCTTCCCCATGAGGGTGGTGAGAGCCCGGCACAGGTTGCCCAGGGAGGTGGTTTAAGCCTCTGCTCTGGAGGTTTTGAAGGCCAGGCTGGATGTGGCTGTGAGCAACCTGCTGTAGTGTGAGGTGTCCCTGCCCAGGGCAGGGAGATTGGAACTAGTAGATCCTTGAGGTCCCTTCCAACCCTAACAATCCTATGATTCTAAATGCAAGGGTCTAACACCAAAAGCCAGAGTGAAAGGCTCTCAGTCAGTTTTAAAACACATTAATCCAAACAAACACACCAATGTTTGCACAATGGCATAACTGTCTATAAGCATCTGATTTCTTTGACTTGGCCTCAGCAACAGCTTGCAGCAAGCCTTCCCAACATCCATTCATACTCTGCTGTGTATCAGATCCAGACTGCAGAGCCCCAGATGTGACTGTCTCCAGAATGAAGTGGGGAGAAGCTGAATACAGTTGGTTGGGTTTCAACACAGTGTAAAGCACATCTCCCTCTACATTTAGCCTAAGCTCTTGCTTCTGAACTCCTGGCACTTTTCTCTCAGTGACAATACTGTAGATGAAGCCCCCCTGCATCAGACTAATCATCTCTAAACATCACTACCCTGCTCACAGCAGGGGGGTTTGAACTAGATGATCTTCAAGGCCTCTCCAATACCAATCATTCTATGACTATGTCCCTGCTCACTTCAGGGGGGTTGGACACGATGACCTTTGAAGATCCCTTCCAACCTGATGCATTCTGTGATTCCATTTCCAGCTGCTTTCCAAAACTACCTGTATCATAAAATGTTATTAACATGTGGCTGTGAGCAACCTGCTGTAGTGTGAGGTGTCCCTGCCCATGGCAGGGGGTGGGAACTGGATGATCCTTGAGGTCCCTTTCAACTCTAACAATTCTATGATTCTGTCTGTCAGGTTTCTCCATTAGGAGTTGCTGACCTCTCTCAATGTTCTCCATTAGGAGGTACTGAACTCTCTCAATGTTACATGGCAATTATTATTTATGTATTTCTGGAGTAAGCCTCAGCGCCACAATTTCTTCAACTTTTGTTTTTCCAGGTGTTTGACATACACATTATCCTGATGGGGTAAAAATGCACACTCAGTACAGGAGGTATGACAGCACTGGGGGGAGAATCTCCTGAGCACTGTCACCATCTCAACTGGCAGGAAAGGAACAGAGGCCACTGAGATCTAAACACCTGTGAATTACCTTTTCAAGGTTGTGACAATTGTTTCCTATACCTTCCAGTGAATCAAACCAAGGAGATTCACTCAGTGACACAGGCTGCAAACAATTCCTCCTACAGTCTGCAAAACCTGTAGATAAATTCACCAACCACTTGCAGAAGTGAAACACACTGATTTTGCAAACAGTTGTAAGCACCCAGTCTCCTGTCAGGAGAGCAAACTAGAAAGAGATCTATGGAAAAAAGAGATTTCATATCTTTTCCCAGAAAAAATTCAGTTGAGTCCTGTTAAATTCTGGCTTGTGCTGGTTTAGAATAGAATAAGCCAGGTTGGAAGAGACCTTCAGGATCATCGAGTCCAACCTATCATCCAACACCACCTAATCAACTAACCCATGGCAACAAGCACCCTGGCAAGTCTCCTCCTGAACACCTCCAGTGATGGTGACTCCACCACCTCCCCAGGCAGCCCATTCCAATGGGCAATCACTCTCTCTGTGTAAAACTTCCTCCTGACCTCCAGCCTGAACCTCCCCTGGTGCAGCCTGAGACTGTGTCCTCTTGTTCTGGTGCTGGCTGCCTGGGAGAAGAGACCAACTTCTGCCTGTCTACAACCTCCCTTCAGGTAGTTGTAGAGAGCAATAAGGTCACCCCTGAGTCTCCTCCTCTCCAGGCTGAGCAACCCCAGCTCCCTCAGCCTCTCCTTGTCACAGGGCTGTGTTCCAAGCCCCTCACCAACTTTGTTGCCCTTCTCTGGACTCGTTCCAGCAAGTCAACCTCCTTCCTAAACTGAGGAGCCCAGAACTGGACACAGGACTCGAGGTGTGGCCTAAGCAGTGCAGTGTACAGGGGCAGAATGACCTCCCTGCTCCTGCTGGCCACACTGTTCTTGCTGCAGGCCAGGATGCCATTGACCCTCCTGGCTGCCTGGGCACACTGCTGGCTCATGTTCAGCCTACCATCAACCAGCACCCCCAAGTCCCTCTCTACCTGGCTGCTCTCAGCCACTCTGACCCCAGCCTGTAGCACTGCATGGGGTTGCTGTGGCCAATGTGCAGAACCTGGCACTTGGATGTGTTCAGTCTCCTGCCCTTGGACTCTGCCCATCTGTCCAGCCTGTTGAGGTCCCCCTGCAGAGCCTCTGTTTGTTGTAGCACCCAGACAAAATTGTTCTTTCTTGTGCTAATGGCAGAATACTCCAATGGCTGTGCCTTGTGTATTGATAATCAGGCATGGAAATTGCAGTCTCATCTCTCAGGTGTGCTTCCACTGCTCCTCAAGCACATGACAAGAGTCTGTAAATGGCAGTATTCAGAGCAGGAAAAGGGATGGTGTGTGCTATTCTTATGCACTGAGTGTAACTAAATATAGTACTACTCTCTTGCTCTGTTTGGACAGCTGTAGGAGAACAAATCTGAAATACCTCTCCTCCCAAAGCTCACAAAACATATCAACCATTCCCCAAAATGTTTGAAGGCCACAGAAGACCTCTTCAGATCAGAATAGTACAGAATAGAATTAACCAGGTTGGAAAAGACCTTTGAGATCATCAAGTCCAACCCATCACCCAACACCACCTAATGAACTAAGCCATGGCACAGATCTTCTAAGTGAGCTGATCTGTGGATCTCAAAAGTAACTCTTTTGATGAACAGCTTCTTTTCACATCTTAAGCAAACCTGGGGAGGCACAAGTATCAGAGATGAAATGCTAGAGCAGCTTGATTTCTTTCCATTCTCCCTCTGCCTCCTAGGCCAGGTCAGGAAATTTCCTGTTCACCAATATAGAGTTTATTTTCAGCCTGCTTAGATACTGCCAGTACTCACTGCACAAGCTCTTCAGCAGATGCCAAAACACACTCACTAGTGCATCTTCCTCAAGTGATATGTTCAAGTCTCCCATCTAATATGGAAGAGATAAACCCTTGGCTGCTTCGCTGTATCCAGATGGTATCAAGCAGCAAATATATTTATTTGGACTTGATCTTTTGAACAGCACAGCCTCCAAAACATGCTTGCTGGAGGGTATAAATACATGAGAGTTTGCTCCAGTTGCAACCCTCAGCTTGAAGTTCCCCTTGCCTCCCTCACTTAGCAATGCCAATGTAATTTGTGCACAACTGAGCTGTGAACTGCAGCAGTGAAGCAATCTGGGAAAACACAAAACTGCTTGCATGTGCAACCTCTGCTCCCAATTCAGTTTCTAAGGTGGTGCTTACACACAGCTCTAGGTCAGGATAAAGTTTAATCAACTTAGTCACCACAGTCAAGTATTTCTCCAACTCCATTCTGAAGGTGTGAGCTACGAAAGGACTCTGTTTACTACCTCAGAAACACTCCACTCCCTGAAGAGCCAACAGACCACAGCATAAGGAAGCCATTTCCCCTTGTTTTAACCCTGAGGGGATTCAGGAAACATGCAGGCTCTGGGTTGCAAGACTGCCTTATGACACCACTTATGTCTATACTTCACTGTACATATGCTATACATTCCAAAGCAGAAACTGGTTGGTGGCCTTTAGCTACTGTGTTTTGAGACCATGGCCCTGTGATTACAAAGTGCTACAGTTAGTTCATGTGAAACACAGATATACACAAAACTGCTCTTGTGCTTTGTGGTTGTTAGGAGACCAGCAGCAGTTTTTAACTATCAGAAACATCAGTGAAAAGGACAGTAGCAGAGTTCTGCCTCACAACAGATGGCCCTTAAAAGACAAAACAAACAAACAAAACCCCTTAAAAAGCCCAAACCAAAACATAACCCCCAAGACATTCACCACAAAACCCAAACCATCCTCCCCCATCCTCCTTCCTGAGGGCCTGCATCAGGAACAGTGTGGCCTGCATCAGGAACAGTGTGGCCAGCAGGAGCAGGGAGGTCATTCTGCCCCTGGACACTGCACTGGTTAGGCCACACCTCGAGTCCTGTGTCCAGTTCTGGGACCCTCAGTTTAGGAAGGAGGTTGACTTGCTGGAACAAGTCCAGAGAAGGGCAACAAAGTTGGTGAGGGGCTTGGAACACAGCCCTGTGAGGAGAGGCTGAGGGAGCTGGGGCTGCTTAGCCTGGAGAAGAGGAGGCTCAGGGGTGACCTTATTGCTCTCTACAACTACCTGAAGGGAGGTTGTAGACAGGTGGGGGTTGGCCTCTTCTCCCAGGCAGCCAGCACCAGAACAAGAGGACACAGTCTCAGGCTGTGACAGGGGAGGTTTAGGCTGGAGGTCAGGAGGAAGTTCTACACAGAGAGAGTGATTGCCCATTGGAATGGACTGCCTGGGTAGGTGGTGGAGTCACCATCACTGGAGGTGTTCAGGAGAAGACTTGACAGGGTGCTTGGTTGCATGGTTTAGTTGGTTGGGTGGTGTTGGATGATAGGTTGGACACGATTATCTTGAAGGTCTCTTCCAACATCATCTATTCTATTCGCTTAGTTCCTTTTTTTTGCCTCAAGTCTGAGGTTTTCCAAGCAATCAAGGCAATCCAAGTCAACCCCAGGCACAAATCCAGGCTGGGCAGGGACTGGCTGGAAAGCAGCCCTGAGGAGAGAGCCTTGGGGGTGCTGGGGGAGGAGAAGCTCAACAGGAGCTCTGTGTGCACTTGCAGCCAGGAAAGCAAATCAGATCCTGGGCTGCATCAGGAGAAGTGTGGCCAGCAGGGCAAGGGAGGTGATTCTCCCCCTCTGCTCAGCTCTGGGGAGACCCCACCTGGAGTACTGCCTCCAGTTCTGGAGCCCCTATGACAAGAGGGATCTGGAGGGGCTGGAAGGTGTCCAGAGAAGGGCCACGAGGATGAGCAGAGGGCTGGAGCTGCTCTGCTATGAGGACAGACTGAAGGATTTGGGGCTGTACAGTCTGGAGAAGAGAAGGCTCCCAGGTGACCTCATTGTGGCCTTCCAGTATCTGAACGGGGCCTACAGGAAGGCTGGGGAGGGACTGCTCAGGATCTCAGGGAGTGATAGGACTAGGGGGAATGGAATGAAGCTGGAGGTGGGGAGATTCAGGCTGGAGGGGAGGAGGAAGTTCTTCCCCATGAGAGTGGTGAAGCCCTGGAATGGGTTGTCCAGGGAGGTGGTTGAGGCCCCGTCCCTGGAGGTGTTTAATCCCAAGCTGGCTGAGGCTCTGGGCAGCCTGATCTAGTGTGGGGTGTCCCTGGCCATGGCAGGGGGGTTGGAACTAGATGATCCTTGTGGTCCCTTCCAACCCTGACTGATACTATGACACTACTATGATACTAACTTCAGTTCCTATTTGATTTCTCACTATCCTTCAGCATACAAGATGCTCTACAACTAAGAACTAGTTCTAAAAGCACCTCACACAGCTTCCACATATTGTGAGTGAATGAGCACGCTGTACATGGTACAAGAAGGAATGTCACTGTAACAGCATGGCATAACAGCAAAGTCAAAGCAACACTGTGCAGAATGGTTTAAGTATTGGGAAGTGGAGAGGAAGCAAAAGCAAATTTGAACTAGAACAAAAGAATGTTTTGTAGAAACCCCCAAATACTCTGGTAGTAAATCTCTGGGCGGGGGGAACCCACACAGTTAAAAATGAGGAAGGCAAAACCAAGCTGAAAGAAGGCAGAGGCACAAACTACAATACCTCATCCCCCATCTGTGGCACAAACGGGCAGCGACGAGGAACAGTGTCCGTGATCCACGCTGAAGGCAGCCATTCTTCCAGGGTCAGACCATTCTCTGCCAGAACTCCCACAGCCAGCCTCTGAAGAAAAAGCACACAGAAGATGAATGTGACTAAATTAACATCTGGGGAAGGCTTGGGTTTTGGGAAGTGTTTCATTGAAATCAGCTGCCCTTTCTGAAGAGCATTTAATGGAAAAAGAAAATTGTTGCCAGTGTGAAGATAAATCTTAGTGAACTGCTTACAGGATTGTCATGACCAACAAACATTAGTTAGCTGAAACATTAAGTGGGGTTGGTTCTGGGTTTCTTTCTTGTTGGTTGTTGTTTGGCTCTGTCTTTAGTTTGTTGGTTTTAGAGGTGGTGAAGCTCTTCCAACAAAGACTGGATTTATCAACACGCTAGTAACTAGGTCATAGTATCAGTCAGGGTTAGAAGGGACCACAAGGATCATCTCATTCCAACCCCCCTGCCATGGGCAGGGACACCCCACACTAGGATCAGCCTGGCCAGAGCCTCAGCCAGCCGGATGGGGCCCCAACCCATTCCATTCCCATTCCAGGGCTTCACCACTCTCATGGGGAAGAACTTCCTCCTCCCCTCCAGCCTCAATCTCCCCACCTCCAGCTCCATTCCATTCCCCCTAGTCCTATCACTGCCTGAGATCCTGAGCAGTCCCTTCGCAGCCTTCCTGTAGCCCCCTTCAGATACTGGAAGGCCACAATGAGGTCACCTGGGAGCCTTCTCTTCTCCAGACTGAACAGCCCCAACTCCTTCAGTCTGTCCTCATAGCAGAGCAGCTCCAGCCCTCTGCTCATCCTCCTGGCCCTTCTCTGGACACCTTCCAGCACCTCCAGATCCCTCTTGTAATAGAGGCTCCAGAACTGGAGGCAGTACTCCAGGTGGGGTCTCCCCAGAGCTGAGCAGAGGGGGAGAATCACCTCCCTCGACCTGCTGGCCACACTTCTCCTGATGCAGCCCAGGATCTGATTTGCTTTCCTGGCTGCAAGTGCACACAGAGCTCCTGTTGAGCTTCTCCTCCCCCAGCACCCCCAAGGCTCTCTCCTCAGGGCTGCTTTCCAGCCAGTCCCTGCCCAGCCTGGATTTGTGCCTGGGATTGCCTCCACCCAGATGCAGGACCCTGCCCTTGCTCTTCTTGGACCTCCTGAGGTTGGCTTGCGCCTACCTCACCAGCCTATCCAGGTCCCTCTGGATGGCCTCCCTTCCCTCCATCCTGTCTGCTGACACAGAAGCACTTTGTGGATTCTGAGGTTCAAGCAGGTCTGTCTTGTGAGAAACTGTTGCACTGCATCCCTGTAAAGTCTGTCTAACTAATTAGTAATTAGGAATAGCCTTTAAACAGAAAGTCTGCCCTTGGTGGGAATTCACAGCTTAATCATCAGTGTAAGACCCTCTGGAAGCCCAACCTGAACTCAGTTAATCATCAGGAAGAGACTAGTCCCAGCGACTTTATGTAATCATTTCTGAAACTCTACTAAATCCTTTAGTAATCAGTTCCACAGCCTGATTAGGTGCTCAGGTGGTTTGGGGTTGGTTTGCTTTCAGAGGGTGGCTGTGGAATGGGGAAAGGTTGATGCCTGTGTCATTAGGTGTTACACCTCACTGTAACAAAATGAGTAAGTAAATCACTCTGCATTTATTAATTTCTAGACCACTCATAGTTTTAGCAAACCTTTTCAATTTCATCCCCTTCCAACCCCCTTCTAAGCAGCAGCCACTTTGTGCCTGCCCCTAAGGGGAAAAAAACTACTGTTCTGTATTCTCTGATCTTCCTGAGGGCTCCTTCCTTGCCCTCCTTCATTGCTGTACCATCTGTTAGATTGATTTAGAATAGAAGAGAACAGACGAGGTTGGAAGAGACCTTCAAGATCATCGCGTCCAACCTATCATCCAACACCACCTAATCAACTAACCCATGGCACCAAGCACCCTGTCAAGTCTCCTCCTGAACACCTCCAGTGATGGTGACTCCACCACCTCCCCAGGCAGCCCATTCCAATGGGCAATCACATTCTCTGTGTAAAACTTCCTCCTGACCTCCAGCCTAAACCTCCCCTGGTGCAGCCTGAGACTGTGTCCTCTTGTTCTGGTGCTGGCTGCCTGGGAGAAGAGACCAACTCCCACCTGGCTACAACCTCCCTTCAGGTAGTTGTAGAGAGCAATATGGTCACCCATGAGTCTCCTCTTCTCCTCCAAGCTAAGCAGCCCCAGCTCCCTCAGTCTCACCTCACAGGGCTGTGTTCCAAACCCCTCACCAACTTTGTTGCCCTTCTCTGGACTCGTTCCAGCAAGTCAACCTCCTTCCTAAACTGTGGTAGAAGGGGATTAGAAATATAAGCACCACTCAAGATCTTGACAGCCTGTGCATTAAGAGAGAGGAGTGACATTCTTTCTCTGCTTCCTTAATTCCCAAGAGTCTGTGCCTGGCTACAAAGATGGCCAAAACTTCTTTCCTCAGCAGAAAGGCCTAACTGTGATTGATGTTCAAGAATCAGAACTTTCTACCAGACTCTGAGCTCTCTGCCCACTAAGGAGGGAGAATCTTCATCACAAGAAGCTTCAAACACCTGTCAGGAATTCCAGGTAGAATTACAGTCTCACAGTATCACTAAGGTTGGAAGAGACCTCGAGGATCATTGAGTCCAACCTGTCACCACAGACCTCATGCCTGGACCATGGCACCAAGTGCCACATCCAATCCCTTCTTGATCCTCTTGATCAATCCTGCTTAGGGGCAGAGGGAGAGTTTTCTGCTATTCCTTCCAGCCTAATGTTTTCTTAACATTCAAGAAAGTAGCAGGTCAGCTTTAAAAACTGACTCGGAGACCTCCTGCACCTGGATAACCAGGACACAAGCATGATAAATGGCTGCAAGGTTCCCCAAACACCCAGTGCAGCTTTCATCTAAGTGGAAATAGTAGATAGACAGTGGGTCTTACTGCTGTAATAAAAAGCTAAACTGAAGGTTTCAGTACTACACCACCATCAATTTTCTGATCTTTTACCTTACAGAATACAGAATTAACCAGGTTGGAAAAGACCTCAGAGATCATCAAGTCCAACCTATCACCCACCACCATCTAATCAACTAAACCATGGCACCAAGTGCCTCAACCAGGCTCTTCCTAAACACCTCCAGGTATGGTGACTCCACCACCTCCCTGGGCAGCACATTCCCATGGCCAGTCTCTCTTTCTGTGAAAAACTTATTCCTAAGATCCAGCCTGAACCTCCCCGGCACAGCTTGAGACTGTATCCTCTTGTTCTGGTGCTGCTTGCCTGGGAGAAGAGACCAACCCCCACCTGGCTACAACCTCCCTTCAGGGAGTTGGAGAGAACAAGAAGGTCACCCCTAAGCCTCCTCCTCTCCAGGCTAAGCAACCCCAGCTCCCTCAGCCTCTCCTCACAGGGCTGTGCTCCAGACCCCTCCCCAGCTTTGTTGCCCTTCTCTGGATCAATTCCAGCAAGTCAACATCTTTCCTAAACTGAGGGGCCCAGAACTGGACACAGGACTCAAGGTGTGGCCTAACCAGTGCAGTGTACAGGGGCAGAATGACCTCCCTGCTCCTGCTGGCCACACAAATCCTGATGCAGGCCAGGATGCCATTGGCCCTCCTGGCCCCCTGGGCACACTGCTGGCTCATGTTTAGCCTACTATCAACCAGCACCCCCAGGTCCCTTTCTGCCTGGCTGCTCTCCAGCCACTCTGACCCCAGCCTGTAGCACTGCATGGGGTTGTTGTGGCCAATGTATAGAACCTGGCACTTGGATGTGTTCAATCTCCTGCCCTTGGACTCTGCCCATCTGTCCAGCCTGTCCAGGTCCCTCTGCAGAGCCCTTCTACCCTTTAACAGATCAATTCCTACCCCCAGCTTGCTTTCATCTGCAAAATTACTGATGATGGACTCAATGCCCTCATCCAGATCATCAATAAAGGTCCCATGATACTATTAGTATTGGCACAAAACCCAAATGACAACAACAATAAAAGCAGACTAAGCAAAGAGCAGCAACAACCACCTCACAGGTTGGATTTCATACCCAAGAGTCTCAGCAAAGCTGATACTCTGCCAACCTTTCTATTCCCCTTGCTGGAAGTACAGTGGCAATCATCATGCAAGTATCATGCATCATGGAAATGATGGGAAAATCATATTTACAGCATTGCACAGGCCTAAAAGAAAATGCAATTCAACAGGGAGTCTCTTTTCAGGGTAGCTTAAAATCACAGGCCCATGCTCTTTAACATCTTTATTGATGATCTGGATGAGGGCATTGAGTCCAGCATCAGTAAATTTGCTGATGACACCAAGCTGGGGGCAGGAGTTGATCTGCTGGAGGGTAGAGAGGCTCTGCAGAGGGACCTGGACAGGCTGGACAGATGGGCAGAGTCCAAGGGCAGGAGATTGAACACAGCCAAGTGCCAGGTTCTGCACATTGGCCACAACAACCCCATGCAGAGCTACAGGCTGGGGTCAGAGTGGCTGGAGAGCAGCCAGGTGGAGAGGGACCTGGGGGGTACTGGTCAATCGCAGGCTGAACATGAGCCTGCAGTGTGCCCAGGCAGCCAAGAGGGCCAATGGCATCCTGGCCTGCATCAGGAACAGTGTGGCCAGCAGGAGCAGGGAGGTCATTCTGCCCCTGGACACTGCACTGGTTAGGCCACACCTTGAGTCCTATGTCCAGTTCTGGGCCCCTCAGTTTAGGAAGGAGGTTGACTTGCTGGAACGAGTCCAGAGAAGGGCAACGAAGTTGGTGAGGGGCTTGGAACACAGCCCTGTGAGGAGAGGCTGAGGGAGCTGGGGCTGCTTAGCCTGGAGGAGACTCAGGGGTGACCTTATCACTCTCTACAACTACCTGAAGGGAGGTTGTAGCCAGGCAGAGGTTGGTCTCTTCCCCCAGGCAGCCAGTACCAGAACAAGAGGACACAGTCTCAGGCTGCACCAGGGGAGGTTCAGGCTGGAGGTCAGGAGGAAGTTTTACACAGAGAGAGTGATTGCCCATTGGAATGGGCTGCCTGGGGAGGTGGTGGAGTCCCCATCATTGGAGGTGTTCAGGAGGAGACTTGATGGGGTGCTTGGTGCCATGGGTTAGTTGATTAGGTGGGTTGGATTGGTTGATGGGTTGGACACGATGATCTTGAAGGTCTCTTCCAACCTCGTCTATTCTATTCTATTCTATTCTATTCTATTCTATTCTATTCTATTCTATTCTATTCCCCTTGCTGGAAGTACAGTGGCAATCATCATGCAAATATCATACATCATGGAAATGATGGGGAAATCATATTTACAGCATTGCACTGGCCTAAAAGAAAATGCAATTAAACAGGGAGTCTCTTTTCAGTGTAGCTTAAAAAACACAGGCCCATGTTATACCAATACTGAATTGAAAGGAAGCTTCTGGTCTAAGAAAAGATGGGTCTAAGAATGTTAGATGTTCTCCTTAAGTAAAATTTACCATGCTTAGAAAGTGTATCATTGTAGGAATTTATCATTTGACTTAATAATTATCATTATGAGTAAAAGTCATGAGGGGTTTACCAATCAGACAGGATTAAGTTCTCTCTAAGCCAGAAAGAGTAATGAACATCTCACCTTTTGTTTTCTTTCTTTGGGTTTCCTCTTCTTTGGTGATGTTGATGGTCCATCTTTCTCCTCAATCCCTTTCTTCCTCTCCTTCTTAATTTGCTTCTTTTGTTTTTCATGCCCTTCTTCATCCTCTGAACTACTTTCTGCTTTCTTTGTTTTAATTTTAGGAATTTTCTTTGGTGGCTGCAAATTGATTCCTGCATCTGCTGTCCAGTCAGAATAATCACTGGAGTAGTCACTGTGGATGATGTACCAAAGGACACAGGACATTAAAACCCAAAGGTTAAAAAAAAGCAATTCAGGGTGCAGTGGATTATGCAACCCAAGAAAAGATTACAGTTAACAGTCCAGAGAAGTATAATAGTTAAAGCCAGTGCCTAAACCCCTGTGTTCTAACTGCAATCTAAATGGTAGCAAACCAAAAGCTTTGAGATAATTCTGTCTTGCAAGAAGCTTAACTCCTAGCATCACATGAAATAAATCCACTCTTAGCTTGGTCAACTCAGCATGAAGCATGCTGAAGTCTGGGTATTCTCCTCAGGACTTCTGGGTTTCAACAGCTTTGAACAGAAGTGCAAGAAAAAAGCCCCAAAAGATCTTCTAAAGACGAAACAAAGGATGGGTTGAGACCAGCTCCATCTTTGCTCTCCAATTTCAAACCAAGGTTTAGCAGAGTCACTCACAGTAACTACCCCAGGACCCTGCTGCCACATGCCTGAAATGTGCATCTGCCTGCAAAACCTGCCAGAAATGATCCTGAGTCTAGCAAAGAAGAATGAAGGCTTCCCTAAATTTTAGTTAGCAAGATGGCTGGAAAATAAATTCTGCAAAGCCTTCAAGTGGTTTTTCCACCTTTTCTTCTAAACATGCAGAAATTTGAGTTATTGCTTCCTTTGCAGCAAAGGTTATTTACAATCTATCAGGAGTGTCCTCTGCAAATTATGCTGGCACTTACCTAGAGCTGCCATCGCTGTGCCACGCTCTTTCATCATCTTCTGATGTTCCACCACTGGCAACAACTACTTCCCCTTCCTAACAAAGGAGGAGCAGAGGGGGAGGCAGGGAAAAAGAAAGCAGTTTTCCTCTGGAACTCAAAAAGTGTGTCACACATGACAATATGACTAAGACTAGAGGCTTTATGTGTGTTGTAAATGTTGCAGAGCATTATAAAAGCTTTATGTTTCTAGAAAGGCATTTTAGTCTGAAGACAGGTATTTTAATGGACTAGATTAAATAAAACAAAAGGAAAGTATCTCTGCCTGGACAGCTGCACAGGCACAGATATGAAGAGTAGAAGAGGCACACGTATGGCTGGAGCACCACTCCTGCGAGGACAGGCTGAAGGAGTTGGGGCTGTTTAGAATTTTATTTAGAATAAACCAAACCAGGTTGGAAGAGACCTTCAAGATCATCGTGTCCAACCCATCAACCAATCCAACCCACCTAAACAACTATCCCATGGCACCAAGCACCCCATCAAGTCTCCTGAACACTTCCAATGACGGTGACTCCACCACCTCCCCAGGCAGCCCATTCCAATGGGCAATCACTCTTTCTGTATAGAACTTCTTCCTAACATCCAACCTGAACCTCCCCTGGCACAGCCTGAGACTGTGTCCTCTTGTTCTGGTACTGGCTGCCTGGGAGAAGAGACCATCATCCACCTGTCTACAACCTCCCTTCAGGTAGTTGTAGAGAGTGATAAGGTCACCCCTGAGTCTCCTCTTCTCCAGGCTGAGCAACCCCAGCTCCCTCAGTCTCTCCTCATGTTCAGTCTGGAGAAGAGAAGGCTCCCAGGTGACCTAATTGAGGCCTTCCAGTATCTGAAGGGGGCCTACAGGAAGGCTGGGGAGGGACTGCTCAGGATCTCAGGTAGTGATAGGACTAGGGGGAATGGAATGAAGCTGGAGGGGGGGAGATTCAGGCTGGAGGGGAGGAGGAAGTTCTTCCCCATGAGAGTGGTAGAATGGGCTGTCCAGGGAGGTGGTTGGGGCGCCGTCCCTGGAGGTGTTTAAGCCCAGGCTGGCTGAGGCTCTGGCCAGGCTGATGTAGTGTGGGGTGTCCCTGGCCATGGCAGGGGGGTTGGAACTAGCTGATCCTTGTGGTCCCTTCCAACCCTGACTGATACTATGAAGAGTACATTAAGAATATAATAATAAGAGTATAATACTATCAGGAGATAATGATTGTGTTAGCATACAGCCAGTGGAAACATGAGTGCTTCTCAGTCTGCATTTGAATAAGCTACCATCCCTTGATGAAAATGATTTTCAGTCCTGTTAACCTAACATTTCCACATCTTCTCAATTAGTATCGAACACCTACTACAAACTTCACATATTCTTATTGCTCAATTCTCTACTGTAGCTACAGAAGCAGGGGTGTTCACAAAAGGATTGGACGTGGCACTCGAAGCCATAGTTTAGTTAGTCATGAGGTCTTGGGTATTAGGTAATAGGATAGGTTGGACTTGATGATCTCTGAGGTCTTTTCCAACCTTGTTGATTCTATGATTTCTATGATTCCAGAATAACTGAGGCTGGGAGGGACCTCTGGAGGTTGTATTATTTGACCACCCTGTTCAGGCAGGGCCATCCAGAGCCAGTGGCCATACTGCTGCCAGGCCATATGAGCCATACCTGGTTAGGTTTACAATTACATTGCACACACATGCTTAGAAATCTGCCTTTACAAATGAGTATTCCTCCCTCTTGTCACAGAATGTTAGAGGACCTCCAGAGATCATTGAGTTCAACTCCTCTGCCAGAGCAGCATCACAAAGGGCAGGTCATATAGGAATGAATCCAGATGGGTTTTGAGTCTCCAGAGAGGGAGACTCCACAACCTCTCTGGGCAGCCTGGTCCAGTGTTCCATCACCCTCACTATAAGTAAATATCAATTACATGATAGTAAGAACTGAATACATACAACAGTATGTGAAAGAGTAATTTAACATCATTGCTTAAAGAGGTGAAAGAAAACACAATGAAAAATGTCAGGCTTGGTGGGGCTCTGAGCCATCTGATCTATTGGGGACATCCCTGCTTACTGCAAGGGTGTTGGACTAAATGTCCTTTAAAGAGGTCCCTTCCAACCCAATGCATTCTATGATTCTGTGAGTTTCCATGATAATAAAGCTTTGATTAGCTGAAGCAGAAGCTTAATGAGTAGAAATGCTGGACTGTATGAGGAATAGTGTGGCCAGCAGGAGCAGGGAAGTCATTCTGTCCCTGTACTCAGCACTGGTTAGGCCACACCTTGAGTCCTGTGTCCAGTTCTGGGCCCCTCAGTTTAGGAAAGATGTTGAGATGCTGGAAGGTGTCCAGAGAAGGGCAACAAAGCTGGGGAGGGGTTTGGAACGCAGCCCTGGGAGGAGAGGCTGAGGGAGCTGGGGTTGCTTAGCCTGGAGAAGAGGAGGCTCAGGGGAGACCTTCTAGCTCTCTACAACTCCCTGAAGGGAGGTTGTAGCCAGGTGGGGGTTGGTCTCTTCTCCCAGGCAACCAGCACCAGAACAAGAGGACACAGTCTCAAGCTGCACCAGGGGAGGTTTAGGCTGGTTAGGAAGAGAGAAAGAGAGATTGGCCATTGGAATGTGCTGCCCAGGGAGGTGGTGGAGTCACCATCACTGGAGGTGTTTAGGAAGAGACTGGATGGGCTGCTTGGTGCCATGGTACAGTTGATTAGATGGTGTTGGGTGATAGGTTGGACTCAATGATCTCAAAGGTCTTTGCCAACCTGGTTAATTCTATCTAAATGGAAGAGATAAGATTGCTTCAGAAACCAGAATCTTACATCTGAGGAACTGTGTCCATTTTCTAACTCTTCAGCAGGCCTTGCAGTTTCTTCTACTGCATATCTGGTACGGTAGTTGTGCTGGTTAGCTTGCTGCTTTTTCGAGTCGCTGGTGTCTAGTAGATGATCGTGAGAATGGTTCTGCAAAGACAGGAAAGTCAAAGTGATTTTCTTTAACAGCAGCATTCCAGAAAGCAACTTCTGCAGAGAGAAAAGTTTAAACACCATAGAGTCCAAAGCAGGCCCACAGATCCCAAGCCAAGGAGCTGCTGCAGAAAACGCTCCGCACGCAGAGCTGAACGCAAGCACCAAGCTCCTCAATGTATTCTGATGAGAATTTCTGCCCAGATAGAACAAAAGTTGTTGTATCCTAATAATCAAAACTCAATTCTCTACAAGGCTCATACCAGTTCACTAACTGCTAAGAACTTGGGACAGCTCAAAACTGCACTAAAAATGGCCATCACAAAGGAAAGTTTTATGGAATCACAGAATGTTAGGGGCTGGAAGGGACCTCGGAAGCTCATCCAGTCCTGTCTGCCGTCTGAGAGCAGGATCACCTACACCAGATCACACAGGAACACATCCAGGCAGCTTTTGAGTATCTTCAAAGAGGGAGACACCACAACCCCCCTGGGCAGCCTGTTCCAGTGTTCTGTCACCTTGACAGGAAAGAATTTTTTCCTCCTGTTTCCATGGAACTTCCTTCTGCCTCAGCTTCCACCGCTGCCCCTTGTGCTGTCTCTGGGCATCACCCAGTAGAGCCTGGCTCCAGCCTCTTGGCACTGACCCTGCACATCTTTATCAACATGAATGAAGTAATCTCTCAGTCTCCTCCTCTCCAAGCTAAAGAGCCCCAGCTCCCTCAGCCTTTCCTCATAAGGGAAATGTTCCACTCTCTTAATCAATTTTGTGTCTCTGTGCTGGACTCTCTCAAGCAGTTCCTTGAGGTCCTTCTTGGAATGAGTGGCCCAGCACTGGACACAATATTCCAGAGGCAGCCTCACCAGGACAGAGTAGAGGGGGAGGAGAATCTCTGCTGACCTACTATGAGGAAAGACTGAAGGAGTTGGGGCTGTTCAGTCTGCAGTAGAGAAGGCTCCCAGGTGACCTCATTGTGGCCTTCCAGTATCTGAAGTGGGCTACAATAAAGGCTGGGGAGGGACTGCTCAGGATCTCAGGGAGTGATAGGACTAAGGGGAATGGAATGAAGCTGGAGGTGGGGAGATTCAGGCTGGAGGGGAGGAGGAAGTTCTTCCCCAGGAGAGTGGTGAAGCCCTGGAATGGGATGTGCAGGGAGGTGGTTGAGGCCCTGTCCCTGGAGGTGTTTAAGGCCAGGTTGGATGAGGCTCTGGCCAGGCTGATCTAGTGTGGGGTGTCCCTGCCCATGGCAGGGGGGTTGGAACTAGATGATCCTTGTGGTCCCTTCCAACCCTGACTGATACTATGATACTAACCCCACCCTTAGACATCTCTAGGGCTCAGATCTGTTAGAAGAGTTCAGATCTATAGGAGAGACACCCATAGAGGAATCCATCCCTTAGCACACAGATGACTGCTGGCAAGTAAAGCCTCTTAAATGCTGTGATGATGCATGGGAGAGATGAAATGAATGTGCTTGCTGGAGAGAATCCAGACTCTTATGAACCTTACAAGAATGTAATAAGGCAGTAATTAAGAAACATTTCATACTCCAGCAGAAAGACATCTTGGTTTTCATGCTGAATATACATGATGCAAACACTTGCTCTCAGCACAAAGTGTGACCTTGTATTAGTCCCCACTGCCTGGCAGAAAAAATAATCAAGAGCTATGATCTCAATTTCAAGGTTTCTGCTAATTGGTTTTGGCATCCAACTTCAGCCTAGCTCAGATGGACACATTCCTAGATGCCACAAAGGGAGGTACACTTCCCCAGTGCTCTCTCTCCCATAAAGCAATTCTCAGCTATCTATTAGATGGTTGAAAACAAAAATAGTCCCAGAGGTGAAGGAAGTAGAACTGCAGCAAAGCACAGCAAGAACTAAATATTAGCACAGCCTTCTAGCAGGACAGGCTGCAGGCTGCTTATCACAGTATCATAAGTATCAGTCAGGGTTGGAAGGGACCACAAGGATCAGCTAGTTCCAACCCCCCTGCCATGGGCAGGGACACCCCACACTACATCAGCCTGGCCATAGCCTCAGCCAGCCTGGCCTTAAACACCTCCAGGGACAGGGCCTCAACCACCTCCCTGGACAACCCATTCCAGGGCTTCACCACTCTCATGGGGAAGAACTTCCTCCTCACATCTAGCCTGAATCTCCCCACCTCCAGCTTCATTCCATTCCCCCTAGTCCTATCACTCCCTGAGAGCCTGAGCAGTCCCTCCCCAGCCTTCCTGTAGCCCCCTTCAGATACTGGAGGGCCACAATGAGGTCACCTCAGAGCCTTCTCTTCTCCAGACTGAACAGCCCCAACTCCTTCAGTCTGTCCTCATAGGAGAGCAGCTCCAGCCCTCTGCTCATCCTCGTGGCCCTTCTCTGGACACCTTCCAGCACCTCCAGATCCCTCTTGTCATAGGGGCTCCAGAACTGGAGGCAGTACTCCAGGTGGGGTCTCCCCAGAGCTGAGCAGAGGGGGAGAATCACCTCCCTTGCCCTGCTGGCCACACTTCTCCTGATGCAGCCCAGGAGCTGATTGGCTTTCTGGGCTGCAAGTGCACACTGAGAGCTCCTGGTGAGCTTCTCCTCCACCAGCACCCCCAAGTCTCTCTCCTCAGGGCTGCTTTCCAGCCAGTCCCTGCCCAGCCTGGATTTGTGCCTGGGATTGCCTCCACCCAGATGCAGGACCCTGCCCTTGGTCTTGTTGAACCTCATGAGGTTGGCTTGTGCCCACCTCTCCAGCCTGTCCAGGTCCCTCTGAATGGCCTCCCTTCCCTCCAGCCTGTCTGCTGCACCACACAGCTTGGTGTCATCAGCAAACCTGCTGAGGGTGCACTCAATGCCACTGTCCATGGCACCCACAAAGATGTTGAACAAGACAGGTCCCAGGACTGATCCCTGAGGGACTCCACTTGTACTAATTCCTCTTGGGTCTTTTTTCTTTTGTAGGAAAGAGAAGATCTTTCCTGTCATGTTTGATGCAAGTTATTTTGTGAGGTTAAAATTTGTTGTTGAGGAAACAAAGCAAGCAACGTTTTGGTGAAAACTGAACTAAAACTTGGCACAGCAGCAGGAGCTACTACTTGGTTTTCCTTAGTGTGCTGGTTTGGGCTGGGATAGAGTTAATTCTCTTCACAGTAGCTGGTATTGGGGCTATGTTTTATGTTTGTGCTGAAAACAACGCTGATAACACAGGGATGCTTTTGCTGTTGCTCAGCAGTGCTGACACAGAGTCAAGGCCTTTACTGCTTTTCACCCCACCTGCAAGTAGGCCTGGGGGGCACAAGAAGCTGGGAGGGGACATAGCTGACCCCAAGTGAGTAAAGATATATTCCATTCCATACAGAATACAGAATTAACCAGGTTGGAAAAGAACTTTGAGACCATCAAGTCCAACCTATCGCCCAAGAACATGTAATCAACTCAACCATGGCCCCAAACAGTCTCTTCTTAAACACTTCAACCACCTCCCTGGGCAGCGCATTCCAATGGCCAATCTCTCTGTCTGGGAGGAACTTCTTCCTAAACCTTCTGGGCTGCAGCTTGAGACTGTGTCCTCTTGTTCTGGTGCTGGTTGCCAACCAGCACCAGAACCAACCCCCACCTGGCTACAACCTCCCTTCAGGGAGTTGTAGACAGCAAGAAGGTCTCCCTTGAGCCTCCTCTTCTCCAGGCTAAGCAACCCCAGCTCCCTCAGCCTCTCCTCACAGGGCTGTGTTCCAGACCTCTCCCCAGCTTTGTTGCTCTTCTCTGGACACCTTCCAGCATCTCAACATGTTTCCTAAACTGAGGGGCCCAGAACTGGACACAGGACTCCAGGTGTGGCCTAACCAGTGCTGAGTACAGGGCACAATGACTTCCCTGCTCCTGCTGGCCACACTATTCCTGATGCAGGGCAGGATGCCATTGGCCTTCTTGGCCACCTGGGCACTCTGTTGGGTCATGTTCAGCCTACTGTCAACCAGTACCCCCAGGTCCCTTTCTGCCATACAACTTCATGCTCAGCATAGAAAGCTGGGGGAGGGAAGGGGAGGTTGGAGACATTGGGAAGACAAAACACCATCACTCCCAAGTAACTGTTACGTGTGCTGGAGCTCTGCTTCCCTCCAGATGGCTGAACACCTGCCTGCTACAGGAAGGAGTGAACCAATTCCTTGTTTTGTTTTGCTTGTGTGTCTGGCTTTTGCTTTTCCTACTAAACTGCTTTTATCTCAAGCCTTGAGTTTGCTCATTTCTGTTCTTCTGCTTCTCTCCCCCACTGGAGGGGAGTGAGTGAGGGGCTACATGGTGCTTAGTTGCCAGGCAGTGTTAAACCACAACACTGGGCCACACCAACTTTCCTGAAAAGGTAGAATTCTGGCAGCTGGAGCTGTTTTCCTACCTCCTCTGTTAGAAGATACACACCTTTTACATATGGGACTGCCAGAGCTCAGCAGTGAGCCAGCACACCAGTCTGTACAACTGTGTCAGTTTTCACTCAAGCACACCAACCCAAACTGCTCTGTGCTCTATTCAGAGCTCAATGTGTTCCTTTGGTTCTGTCCAGTGAACTGAAGCTGGGGAAGCATGACTGACAGCACAGCTTCCTGAGACATTTCCAATGGGATTGCTCAGTAATCAGCATTTGAATACTGACCAAGACTTTTGGGACCTGGACTACTACTTCTGAATTCAAACTGGCAGCACATACCACACCTCCTCAAGCTGCTCTGACCTGACCTAGAACAGCTCCAAGCTAGCCCTAAGACTAGTGGCTGAGCCTATCACACAGCCCTCTGTCTCTCAGCCTTCTGGGGCTGTTCACTTCTCATCAAGCTCTCAAGTTTCACTGCTGAAGGAGAGGTTGAAGAGGTCAGAGTTACAGCAACGACTTCTGCTACCAAACTGCAACGTCTCAATAAACTGCATCTGCCTCTTAGCATCATGAAACATGGTGTGAGGAGCCATGCACAACAGAATGAAAGCAGTTAGTCAATTATCCTTCACAAGAATCACACAGGATCACAGGATGTTAGGGCTTGGAAGGGACCTCTGGAGATCTTCAAATCCAAATCCTCTGCCAGAGCAGGACCATAGAATCTAGTGCAGGTCACACAGGAATGCATCCAGACAGGGCTGGAAAGGCTCCAGAGAAGGAGACTCCACAATCTCTCTGAGCAGCCTCTTCCAGGGCTCTGGGACCCTTACAATAAAGAAGTTCTTCCTCATGTTGAGGGGGAAGTTCCTGTGCTGTAGATTATATCCATAGCCCCTTGTCCTATTGCAGGGCAGAAGTGAGCAGAGGCTGTCCCTTCCCTCCTGACCCCCAGCCCTCAGATATTTATAGGCATTGATTAGATCTCCTCTCAGTCTTCTCCTCTCCAGACTAAGCAGCCTCAGGTCTCTTAGCCTCTCTTCATCAGGCAGTGCCCCAGTCCCTCAATCATCCTTGTAGCAGTCCCTTGCACTCTCTCAAGTAGATCCCTGTCCCTCTTGCACTGGGGAGCCCAGAACCAGATGTGGTATCCTTAGTTTGCAGAAGCTACACTACAAGCCAACTGTAATGCTTGTATCTTCTCTCTAGAAACTGAGGTCCTAAAACTTTACACCCCCATTTCTAATCAGAGGTGAGACCTCTCACATGGTTGTTATCAACACAGCTTTTTGCTACTTATGCTAGAACTACACATTCATGGAGAGCTGAAACACTTTGCATTGCTCTCTGGTTTTGGAAACAATTCTGGTTCTTTAACAGCTCAAAGGTAGAGGGAAAAAACCCCAATGCTCCAGCTACCCTCTAACCCCTCAAAGAAACTAAACTCTGTCATGAAAGTGACATCACTGTTCAAATATTTGGCTACAGTTGATGCTAAAGGGGAATAGAATAGAATAGAATAGAATAGAATAGAATAGAATAGAATAGAATAGAATAGAATAGGAATAAACCAGGTTGGAAGAGACCTTCAAGATCATCGTGTCCAACCCATCAACCAATCCAACCCACCCAAACAACTAACCCATGGCACCAAGGACCCCATCAAGTCTCCTCCTGAACACCTCCAGTCATGGTGACTCCACCACCTCCCCAGGCAGCCCATTCCAATGGGCAATCACTCTTTCTGTAGAGAACTTCTTCCTAACATCAAACCTGACCCTCCCCTGGTGCAGCCTGAGACTGTGTCCTCTTGTTCTGGTGCTGGCTGCCTGGGAGAAGAGACCAACCCCCACCTGGCTACAACCTCCCTTCAGGTAGATGTAGAGAGTGATAAGGTCACCCCTGAGTCTCCTCCAGGCTAAGCAGCCCCAGCTCCCTCAGCCTCTCCTCACAGGGCTGTGTTCCAAGCCCCTCACCAACTTTGTTGCCCCTCTCTGGACTCGTTCCAGCAAGTCAACCTCCTTCCTAAACTGAGGGGCCCAGAACTGGACACAGGACTCAAGGTGTGGCCTAACCAGTGCAGTGTACAGGGGCAGAATGACCTCCCTGCTCCTGCTGGCCACACTCTTCCTGATGCAGGCCAGGATGCCATTGGCCCTCTTGGCTGCCTGGGCACACTGCAGGCTCATGTTCAGCCTACCATCAACCAGCACCCCCAGGTCCCTCTCTGCCTGGCTGCTCTCAGCCACTCTGACCCCAGCCTGTAGCTCTGCCTGGGGTTGTTGTGGCCAATGTGCAGAACCTGGCACTTGGATGTGTTCAATCTCCTGCCCTTGGACTCTGCCCATCTGCCCAGCCTGTTGAGGTCCCTCTGCAGAGCCTCTCTACCCTCCAGCAGATCAACTCCTGCCCCCAGCTTGGTGTAAGGAATTGTTTTGGCAAAAATGCAGTGCTAAAACAAGAACAAAGAAACAAAACCCACACCAAGTAATTATCTCATCAGTAACAGAATGACTGAACTTGGTGGTGACTTCTTAGCTGTAAAGCAGGGACCAGAAAAGAGCCTCCAGGTATGCAACTTCCATGTCTGGTGAAAAAATGTATTTTGACACTGTTCCTCTTCAACACAACTTTGCCAACATCTGCTAAGCAGCAGCTACAGGTCAGGCAGATCTTTATGTACTCAGGGGAGGGGGATGGGGACAGTTCCATGTGAAGGTTTGACCATAAAGGCAAAAGTATTACAGGCTGCTCCTGACAAAATGGAATCTATCACCAATGTGCTCAACCATGACTGAGGGAACAGCTGATGGTCTTCTTCTTTCAGGTTTGGGCCCCACACTACAATGAGGACACTGAGGTGCTGAAGGGTCCAGAGAGGTGTAACAAAGCTGGTGAGGGGTCTAGAGAACAAGTTTTGTGAGGAGCAGCTGAGGGAACTGGGGTTGTTTAGTCTGAAGAAAAGAAGGCTGCATTGCTCTCTACAACTTCCTGAAAGGAGGTTGGAGTGAGGTGGGGATCAGTTTCTTCTCCCTAGTATCAGGTGATAGAATGAGAGGAAATGGCCTGAAGCTGTGCCTGGGCAGGGGTTAGGTTGGGTATTAGGAAAAACTTCTTCTCTGCAAGAGCGGTCAGGCATGTGAACAGGTCATGCAAGGAGGTGGAGCCAGCATCCCTGGAGGTGCTCAAGAAACATGTGGACATGGCACTTCAGGAAATGGTTTCATAGCCTTGGTGCTGTTGGGCTGATGGCTGGACTTGATGATCTTAGAGGAAAAAAATTCGGTGATTCTATGAATTCTGATTCTGGTCTTGAGGAGTGCAGAGCTGGACACACAGTTCCAGAGGCAGACTCACCTCTCTCAACCTCCTGGCCACACATCTTTTGATGCAGCCCAGGATGTGATTGGCATTCTAGGCTGTAAGTGCACATTGCTGATTCATGTCTGGCTCTTTGTTCACCAGCACCCCCAAGCCCTTCACCAGAGGGCTGCTCTCTATCTCATCCTCCCCTAGCCTGTATTGATAATGAGGAGTGTTCTGAGCCAGGAACATAAATTTATGTGGCCTAACACATTAAGCTTAAATGTAATGCTCCCTACTGCACCAAGGCACAAGTGACTACTTACCTTAGAGAAGGCAGGTATTTTGTTTTCCCTTTGAATGTGACTCGTTATGTGTTTCCTTTTCTCTTCTGATCGATACACCCTTACTTCCTCTTCTCCCTTTGCTGTTCTCCACTCTTCCTGCCTACTGTAAAAAGGAGAATTGAGATGTTAACTTTACAAAGCAAAATACTGCAGTGGAGTATAGTGTTTCTTTGAACAGTAGTTCCTATTTCCAGTGAGGAGAATATGGCTTCAAAATTAGCCTCTGAACCAAGGGAGATTTCCATCTCCTTCAAAACACTGCTGTTAATTGTGGCTAGCAGGGCTTTTTGACTTACTGATGTAAGTATCCATCACAGGAGTTAATTACTGAATGAAATACAGTTTCAGTTTGGAAATAAAAACTCACCTCAGGCACCTACTGGACATCTAATACAGTGTCCCAGCCATAAAACATCATATAATGGCAGGACAAACAGGATGCTACAGATCAGGGAACACTGAGGCAGCTGGAGCTTGTTGCACATACAAGTTACATTACTCTCTCAATGTGTTCAATGATCAATTTTTATTCACAACTCCATAATTCCAAGATTCTTTAAGTGATACTCAAGCAACAACTGATTTCAAACTGAAACTGGTGAGAAATAGGAGACCACAGAACAGATCAATACCGCACAGAGAGATCTATGGCGTTGCGACTTCCACAACTGTTCAATGTGACTAAGCTCAGCAAATGAAAACTGGCAAGCCAACTTGGCCTATGTTTA
The DNA here is from genome assembly GCF_026170545.1 of Melanerpes formicivorus. NCBI lineage: Eukaryota > Metazoa > Chordata > Aves > Piciformes > Picidae > Melanerpes > Melanerpes formicivorus. The sequence goes on along the minus strand of NW_027142437.1, from coordinate 764,966 downwards.
CCTGGCCACACCAGAAGACAGCTCAGGCACCACAACCCTTCGACTCCAAGCCACAAGGTCCCTCTCAGTGGCAATTTCACTTCTGGGTGCGTTGCTGTGCATCTGACGGACACCTTCAATCTGCCCGCTGCGCCTCAGCCCTATATTTGGTGGCGAATGGACTTCTGAGGTAGAACTTACAGACCCTAAAAGAATGCAAGAAGTCATAGTTTTACTTGACCTGAAATTCCAGGGGAAGCATTCAAAAACTCAGAGCTCAAGAAAAAGAGAGGCTTTTACTTCATCTATTACTTCAGAAGAAGTCAAGTATTACCTGAACATAACTATGGCAGTGGTTTGCACAGCCACCATCACACACACTTTAAACATTTATTGGCCTGCAGCACCCTGATTGATAATTCACATTAAAAAACCAACAAAACCCAAACCAACAATCCAAAGTGAAGCAAATGATTCAGTGGGTCTGCTTTCCTTTAGTCATAGCATCAATAAGGTTGGAAAAGACCTCGAAGAGTAAAAAACTGTTCTGTGAAGCTATTGCTACTACACTCTAGATCCCTATTCTTCATAGCATCTTCATAGTATCATCATTGTATCATTCAGGGTTGGAAGGGACCACAAGGATCATCTAGTTCCAACCCCCCTGCCATGGGCAGGGACACCCCACACTACATCAGCCTAGCCAGAGCCTCATCCAGCCTGGGATTAAACACCTCCAGGGATGGGGCCTCGACCACTTCCCTGGACAACCCATTCCAGGGTTTCACCCCTCTTATGGTGAAGAACTTCCTTCTCACATCTATCCTGAATCTCCCCACCTCCAGCTTCATTCCATTCCCCCTAGTCCTATCACTACCTGAGATCCTGAGCAGTCCCTCCCAAGCCTTCCTGTAGCCCCCTTCAGATATTGGAAGGCCACAATGAGGTCACCTGGGAGCCTTCTCTTCTGCAGACTGAACAGCCCCAACTCCTTCAGTCTGTCCTCACAGCAGAGCAGCTCCAGACCTCTGATCATCCTTCTCTGGACACGTTCCAGCACCTCCACATCCCTCCTGTAATAGGGGCTCCAGAACTGGAGGCAGTACTCCAGGTGGGATCTCCCCAGAGCTGAGTAGAGGGGGAGGATCACCTCCCTTGCCCTGCTGGCCACACTTCTCCTGATGCAGCCCATTATAATAAGTGAGATGACTGAGTAAGTGTAGCAATCCTTGAATAGTCTATCTTAATACAAGAAAAAGCCACAGGATGTGACATTTTTAACTTATCCAAAATGGAAAATTTCTGAAGCCTTCAAAAGATTGAAAGAAAACAAAACACCCAAACCCAACAACCTAACAAAAAAACCCAAACCAAACAAAAGCCAAAAAACCCCACAAAAAGCCCCAGAAACCCACACATGCAACATCCCTCTAACACCTACACTGCAGCACAATTTCAGCCTTCCCCCACATCATCCTTCCACACACAAACTGTTCTGCCTTACTCCGCTGGCTTGCCAACCAGGAGTTTTAAAGCACTGTGCAATTAGGTGCAAGAGTGAGCAAAGGAACAGCTGTCCTGAAAACCAGACCAGGTTGGAAGAGACCTCCAAGATCATCGTGTCCAACCCATCAACCAATCCAACCCACCTAAACAACTAACCCATGGCACCAAGCACCCCATCAAGTCTCCTCCTGAACACCTCCAATGATGGGGACTCCACCACCTCCCCAGGCAGCCCATTCCAATGGGCAATCACTCTCTCTGTATAGAACTTCTTCCTAACATCCAACCTAAACCTCCCCCTGGTGGAGCCTGAGACTGTGTCCTCTTGTTCTGGTACTGGCTGGAGAAGAGACCAACCTCTGCCTGCCTACAACCTCCCTTCAGGTAGTTGTAGAGAGCAAGAAGGTCACCCCTGAGTCTCCTCTTCTCCAGGCTAAGCAACCCCAGCTCCCTCAGCCTCTCCTCACAGGGCTGTGTCCAAACCCCTCAACAACTTTGTTGCCCTTCTCTGGACTCGTTCCAGCAACTCAACTTCCTTCCTAAACTGAGGGGCCCAGAACTGGACACAGGGCTCAAGGTGTGGCCTAACCAGTGCAGTGTACAGGGGCAGAATGACCTCCCTGCTCCTGCTGGCCACACTCTTCCTGATGCAGGCCAGGATGCCATTGGCCCTCTTGGCTGCCTGGGCACACTGCAGGCTCATGTTCAGCCTACCATCAACCAGCACCCCCAGGTCCCTCTCTGCCTGGCTGCTCTCAGCCACTCTGACCCCAGCCTGTAGCTCTGCATGGGGTTGTTGTGGCCAATGTGCAGAACTTGGCACTTGGATGTGTTCAATCTCCTGCCCTTGCACTCTGCCCATCTGCCCAGCCTGTCCAGGTCCCTCTGCAGAGCCTCTCTACCCTCCAGCAGATCAACTCCTGCCCCCAGCTTGGTGTTGTCAGCAAATTTACTGCTGATGGACTCAATGCCCTCATCCAGATCATCAATAAAGATGCTAAAGAGCACAGGGCCCAGCACTGATCCTTGGGGCACACCACTGGTGCCTGGCTGCCAGCTGGCTGTGGCACCATTCACCACCACTCTCTGGGCTCGGCCCTCCAGCCAGTTCCTAACCCAAAAAGAAGCAACTCCTTCCTCTTTCCCCCCCCCCCCTATTTGATTTGAGACAATTCAGATTCCCATCAAGTCGATGGCCAGTTCCAGACTGCTCCTCAGCAGAGTAGCTGTAGAGTAAAGCAGCTGCACAGACAGTAACAACAAGAAATCTGTAATGTGGAGAGGCCTGAGCTCCTGCAGAAGGATAAAAGATGGTAATGCTGTGCTATTTTCTGTTGATCCATACCTCCTTCCATTCTGGAAGTTCAACAAAATGCACAAATCATGCACAGCAGTATGATTGATGCTCTCACTCTCAGCTGCTTCTACAGAAAAGCCACACCACCCTTTCCACCCCCCCCATGACCTACCTCTGCTTATCCGGCTGGTACTACTGGTTCCTGCCTCCCCAGAACGCCTCTGGTCCTGCTCTTGCTGAAGTCTTTGAATCATGCTATCCAATGGACTGACTTCTTGATTTGCTTGTTGACTAAGAACCTGATTCAACCCTGTGGAGTAGAATACAGAAGAGAACAGCACATAAATGTTGAAGATTCAAACGTTACAAACAGCTCAGCTAAGTTTTAGCTTTGGCTGGGCCAGGAGGAGGGCTGTGGAGATGATAAGAGGGCTGAAGCACCTCCCCTGTGGGGACGGGCTATGAGAGTAGGGGCTGTTCAACCTGGAGAAGAAAGGTCCCCAGGGAGACCTCAGAGCAGCCTTCCAGTACCTGAAGGGGGCCTACAGGAAAGCTGAGGAGGGACTTTTTGCAAGGGCTTGCAGTGATAGGACAAGAGGAAATAGATTGAAACTTGAGGAGGGTAGATTTAGAGCGGAGATTAGGAAGCAATTCTTTACAGTGAAGGTAGTGAGACACTGGAACAGGTTGCCCAGGGAGACTGTGGATGCTCCTTGCCTGGAGGTGTTCAAGGCCAGGCTGGCAGAGGCCTTGAGCAAGCTGGGCAGGTGGAAGGTGTCCCTGCACATGATCACAGTCTCACAGTATAACTAAGGTTAGAAAGGACCTCGAGGATCATCGAGTCCAACCTGTCACCACAGACCCCATGACTAGACCATGGCACGAAGTGCCACGTCCAATCTCCTCTTGAACACCTCCAGGGATGGTGATGGGGTGAGGGGGTGAAACTGGATGATCTTTAAGGTCCCTTCCAACTCACACTTAAGAAATCTATGAAAGTACAACACACAGTCACATGTGTAAGCATGCAGGATACACATTCCTGTAACAGCCAGGTTTTAAACAGAACAACTTTTTGTTTCCTCCCCTTCATATATTGAGAGCATTTTAACTTCTGGAGCAGAGTCAAGATGATCACATGCCACTCTGAATAAACCTTTAAATGAGATCAATTGCCAGGCAAGTCACAGAAGCTTAATGGTACTGTTGTTTGTCAGCTCAGCCAGTGTAAGGTGTTCAAATGCCTGCTCAGCCTGCCCCAGATGCACTATAGAACACTCCAGTATAAGCTTCAAGGTAAGGACTGCATCAAGCAAGTCTAATTGAACAAGACAATAATTACCTCTACTGCAGAAAACTCATCAGTAAAAATGCTCTTTAGAGCTCCACAAAAGCATGATGATGACATGGGTTAAGTAATGACAGTTTGCATTGGTATGTTTAACAGCCAAGAAACCTCCTCTTAGGTGGAGGTCTCCAGAACAAAAGGCAGATGTAACTAGAAGGTGGTAATACTGTTTCAGCAGACGAGATGCACACTGTGTAAGCACAACCAACACAAAACCTCTTCTCATCTTCACAATGGTCACACACACAGAAAATTATTAGAGGCATGGAGGCAAGGTTTACAGCACTGATTGGAAAAGGAAGATAGATGCCTCCACACAGAATATTTAGATGGTGAAGTAGAGTGGTGGAAAGCTCTGGTCAAGAGAAGCAGAACTTGGAAAGCTTTGTATCACAGTATCACTAAGGTTGGAAGAGACCTCAAAGATCATCAAGTCCAACCTATCAACACAGACCTCATGACTAGACCATGGCACCAAGTGCCACATCCAATCCCCTCTTGAACACCTCCAGGGATGGGGACTCCACCACCTCCCTGGGCAGCGCATTCCAATGACGAACGACACTCTCAGTGAAGAACTTTCTCCTCACCTCCAGCCTAAACTTCCCCTGGCACAGCTTGAGACTGTGTCCTCTTGTTCTGCTGCTGCTTGCCTGGGAGAAGAGACCAACCCCCACCTGGCTACAACCACCTTTCAGGTATTTGTAGAGGGCAATGAGGTCACTCCTGAGTCTCCTCTTCTCCAGGCTAAGCAACCCCAGCTCCCTCAGCCTCTCCTCACAGGGCTGTGCTCAAGGCCTCTCCCCAGCCTTGTTGCCCTTCTCTGGACACCTTCAAGTGTTTCGATATCCTTCTTAAACTGAGGGGCCCAGAAGTGGACACAGGACTCAAGGTGCAGCCTAACCAAAGCAGAGCCCAGGGGCACAATGACTTCCCTGCTCCTGCTGGCCACACTATTCCTAATGCAGGCCAGGATGCCATTGGCCCCCTTGGCACACTGCTAATGTGGGATGGTAATGTTTGAAGAACCAAGCTACAGAAATTAACTTTCCAGGTATCATAGTACAAACTACACTTGGCAAGCTCAAAGACAAGACAGAACAGTAGTTGTGCTATGAAATGAGGAGTTTTGATTATGTAGCTAGACAGAAGCAGCCACCTCTGAGTAGATGGCATGCAGATAGAACACAAATAGACAGGACAGTGGTCTCAGGCTTACAAGGTTAGCACAGTTGAAGTCAGCTTCCCTAAGGCAACAGAAGCTTAGGGACATGGAACGAGCTCTGGTATAACCAGAGCTGGATGTTTTCTGTCTCAGGTAGTGACCCAGTCAGATTTATTTGGTGATCTCAGGAGCAGACACAAAGTCTACTGAAAACAACAGGGATTGCTACTAATAACCCAATAATGACCTGAAATAAGGAAATTGCTACCTAAATAAAGGAAAGGATTTTTATCTGTGTAGCTTGTGAGATTTTGCCTTCCCAAGCAACAGCAGCTCTCCTAAAAAATAAATCAATAAATAACAAATTAAAATCTATAATTCATAACATTTGGCCTAAAGGAGCTTCGTGAACATCTGAGCAGTGAATCAAATGTGACCATTGGAGCTCTCCCTACTCTTCAAAGCCCTTCAGAACCATTGACAAGAAGCAGACTGTCATTGCTCTGGGGGAGATCCATCAAATCTCACAATAGAGTTTCAGAAAGAAATGGAGCTTCCTTAGCAAAGGGAAACACAGCAATTGTATGAACACAGTTTAGCTCTGCATGAAAATATTATGGGTTGTTGCTGAACTGTAGAGAGGTAGAAAAACCTCTTCTGTCTCTCCATCATGTCTGTGGTGCTCTGCCAGTCTGGCAGACAGCGCGCTGCCATTAAACAGAACACTGTGGACATCGAACTACTGTAGGCATTCCTGTGTCAGCCACACTGCAACATTTGATGTTGTTGGGTCTGTGTGCCCAATCACAGAACATTAGGGATTGGAAAGGGACCTCAAAACTAACTTTCTTTGTGACCTGGGTTGTCTTTCCCCTCAGTTTAGGAAGGAGGTTGACTTGCTGGAGCGTGTCCAGAGAAGGGCAACGAAGTTGGTGAGGGGTTTGGAACACAGCCCTGTGAGGAGAGGCTGAGGGAGCTGGGGCTGCTTAGCCTGGAGAAGAGGAGGCTCAGGGGAGACCTTATTGCTCTCTACAACTACCTGAAGGGAGGTTGTAGACAGGCAGAGGTTGGTCTCTTCTCCCAGGCAGCCAGCACCAGGACAAGAGGACACAGTCTCAGGCTGCACCAAGGGAGGTTTAGGCTGGAGGTTAGAAGGAAGTTTTACACAGAGAGAGTGATTGCCCATTGGAATGGGCTGCCTGGGGAGGTGGTGGAGTCATCATCACTGGAGGTGTTCAGGAGGAGACTTGTTGGGGTGCTTGGTGCCATGGGTTAGTTGATTAGGTGGTGTTGGATGATAGGTTGGACACGATGATCTTGAAGGTCTCTTCCAACCTGGTCTAGTCTATTCTATTCTATTCTATTCTATTCTATTCAAAAGCTCATCCAGTCCAACCCCCATTGCCAGAAAGGATCACCTAGAGCAGATCACACAGGAACACACCCAGGCAGGTTTTGACTACCTCCAGAGAGGGAGACTCCACAACCTCCCAGCACAGAGCCTGACTTGTTTCAAGACATTATATTGGGAGAATGTGCCCAGGATATTCTCAGAGTTGGAGAGTTTCAGAATGTCATGGATCCATGCTCTAAGTGCAGCAACAAAGTCAAATTGCTGCCTTCCTCAGAAATCAAATTTATCTCCAAGGCCACAAGCATAAAACATGGCCTACACTCAACAGAACAAGCTGCTTCTTCAGGAGGCATTTCCTCCTGTAATTTTGGAGGAAAACAGGAAATGCTCCTTAGCATTCCTTAGGTTCTTCTCCCCCTCTACTCTGCACTGGTGAGGCTGCAGCTGGAATATTGTGTCCAGTTCTGGACCCCTCAGGTCAAAAAAGACAGTGAGCTACTTGAAAGAGTCCAACGCAGAGCCACGAGGATGATGGAGGGAGTGGAACATCTTCCATACAAGGAGAGACTGAGGGAGCTGAGGGCTCTTTAGCTTAGAGGAGGAGGAGACTGAGAGGTGACCTCATCAAATGTTCATAAATATGTAAAGGGTGACTCTCAAGAGGCTGGAGCCAGGCTCTGCTGGGGGATGCCCCATGCCAGCACAAGGGGCAGTGGTGGAAGGTGAGGCATAGGGAGTTCCATGGAAACAGGAGGAAGAATTCTTTCCCTGTGAGGGTGACAGAGCAATGGAAGAGGCTGCCCAGGGGGGTTGTGGAGTCTCCTTCTCTGGAGATATTCCAAACTCATCTGGCTGCATTCCTGTATGATCTGGTGTAGAGGACCCTGCTCTGGCAGGGGGGTTGGACTGGATGAGCTTTTGAGGTCCCTTCCAGCCCCTGAAATTCTGTGATTGGAAATAATGTGAGTATTTAGTGCCTTGTAATCTAAAAACGTGGTCTACAAATAACCACATGGACCATATTCAGGCAGCTTGCAATAGCCAGCCACTGCCCCAAAACATGCAGGTTCTGCCCATGCTGTGTGCATGGAGAACAGAACTTCCTTCATTTTTTATTCTCATTGTGGTAGTTTCAAGCTGTGCCTAGAAAATGTTCCACAGATCTTGAGCAGAAAGTGGTAGAATGTAAATAAATCACCACTGGGTGTGAAAAGGAAAATCAGGCTGGTAATGTAAGCTAACTTTCTCTTTTCAGCTCCCTCACTGTGTGAAACAATAACTTGTGCCTTCTGCTTTGCTGACCTTGGCTGTGCTCTTTGTTCTGCCTAATTCTCTGCTCTTTCTCCTGTCCCTTTGTGTACAGGGTGGTAAGGAGGAGAGCAGGGAAGGGGAAAGCTATTAGCTCCCCTGGTTTTTGGCCAGGGGGGGTTCTTGTGCTGTTTATTAGTTGTAAATACCTGTAAATAATGTATATGTTCGTTGTAAATTGTAGCTTTGCTTGTAAATCCAGCTCCATTTACTTCCAATTGGGCTGGTCTGGCAATTTCATGTCAGGGGGAATTTTCAACCCACCACACTCACAGATAGTATCAAGACTGAAGTTCATAGTATCATACTTTCATAGTATCAGTCAGGGTTGGAAGGGACCACAAGGATCATCTAGTTCCAACCCCCCTGCCATGGGCAGGGACACCCCACACTACATCAGGCTGCCCAGAGCCTCAGCCAGCCTGGCCTTAAACACCTCCAGGGACAGGGCCCCAACCACGTCCCTGGACAACCCATTCCAGGGCTTCACCACTCTCATGGGGAAGAACTTCCTCCTCCCCTCCAGCCTGAATCTCCCCACCTCCAGCTTCATTCCATTCCCCCTAGTCCTATCACTCCCTGAGATCCTTGAACAATTGTCTTCATCTAAAGAGAATTCTCCATGTTTCAGGTGTCTCTCATTTTCCTCTTCTTGCAGGTGTTACCTGTTGTAGCTGATCTAGATTTTCTGCAGCAGGAACTCCTACCCCAGGGAGAGCAGCTGAAAGCCCACTCACCATCATACACTGTTTCGGTAATGAAAACTAACTGGCATCATAGCATCAAGTAGTAGCGACTTGATCGATGCCAACACTGTAAATGCAACTTGACCTGGACAGGCTGGAGAGGTGGGCACAAGCCAACCATATTAGGTTCAACAAGAGCAAGGGCAGGGTCTTGCATCTGAGTCGAGGCAATCCCAGGCACAAATGCAGGCTGGGCAGGGACTGGCTGGAAAGCAGCCCTGAGGAGAGAGACTTGGGGGTGCTGGGGGAGGAGAAGCTCACCAGGAGCTCTCAGTGTGCACTTGCAGCCCAGAAAGCCAATCAGCTCCTGGGCTGCATCAGGAGAAGTGTGGCCAGCAGGGCAAGGGAGGTGATTCTCCCCCTCTGCTGAGCTCTGGGGAGACCCCACCTGGAGTACTGCCTCCAGTTCTGGAGCCCCTATGACAAGAGGGATCTGGAGGTGCTGGAAGGTGTCCAGAGAAGGGCCACAAGGATGAGCAGAGGGCTGGAGCACCTCTCCTATGAGGACAGACTGAAGGAGTTGGGGCTGTTCAGTCTGGAGAAGAGAAGGCTCCCAGGTGACCTAATTGTGGCCTTCCAGTATCTGAAGGGGGCCTACAGGAAGGCTGGGGAAGGACTTGTCAGGATCTCAGGTAGTGATAGGACTAGGGGGAATGGAATGAAGCTGGAGGTGGGGAGATTCAGGCTGGAGGTGAGGAGGAAGTTCTTCCCCATGAGAGTGGTGAAGCCCTGGAATGGGTTGTCCAGGGAGGTGGTTGAGGCCCCATCCCTGGAGGTGTTTAAGCCCAGGCTGGATGAGGCTCTGGCCAGGCTGATGTAGTGTGAGGTGTCCCTGCCCATGGCAGGGGGGTTGGAACTAGATGATCCTTGTGGTCCCTTCCAACCCTGACTGATACTATGATACTATGAACTGTGACAAGCATTTAGTGCCAGGGGCACTGCAATCCTTGCACACCAAGTGAACTGCTAGGCTCAGAAATGAAGCAAAAGGACAGAGGGAAAGTGTTGAACACCTTGGAGGCAACTGGGCAGGATATTGCGTAGTGAAGTGAAACTTTCCATACCTGAAGACGTCACTCCCATCTGAGGAATAAGCTGCTCCTCCCTGCAGTTCTCCCGACCAGGAACTAGTCTTTGATACCTTGCAGGATGAGGGTTCCCATCCACATCCACCAAGAAGGGGGGAGGCATAAGGTGCGGAGCCTGCTGTGTCTGCTCGTCCAGGACGAAGTTGTTGGCGTCACGGATGAGGGGCCGATAATCACTATGAAAGAACATCTGATCTGCTATCTGCAAACAAAGTCATTTGGTAATTTTTTAAAAGAACCTATTGGAAAGAAAAGCACACAGAAGAGAACTGCCAACAGCATTTTTAACAGTGGTACTGGAGGGCACTTTTGCCAAAACAAGGCTATAAGCTCATCGGTTCATCTCAGCTCAAAGGGGAAAATTTAGTGGCTTGGTTTTGTTCCCTTTCTTTTTTTGAGGGGGAGAGGGTTCTGTTGGTTCCCCCCCTCAGTACTCCTTTCCTCTATTAGAGTGCAAGGAGAACAATCCATGTTTGAGGGTTCAAACATGAGGGTTTGAGGGTTCATCCAAAGAGCAGAGGAATTGGATAATATTGAATTAGTTGAAGACAGTGAACTGAACACACTCTGGATGTATTAGTTTACAACTTGTCTTAACTCTGAATACATGAATATGCATCCTGATAATGAAAGGCTGTGTCACAGCCTCATGAGCTGTGGTTTAGAAAGAGGAGGAACAGGGAAATCTTTATCACATCATGCCAAATGCAGCACTAGTAGGCAAACATATCTATGCCTACTATAATACTGGATCAAAAAGTTCCAACAGATGAAGTAAAGCTGATTGAAAGCTGAACTCTTCAAGCTCAAAGTTTTCTATTGCAGTCTACCAGCTCATAATTCACTGTAGATGACTTTCCACAGACACTCAAGACTGAGAAACTCTGTCCAAACAGAATGTGAAAACGTTTGTGGCTCCATCTCTTGCTGACACATGCATCTCACTGCCATGTAATCATGAAGATACTGAACCACAAGAGCCATTTCAGAAGGTAAGTGACGTGTATGCTACATATCTCAGCACCACCTACTAGCAAGCAAACCTCTTGGCAGCTCCTGCACCCAGTTTCCTTGAACAAATAAAATCATAAAATCATCATTCACCCAACTTAGATTTCTAGTGCAGTATAAAAATGATTAAACAATTGACCCAAGACAGAGAGGTCTCAAAAAAAAGTCTTGTCTTGGGTGTTCAAACCAGGTACTTGGGCACAAAGGAATGCCTAAGTTGTGATAGAATATAGCCCACTTTCTGAAGAGCATGATCATGACTAACTCCTAACAGCTTCCAGTAACTTGTTATGTAGAAATCAGTAATGCAGAGGTTACAGCATCTACTCAGGGGTCTGATCCCTCAGCTACAAAGGTTTCCTGTCCTGGGTGTGAGAAGTCCAGGAGGGAAGGATGTTGACAAATGCCTGCCAATTACATCATCAGAAAATGCAGCCACATGAGGTGGAGAAAAATACAGTAATGAAAAATTCCCACAGGAATCATGGGATCTGGACCTCCAGAAATTCAGAGAAATTACAGAGAGAGAAGTTAGTAAGATAACGTGGAAAGATACAATGGCAAAGAATTTACTCCAGGGATTCAAAAGGCTGCCCTTCCAAAGCGTGGGGACAAGGTGACATGTCACTGCAGTAAGAAGCCTTGGCTGGATGAAATCTTGTTGCCAGATCTGTTAACAGAGGCCAAATGAGACTTCCATGCATCTGACTGACAGAATCAAGGCCTGCTTAACAACTTTGTTCCTTCAGTTTAAATAGCTCCATGCAATAAAGGCAGAGGAGGACTTGGGATTTTCCCTAGACTCATAACAGAAGAGCATCCAGTACTTTCACCAAGAGTAAATTCTCCTGTTAAGTACTTTTCCTCACTGAGAAAGAAGAGATTCCAATGGCATGATCAGGCTGTGAGCTGTAGTGTGCTGTGAAGTGACTGTTCAGTGCTTTCTGCATCCCAGGTTTTGTAAGCCAAGGGAAGACCTGGAAATCCTTCCTTAGATTCAGTGACCTCTACCAGAGTAGTCTCTGGTGCATGACCTCTTTGGAGGGACAGAGACTCCTTTGCAATTACCCTTCTGTGCACTCTGGACTGTAAGCAGGTAGGATACAGTAAAGAACCATTTTCTACTCCATGAGGTAAGAACAGCATTGCAGGAAGAACCCAGGCCCAGACTAACTCTTAGGTAGAGCACTAGAACATCCCTACTGGAACCAAGGGCAATAACCTTATCCTCAGGCTATTCCACTTCTTTTTCCTCAGGACTTGGAAGAGTCAGACATTTCAGAGTACCTTAGATGGCTATGTTCAGCAGACAAAAGTCAAAAGTACCAAGTCAGACCTATTTCTTGACATAAGAGAGCAAATTCATGACAAAAAGATGATCCTACACCACCACTAGGACACGAATGCTCTGTCCACATGACTTCACAAAGCCTAGCTTGGGTTTGGGCACAAAAGCTTTCCACAAGGTCTGAGCTGTCCAAATAGATTCTCCTTCAGTGACTACACTTTGCATACAGAAGGCTCAGGTCCTCCAGATGGGCACACCTACACTGCTGTCCTACTGCTGCACCAATTCACCACACAGGAGCTGTCAAGCCACAGCAAAGAACAGTGATCTGGGCAGGCTACAGGAATAAAAGCCCTACAGAGCTCAGAGATCTACTCCATTCTGAGTCAAGTCAGCAGAAAGGTACCTTATGCTTTAGGACCAGTAGGCATTTCTGACCAAGTGTCCACCCAAGCAAGAACTTTCTGAAGTGCACATGCCCTGCTGAGAGTGAGCTTATTTCACCTCTGATGATTTTCACACACTCAGAAATCCTGTCTGAGACTGGTTGAGGGTTCCTTTAATTGGCTCAAATAACAAAAGAAGCCCTAAACAAGCAGAAGAAACTCTCTCTTCTTTTTTAACTCCCTTCTCTCTCTCCAGCAAAGAGCAAACAAGCCAAAGCCACCCCATGGCCTTCATCATGGCCAAGATTACAATATGGGGGGGACAAAAAATAACCCTGGACAGTTGTTTCAGTCAGCTAGGGAACACAGGTACTACTGAACACAACATGAAGAAACATCCAGGTAAAAACCAAGAGCTTGCTCTCTCAGCAGAGCTAACACTGTCTCAGCAAAAATTATTGTTCTGAGCACAACCCAAATGCAGGAATAGAGGACAGGTGATCACACTCCTTTCTTCTGTAAAAATCATCCCCCAAGGGAGATGGAAATCACTTTAAAGCCTTAAAGCCCCAAAAACCCCACAGGTATAATCAGAACATATTCTCACAAGATGTCTGAACAAAACTCAAGTAACTGAAAAGGAGGAGCATAGAAAAATAGAACATCTCCTCTCCAGCATATACCTGTCTGGAGTTGCCTTTTTTCCCCTAAATTAGGTCAGAGAAAAAAGAAACAGGAGATGGAACCAGACACGGAAGTGATCATAAACTTCCAGGATGGGTATTCTGAGAGCTGAAGACAGACTAAAGAGGCAATAAATGTAAGTCCTATTTGCTGCCATTTTCTTCTGTGGTCAAGAATGGCAGGATTAGCATTGGCACAGTAACAGCTGGAGAGGATCACTTTAAGTCACCCAATAAGACAAAACTTCTGAGCAATCTTTTCTCAGAGGCTGCAGCAGAAACCCAAGAGAGCAAAGGGTCTGCAGAATTCAAGAAGCAAAAAGCAATTGGTTTCACTCTTCAAACAGATCTAATCCCTCACAAAGCAATTTCTCAAGTGGCTGTGTAAAGGAAACTCCTGATCTACCACAGCAAAGACAAAGCTCAGTTTCAGTTTAATTTCCAACAATTTCTGAGTAGCAGAGGACTACACACTTCCAAAATGACTGCAGGGCAAAAATAGACCTGGAACAATCCATGGGACGTGGTGACAGAAATATTTAATTGTAACAGGCTTTAAATTTTGGAAGAGTAAGAACTCTGAAAGATAAAGACCTGGATAGGACTAGGGGGAATGGAATGAAGCTGGAGGTGGGGAGATTCAGGCTGGAGGGGAGGAGGAAGTTCTTCCCCATGAGAGTGGTGAAGCCCTGGAATGCGTTGTCCAGGGAGGTGGTTGGGGACCCGTCCCTGGAGGTGTTTAAGGCCAGGCTGGATGAGGCTCTGGCCAGCCTGATCTAGTGTGGGGTGTCCCTGCCCATGGCAGGGGGGTTGGAACTAGCTGATCCTTGTGGTCCCTTCCAACCCTGACTGATACTATGATAGTATGAATTATCTGATCACCCTGGTTTTCCTTGCTTCTGGTGTCTCTCTACATTTGTTTCCTTTGGAATGGAAGAGGAAATGCACCGTTAGGAATAGCTGAGGGATAGCAACAGCAGCCAAGTACCAAATACTTCAAATCATACTTGAGAAAGAAGGAGGCAAAAAAGTGCCCAATATGTCAACGTTGCTCTAACTGACATCAGAATCAGAGCTGGAAGACTACAGTAATAAATGCAGTGGCTTGCAAGACAAAGAATGACATGACTTTTGCTCTCCCTCCTTCAGGCTCCTCTGCACTGCTGTTTGCCAAAATGCTTTCAAGGCAAGTTTGAGTCCAAAGATCCAAGGCAAGAGGCAAGACCCAGAAGCCAGGATTTCACCCAATAATCTTCAAGTATCAGCTACCAGAAGCAGAGAAGAAAACCCTGGAACAAATATGCCTGCTAAAGTCTTAGAAAGAGGAGAAGAGACACAGCTCACCTCTTCCCTGGATAGAAGAGCTAGGACCTTGTGGCTGCTCCAAACTAGGTAAAGTGTATTGTTCATAGTGCACATCCATCCAGAGGGCAAAAACAAACCCCAAGCAGAACAGCACCACATATCTTTACAGTCAGGAGGGGCTGTGGCAAGACACCCACACTTCCAATGTGCACAACTTACAATGCACACAACTTACACAGTGCAGGCTATGACATCAGAACAAAGATGTAATATTTCAATCACACAGGAACAAGTGAAACATTGCTATGTAAGCACCAAGGCAACCACGACAGCAGAGCTTCATTAGCAGACACAGAATTGTTTCACTAGAACATACAGCACAGTCATTGCAAATAATTTCCTCCTAGGCTCTGCAAGCTTTAAATACAGATAGCAGCAATTAGTTGTATGGCACCTTTCCCTTTTTATTTGGTCTTAATTAGGAACCAGAAAAACACTTAAAGCAAAATGTGTTTAACTGTTAGCAGTTCCACTGCAGCTGAATTCACTTCAGCCACGTGGATCCACTGCTAGACACGTACAACTTTGTCACTTCAGGGGGCAGCCAGTGACTGGGTATCTTTTTCAATGAGGGTGGCTTTTTTGGACAGTTAGTTTGAAGTTCCCATGTAAACAGTAGTTTATAGCATGTTTCCATGGTTTAAAAAGAGGACAAGTGACAGAAAGCTCAATGTCAACAAGCAGAGTCTGAACGATCCCGCATGAAAACTGCGTCATGACAGACCCTCTTGAAATGTAGCTCTGCGGGGAGACTTGCACAAACACATTCAAACACAGACAAACATTTTGATTTTCATCTTGCACTGTACCTTGTCATATTTGCTACTGGAACCAAAGCCAAAAATCAGAAGGTGACCGTGAGAATCTGTACATGCAAAATGCTGTCCATCAGGAGAGCACTTGCAGTCAAAAACTGCACCATGTCCTTGTCCTTCAATCTGAAATACATCAACATACAAAATAATTAAGTTACCAGAAATCAATCATTTGCAGTTATGAGTCTCAAAAACTGTGGTGCTGGTGTTGAAATTTACTGTAAAAATCTGCAAGACAGTATACTGCCAGATAGAAGTTACTTTAAAACAGAGTTTTGCTTTTTAAGCTAGTCATTTCCCAGTGCAATTTTGTAATCATGCTCATGAAAGATGCCAAATTGAGAGCAGTAGAAACTGACAGACTTTCTCCACAAAGCAGGCACAGTATAGGAAGTGAAAATAAAGGCTTCCCCTTGAGCGTCCTGCTGAATGAGCCTAACCAGAGAGCTGGGTCCAGTTCAGGGCTGAGTCACTACACCCTCTGCCTTCCATCCTCTGCCTTCTTGCTAAGCTAGCCCAGCAGCATTGGCTGCCGTGGTGTTTCAGAACACCTGCCTGCTAGGAAAAACGCACTGACAGACAACCCACATTACACAACTTAGCAACTGCCTGCTTCTGCAATTCCTACTCCTAATTAACTGGAGTGGGGGAGGCGTAGCTGTGTGTTCAAACTCCACTGTTTAAAGGAGAACTGCAAAGATTTTAAAAAAGGAATTTTTACCTGATACTCATTTTCTGTTTTCCAGTTCCATTAAGCCAGAACAAATGGGTTTTTGTTTTTCCCTGCAACCTGTCAATCAAGCAGAGGTGACCAATCACCACTCTGAATTTTCAAGTCTTCAGCACCTCTTCAGAAAGCCCCTTTCTATTCTCCCCAGCAAAGCACTTGTGCAATTTCTTTAAAGAGACACCAAACAAAATTCTTGCCCTATCTGTGGCAGGCCTATATACTGCCAGCAAAAAAAAACAACAACAACGACAACCACAACGATCTTTAGCCTGCAGGCAGCATCACTACTCACTCTGCAGCAGCTTCCAGAGGCCTTCAGCATTAGTTTAAAAAGTAAATGAACCAAGCCTCAGAAAAAAACCTGGGAGGTGGGTACTGTGCTCACTATCTTACAGGTGAGACAAGGACAAGAAGTCTAAATCTTATGCCCATGGTCTTGCAACACATCCACACCCACACCCCTGCACACACCCCCAGTGGTAGAGGCTACTACACCTATTACCAGTGCTTTCAGGGTTTTGACAAAGGTCTGTCTTACTACATACAAGTCAGATGAGTTTCTGGACTGGCAAAAGAGGAACATAAAGCAAGGCAAGTTTTATGTTCTGTTTTGCCCATTACTCCAGAAGAAATGAACCAGAGTGTCTTACAGAGAGAGATGCAAAACAAAACCAGAGCTTGGAGCGAGTGACGCTAACATCGCAACAGCTAGGAATGCAGAACCAGCTCAGGCTAAGCACCATCCAACAACCAGGTTACAATACTGTGCTCCTATTTGTCACCACATGAGAGGGAGGCAGCTGGGGGAGGGAGGTGCAGAAGGGAAGGAATTTCAGCCAAAGAGTAAGCTTTGCAGATGTAAAGGAAAAAACCATGGAGAAAGAGTATTGACACAGAGATTTCTGTTCCCTTTCCCTTCCTGCAACAAAAGAAGTATCAAAGGGTCGAGTTTCCTAACATTCAAGGCCTTCATAAATAAGAGTTTCAGGCTGGTCCCAGAGCCTAAGAGTTGAAGATATTTGTTTTACACAGAAAACAAGGCATGTTTGTGGGAAGAACTAGAAGAAAGAGCAAGAAAAATGTAAAACATTAGGATGATGGGGGATGGGGGTTGGGTTTCCCCAGCAAGAAACTGGATGGCTGGCCTTGAAGAAATCCCTCAGCATTTGTGTTAGTTGGAAGCTATTCCCTTCTAGAAATGAATAGTGATTAGCACAGTGCAAACACTTTTACTCTAGAGGTGGTCAGAATGTGGTGGGTTTGGAAAGGACAGTAGTAAGATCTTGCAGTGCAATCCCTCAAGCCTGAGGTACAGTTTCTTGGAAATATAAATCCTGAAGATGATAAGAACAGGAATTACTGTCGGGGATAAGCACCCAAGGTACAATTACTATTGCAAGCTCAAGAGCAAAGCCTGCCAGAAAATTCTAGCCAGCAGAACTTCATTTCTTTATAAACAAAACTATTTTGGGGTTAATAAGACTCTACAATGACATTTCTTTAATGATAAAGCTAAAGCAGAGGAGTTGATTGTTTGGAACAGAAACCAAATGTTAAGCTGCAAAAGGGGGAGCTGTAATCAGTGATGCTCTTAACTTCACCAAGCAAGAAGGAAGCTGCTTTCTCCCCTCCACCCTTTTTAAATCAAAGATGAAGAGTGTATCCCAATAGAAGATACTCTGTTTATTCTGTTTAGAACCTACACTGGATAAAAGTGGATCACTGGTGAAGAGAAGAGACTGCTCAAAGAACAGAAGAAAAACCACTGGTCAGCTAAGGGCTACCCCAGCCAAGAGCTGCCAAGACTGAACATGTTAAAATGATGCATGGAATGCTGGTGATCCAAGAGAATGAGAAAGGGAAGTTACTCATTTGCTCTCAGTGTTGAAGACAGCTTATTGTTCTCCCCCAAAGCAGGAAGAACAGAGCTGCAAAAACAGTGCAAAGTAGCATGCCTTAGATCCATAAAAATAATCTGTTGTATGAAAACCCAGTCCCACCTACAGAGACACTGAGCTCAATAAGCTCAATAATAGGACTTTGTGACCTGTTATCAATGTGGTGGTATGAAAGGCTTAAAACCTGGCTTAAGAAAGGCAAAAGACAGAGGGAAAGAAAAAAATTAAATGAAGGTAAGTCAAGGTCATGAACCTGGTATTAGAAATAACTAACAGACTGCCAGAAAAAACAATGGAACTCATTCTTCTCACCATAGCACTATGCATTTCTATCACACCTTCCAGCACGAGTCATGAGAAGTTTAAGAAGTCAGGGAACTAAACCTCTCCTGGCTTGAGGCAGAAAGCTTTCTCTCCCATCCTTCACAGGCAAAGACTCTGGATTCACTGCAATGTGTCACATGGAATGCAACAACAAAAAGAAAGCTACAATCCCAGAATAGACCAGAAGGAGATCCAGAAGAGAAAGAGAGGAACAGACTCTTCCAAAATCAGTACCTGTAATTTGTGCTTCCCCTGTTCAAGATAAGTGACTTCTAAGTAGAACACCTGCAGAAAAATGTTTCCATTTATGACAATGGAAAACATAAGAGCTCAACTTCTTCACATGGACACACTAAGGAAAGAGGATTATGTTTGTGCCTATACAAACAGACCTTTAGCAGGAAGAGATCTAACTGTACTCAGCTGCATAGGATCAAATGAAAATAAGTCCCAGGGAACATTCAAACTTGGAAAGTGAAATTCCAACTCTAGCAATCACAACTATCAGTATGCTGGGACAACACTCTGAACCCAGTAAAAAGGCCACATTAACTAGTTGCTATTAAAACATACAACCTCCTTCCCAGGTGATGAAACCACACCAGAGCTGCTCACATCAAATCAGTGTCCTGACTACATTAAATTTCCTCTGCAGGTTCCTTTGCTTTAAGGAACAACCTCTGATCGCAGTATGCTTCCACTGTAAGCCAAACAGTTCTCTGGGAGCTTTCTTGTAAAGTTAGAAGAGGTTGCTGCAGATCTGGAGGAGTGGAAAGAAGACTTCTTTTGGCAGTTAAAAAACAAATATACAGAAAAATCAACAGGACTTCTACACTGCTTCCAGAACAGTAATAAAGAGGGAATGGCCTCAAGCTGTGACTGGGGAGGTTTAGACTGGACATTAGGAAGAAGCTTTTCCCAGCAAGAGTGGTCAGGCATTGGAATGTGCTGCCCAGGGAGGTGATGGAGTCAGCAGCCTTGGATGTGTTGAGAAGTGGTTTGGATGTGGTGCTTGGGGATATGGTTTAGGGGTGACCCTTGTAGAGTAGGGTTCATGGTTGGACGTGGTGATCCTCAGGGTCTTTTCCAACCTGAGTGTTTCTGTGATTAAGTGGTAGTAAGAAGACAAGAATTAAATGAATACTAAAATGTTTGCTAAGAATGTTTCTATCTTCCAACCATCCAAGTCAGTTATCCATTTGGGAATGGAGATATATATATATGTTATCCATTTGGGAATGGACAACATAGCAGTGAAAAGATCTAACAGATCACACACCCTAGGGATGTTTGAACTTAGGTAAAGGTTATGTGAAAAGCATTTACAGCTCTTTTTTGGTTATTTTTTCCTTAATAAATCTCCTGTAAACTCAGTACTGGCTTCTATGTGGACTACTACAAGAGGGATCTGGAGGTGCTGGAAGGTGTCCAGAGAAGGGTCACGAGGATGAGCAGAGGGCTGGAGATGCTCTGCTATGAGGACAGACTGAAGGAGTTGGGGCTGTTCAGTCTGGAGAAGAGAAGGCTCCAAGGTGACCTCATTGTGGCCTTCCAGGATCTGAAGGGGGCTACAGGAAGGCTGGGGAGGGACTGCTCAGGATCTCAGGGAGTGATAGGACTAGGGGGAATGGAATGAAGCTGGAGGTGGGGAGATTCAGGCTGGAGGTGAGGAGGAAGTTCTTCCCCATGAGAGTGGTGAAGCCCTGGAATGGGTTGTCCAGGGAGGTGGTTGGGGCCCTGTCCCTGGAGGTGTTTAAGCCCAGGCTGGCTGAGGCTCTGGCCAGGCTGATGTAGTGTGGGGTGTCCCTGCCCATGGCAGGGGGGTTGGAACTAGATGATCCTTGTGGTCCCTTCCAACCCTGACTGATACTATGGTACTACTAGAACATTATCCTGGATTTGATCTTCAGGATCTCCTCTTACCTACTATTTGAAGGTGGAACCTCTCAAGAATTTCAAAAGGACTGGACACTGGCTAACAATCAAGTAAAATACATCTACAAGCTAAGCCATTCTGTATTTCTGATGCTTTCTTGCAAGAACACAATCCCATATAATCCCAGCAAAACTGGAAGTCTCTTTGGGCTTTATGAAGGCCACAAGAGAGGATATAACCATTGCAAGCCCCTAGTTAACACAAGGTGACCATTCAATGTCCACATGAGCAGGAAGTATGCTTTTTGGACAGCAGGAAAACAAAAACCACCTTGTGGCAGAAAATCTGTGCACAGAGCATTCTGCTCAGCTGTCCTACATGGAATCTGATCTTCCCTGTTGCTCTTCTGACAGGGACTCCAGTTTTTAAGCATGTCATTTAGGCTGAAACTAATCAAACAGCTGCCAGCTCAGATTTATGTAGGCCACACAGGTTTACTGATTAACAGGAAGGAACCAATGTTGGAAGCAATATGATAATGCTGGTAGAGCTTCAGAGCTTATCAGGTCGCATCGAAAGCAGAAGTAGCATTAGAAAGTAATGAACCACACAGCACAGCTCAGTGAAAGATCAGACCTCAGGAACACAGGGCAGGGAAAACATCAAGGTACAGGGATATGAGGGGACATAGCATAGGAGTTGCTCGTAGTGAAGTGTCCACTCAAAGCTAAAAACAAAGGACAGAGTCAACAACCAGCTCTCTGAAGGAGCAGGAGCACACAGAACAATCCAATTGCAATACAGTAGCCTCTGCTTGATTGACAATTTGCAGGAAGAAACCCTTTGGACCTGAGTCAGTGGATGCCATAACACTGCAGTAAACTCTAAGCAGAACAAAAATGAAACTGTACTGGAACATAGAAACAGTCATCACCAGGGGCTGTGTGCATCCAAAGCCACCAAAAATAGACATCATTGAAATACATTACTGCTGTCACCTCCTTGGGGCTTCCCAATTTTTCCTCACTCACTTACATAAAAACCCAAAGGGAAAGGGCAGAGAGACTGTGGGGGGAAATCAATACATCACTCCATCCAGATGGTCTGATTCTTCAACCACAGTGCAGGCTCTCCATTAACTTCACACAGGGACAAAATGACATCCTCTGCAATTTCCATTGCAGACATCAGGGAAAAAAAAATCTCACAGGCTGCTAGAACTTGACCTTTTCATAGCCAAGTTTTGTATATGACAATTTCCGTCACAGCTTATACTAATACCTTCAAATAAATCCACAATGTATCCCAAGCTCACAAGGCTCAGGAACTGTGTCTACTGAAATTTTTCAGAGCATACATTAAGTGTCAGAAAACTGGGGGAAATGTTTAAGCTTGCAAAAGGACCATTCAATACAACTATCATACATCATAATAATGATACTAACAACAACTCAGGTTGGAAGAGACCTTCAAGATCATTGTGTCCAACCCTTCAACCAATCCAACCCACCTAAACAACTAACCCATGGCACCAAGCACCCCATCAAGTCTCCTCCTGAACACCTCCAGTGATGGTGATTCCACCACCTCCCCAGGCAGCCCATTCCAATGGGCAATCACTCTCTCTGTATAGAACTTCTTCCTAACATCCAACCTAAACCTCCCCTGCTGCAGCCTGAGACTGTGTCCTCTTGTTCTGGTGCTGGCTGCCTGGGAGAAGAGACCAACCTCTGCCTGCCTACAACCTCCCTTCAGGTAGTTGTAGAGAGCAAGAAGGTCAGCCCTGAGTCTTCTCCTCTTCAGGCTAAGCAAACTCCCTCAGCCTCTCCTCACAGGGCTGTGTTCCAAACCCCTCACCAAGTTTGTTGCCCTTCTCTGGACTCGTTCCAGCAAGTCAACCTCCTTCCTGAACTGAGGAGCCCAGAACTGGACACAGGACTCGAGGTGTGGCCTAAGCAGTGCAGTGTACAGGGGCAGAATGACCTCCCTGCTCCTGCTGGCCACACTGTTCTTGATGCAGGCCAGGATGCCATTGGCCCTTTTGGCTGCCTGGGCACACTGCAGGCTCATGTTCAGCCTACCATCAACCACCACCCCCAGGTCCCTCTCTGCCTGGCTGCTCTCAGCCACTCTGACCCCAGCCTGTAGCACATCCTATAACTGGAATTAAAGAGCCAATTGGAAAGATATGCATGAAACCAAGGCCAGCACCAGACAACTTTACATTCATTAGACAACCAGCTAGCTACACACCTGGGGACAAAAACAATGAAACAAAATCAGGTATTAGCTTCAGCAATCTTATCCTTATTTCTTCATGTCCACATAGCCAGAACTTCCAACCTTCACATCACCCTGTGGGTTATTTGCTACCACAAAACCTTTATCTGCATTTACCCAGCCCAGCTAGTATCTGGCTGTGCAAAGGTGTAGCTTTTCACCATGGTAACTCCCCAGACTGGCTTGCTTGAAGCTTCTTCACTGTCTGTGTGACAGTACACACTTCCAGTGACTACCTTAATGTTTTAAACACAGCTATTGCTATTCTATATCACTACATTTATTGGGTTTGGGCCAGCACTTCTAAGAAGTGGAGCCTATTCTATTAAGACACCAATTGAAACAGCAGCAGTGTTTTGGAGCTACACAACTACAATCACCGCACAACCAGAAGAGCACGGCCTTACAAGGCAGGTTAGTATCTGGAGGCTCATTCTGCAACTCCATTTGTTTTCAGAGGCAACCAACTGAAAGAAAGGAATTTCAGAGGCATCTTCTAAACAAGTGGTATCAAATCCTCAGACCAAGGCTTCTCAAGAAAGAAGCAACCTGAAAGAGGACCAAAAAGAGTGACAGGGTTTGTTTTTTTTTCCCTTTACTACAGCATACTTCTAACAGTTTGGGTACAAATGGTAACACTGGTCAGGAAATCAACAGTCCTAAAAGAAAGTCTGTGAGTGTTCACAAACAAGCTCTATCTGTTTGATCACATGAAAGCATTACACATTTCCTTGTGTCACAAAGCCCAGTGAAAGCTGCAGAATAGCAAACAGTATTTTAATGAGCAGTCCTGCATCATCATGAGATCCTTCCAACACATCTTCTCTTAGTATCATAGTATCAGTCAGGGTTGGAAGGGACCACAAGGATCATCTAGTTCCAACCCCCCGGCCATGGGCAGGGACACCCCACACTAGAGCAGCCTGGCCAGAGCCTCAGCCAGCCTGGGCTTAAACACCTCCAGGGACGGGGCCTCAACCAGCCCCCTGGACATCCCATTCCAGGGCTTCACCACTCTCATGGGGAAGAACTTCCTCCTCACCTCCAGCTTCATTCCATTCCCCCTAGTCCTATCACTCCCTGAGATCCTGAGCAGTCCCTCCCCAGCCTTCCTGTAGGCCCCCTTCAGATACTGGGAGGCCACAATGAGGTCACCTGGGAGCCTTCTCTTCTCCAGACTGAACAGCCCCAACTCCTTCAGTCTGTCCTCACAGCAGAGCAGCTCCAGCCCTCTGCTCATCCTTGTGGCCCTTCTCTGGACACCTTCCAGCACCTCCAGATCCCTCTTGCAATAGGGGCTCCAGAACTGGAGGCAGTACTCCAGGTGGGGTCTCCCCAGAGCTGAGCAGAGGGGGAGAATCACCTCCCTTGCCCTGCTGGCCACACTTCTCCTGATGCAGCCCAGGATCTGATTGGCTTTGTGGGCTGCAAGTGCACACTGAGAGCTCCTGGTGAGCTTCTCCTCCCCCAGCACCCCCAAGTCTCTCTCCTCAGGGCTGCTTTCCAGCCAGTCCCTGCCCAGCCTGGATTTGTGCCTGGGATTGCCTCAACCCGGATGCAGGACCCTGCCCCTGCTCTTGTCTCCTTCCTAACTTCTCTAGTCTAGAAATACAGTCATGTTGTATAATCCTCCAAGGGTGAAAAGCAAGCCCTTTTCTTCTCAAGTATAGAGACATGGCTTCTACTGAAGCAAATCTTCTGGTTTGCAGAGCTATTATCTCAGCAATAGCCAGACATTACCAGTACAGCATTTCACAGATACCTATAAAGCTTTATGTCTATGGTTGCCTTGCTTCACACACCTGACATTAAGTGCATGGAGACTAAAAAGGCAATTAAAAAGTAAATTAATTTTAAAGTAGCAATATATATACTCTTCTCCCTAAAAACCAAATACATTGTGCATGTTTGCTTGCAAACAAGCTGCAGTAATTTTTGTCTTTAATTGGCAGCAAAAAAACACCCACCCCAAATCTACAAACCCCCCCACCCCCACTCCCTCCCAACAGAGAATGGAAAAGCAAGAAAACAGAAATCATAGTATCATAGTGTCAGTCAGGGTTGGAAGGGACCACAAGGATCATCTAGTTCCAACCCCCCTGCCATGGGCAGGGACACCCCACACTAGATCAGCCTGGCCAGAGCCTCAGCCAGCCTGGGCTTAAACACCTTGGAACACAAGCCCTATGAGGAGAGACTGAGGGAGCTGGGGTTGCTTAGCCTGGAGAGGAGGAGACTCAGGGGTGACCTTACTGCTCTCTACAACTATCTGAAGGGGGGTTGTAAACAGGCAGAAGTTGGTCTCTTCTCCCAGGCAGCCAGTACCAGAAAAGGAGAACACAGTCTCAGGCTGTGCCAGGGGAGGTTCAGGCTGGAGGTCAGGAGGAAGTTCTACACAGAGAGAGTGATTGCCCATTGGAATGGGCTGCCTGGGGAGGTGGTGGAGTCACCATCACTGGAGGTGTTCAGGAGGAGACTTGATAGGGTGCTTGGTGCCATGGGTTAGTTGATTAGGTGGTGTTGGATGATGGGTTGGACACGATGATCTTGAAGGTCTCTTCCAACCTGGTTTATTCTATTCTATTCTATTCTCCACCTCACCTCCAGGGACAGGGCCTCGACCACGTCCCAGACAACCCATTCCAGGGCTTCACCACTCTCATGGGGAAATCACAACAAAAACACCCTATGAAATTGGTCATGCCAAGTAGCTGGTCTTAAGTCTTGCTAAGGAATCCTGACCAGCATTCTCAAGTCCAGCACTGCACTTGTACATTTCAGATAAAAGTGCTGTCCCATCAAATCTAAGACTTCATTAGCCAATCCCAATGTCTGCTCCACTTGGAAAGAGTGTAAGACATCCATAGAATTGTAGAACGCGCTGGGTTGGAAGGGACCTCCAAGGGTCACCTAGTCTAACCCCCTCTGCAGTCAGCAGGGACATTCTCAACTAGATCAGGCTGCCCAGAGCCCTGTCCAGCCTCACTTTGAGTATCTCAAGGGATGAGACCTCAATTACCTCCATCAGCGACCTGTTCCAGTGTTTCACCACCCTCACAGTAAAGAGCTTGTTCCTAACATCCAAGCTAAATCTGACTTTTTTCTAATCTGAAGCCATTGCCCCTCATCACTGCAGGCCTTTGCAAACAGTCTCTCTCCATTCTTCTTGTAGCCCCCTTCAGGTACTGGCAGGCTGCTATTAGGTCTCCCTGGAGCCTTCTCTTCTTCAGGCAGAAAAACCCCAGCTCCCTCAGCCTGTCCTCATAACAGAGGGGCTCCAACCCTCTGATCATTTTCATGGCCTTCCTCTGGACCCACTCAATCAGCTCTATGTCCTTTTTATATCGAGGGCTTCATACCTGCACACAGTACTCCAGGTGAGGTCTCACCAGAGCAGAGCAAAGTGGCATAATCACCTCTCTGGATCTGCTAGCAACACTGCTTTTGATGCAGCCCAGGCTGCCATTGGCCTTCAGGGCTGCAAGCTCACACTGCCTGCTCATGTCTGGCTTCTCATCCATCAGCAGCCCCAAGTCCTTCAGTGCTGTGCAAAAGTGTCATAATCCAAACAATTCTATAGCTAAAAGGTTCACAGTCTCAGGCTGTGCCAGGGGAGGTTCAGGCTGGAGGTCAGGAGGAAGTTCTACACAGAGCGAGTGATTGCCCATTGGAATGGGCTGCCTGGGGAGGTGGTGGAGTCAGCATCACTGGAGGTGTTCAGGAGGAGACTTGTTGGGGTGCTTGGTGCCATGGTTTAGTTGATTAGGTGGTGTTGGATGATAGGTTGGACCCAATGATCTTGAAGGTCTCTTCCAACCTGGTTTATTCTA
This sequence comes from Melanerpes formicivorus, assembly GCF_026170545.1. Lineage (NCBI taxonomy): Eukaryota > Metazoa > Chordata > Aves > Piciformes > Picidae > Melanerpes > Melanerpes formicivorus. The sequence goes on along the minus strand of NW_027142437.1, from coordinate 738,689 downwards.
TTCTATTAGTATTTTTACCCTGCTGCAAGGCTACAAGCTTTTTTGGCTTTGATTTATTGTTTGTTGGGTTTTTTTCCCCTTTCTAACTCCACTCATGAACATAAACATAACATCAACAGTGTTAACTCCACTGATGAAGTAGTTTCTGCCTGTTTGTACTGCATGTTCAACAATAGCTTCTGTACTTTGAAAAGCTTTTCAGTACCAAAAAACTGTAGAGTTGCTGCTCCCTCTTAAGGTACCTGCTAAGGGTAATGATTACATTTCAGTTTGGATGTGGCAATGAAATGCACAGTCAAAATAACCTTCTCTTGCTGAAAGGATCTGTAAGTATTTACATTAAGATCCCACTAAGATGTCCTTTAGCAAACAGCTGGGATTCTGGTAAGAGCTCTACATGAAAATAAACCCCAGTGAACAAAAACCAGCACACACAACAGAAACCCCACCTGTTTTTTTGTCTAGGACCCCTGAAAATCTCTAAGAATCCTCATCTTGCCTTACAGCTACAGCAGCTATCAAAAGATGTTGCTGTCCTTTGAGGATTCAATACAAACCCCATCTCTTAGCCACAGGATCAGTGATTCAAAAACAGCCAAGAAACACAACTGTACCCTCTGCCTTCTCCAACACTGATGCAACAGGCAGGTCAACCTAAGTTTAGAATAGAATAGAACAGAATAGAACAGAACAGAACAGAACAGATTGGAAGAGACCTTCAAGATCATCATGTCCAACCCATCAACCAATCCAACACCACCTAATCAACTAACCCATGGCACCAAGCACCCCATCAAGTCTCCTCCTGAACACCTCCAGGGATGGTGACTCCACCACCTCCCCAGGCAGCCCATTCCAATGGGCAATCACTCTCTCTGTGTAGAACTTCCTTCTGACCTCCAGCCTGAACCTCCCCTGGCGCAGCCTGAGACTGTGTCCTCTTGTTCTGGTGCTGGCTGCCTGGGAGAAGAGACCAACCTCTGCCTGTCTACAACCTCCCTTCAGGTAGTTGTAGGGAGCAATAAGGTCACCCCTGAGCCTCCTCTTCTCCAGGCTAAGCAACCCCAGCTCCCTCAGCCTCTCCTCACAGGGCTGTGTTCCAAACCCCTCACCAACTTCATTGCCCTTCTCTGGACTCATTCCAGCAAGTCAACCTCCTTCCTAAACTGAGGGGCCCAGAACTGGACACAGGACTCGAGGTGTAGCCTAACCAGTGCAGTGTACAGGGGCAGAATGACCTCCCTGCTCCTGCTGGCCACACTCTTCCTGATGCAGGCCAGGATGCCATTGGCCCACCTGGCGGCCTAGGCACACTGCAGGCTCATGTTCAGCCTACCATCAACCAGCACCCCCAGGTCCCTCTCTGCCTGGCTGCTCTCAGCCACTCTGACCCCAGCCTGTAGCACTGCATGGGGTTGTTGTGGCCAATGTGCAGATCCTGGCACTTGGATGTGTTCAATCTCCTGCCCTTGGACTCTGCCCATCTCTCCAGCCTGTCCAGGTCCCTCTGCAGAGCCTCTCTACCCTCCAGCAGATCAACTCCTGCCCCCAGCTTGGTGTCATCAGCAAATTTACTGATGATGGACTCAATGCCCTCATCCAGATCATCAATAAAGATGTTAAAGAGCACAGGGCCCAGCACTGCTCCCTGGGGCACACCACTGGTGCCTGGCTGCCAGCTGGCTGTGGCACCATTCACCACCACTCTCTGGGCTCAGCCCTCCAGCCAGGCTCTGCAATTTTAAAGGGTTGGATTTGGGTTTTAGATCATTTCCATAAAAGCAAGACAGAGGGCATAGGAACAACAACCACCAATTCATGCAGCAGCAAGTTTCTAGTCATGAGGTCTGTGCTGACAGGTTGGACTCTATGATCCTCGAGGTCTCTTCCAACCTTAGCAATACTGTGAAGCTGTACTGCTGTAAGAAACCATCCCCTGTTCCTGAAGTATCAATCTGGGATGTTTACTTTGTGACACAGCAGAACAATGGTGTTTCTGGGAGAGATCAAAGCTTTTCTTTCAGACATGTGACACAGTTGGCTGTCATTTCAAAGGAAGCTGAAGGTGGGAGAGGGGAGAACAGGTTCTACAAGTGATTTATTTTTTTCCTTCTTCCTCCTCAAAAAGAGTAAGAAGGTTGCCTCAAATCACTAGTTGATAGTACTCAAACTGTAATGCATTTCTGAAATGTATTCATGGTATTTCTATCTGCTCTGATGAAATGTGCTTTGGCATTTAGAAAGAGACTCATCATCAGATTCACAACAGCTGCAGATACATCGTGTGACCTTTAAGTGTCAAAGGCTAAGGTGGCTTAGCCTTTCAGCAAGTCAGCTGAAGTCACAAAGCTAGGAGGATTTTGAAGTATTAAGATCTGGGAGTTTAATACCAGACTGTAAAACCATTCTTTTTGTATCACTTTTTCAAAGTGTTCTTCAGAATATGATGAAAGGACTGAGGCCACTGCTGCACTGAGTTCAGCGACTCAGAACCACCACCCACCAGTAGAAGAGCGCTGTAGTACGTGACCGTGCTCAGAGAGATTGTCCAGGAGCTACGGCCACGGAATGAAAAGAGCCCAAACACAACAGGCCTCACAACTACCTGAAAGGTGGTTGTAGCCAGGAAGGGGTTGGTCTCTTCTCCCAGGCAACCAGCACCAGAACAAGAGGACACAGTCTCAAGCTGCGCCAGGGGAGATTTAGACTCGAGGTGAGGAGAAAGTTCTTCATCGAGCGAGTCATTCATCATTGGAATGTGCTGCCCAGGGAGGTGGTGGAGTCCCCATCCCTGGAGATGTTCAAGAGGGGATTGGATGTGGCACTTGGTGCCATGGTCTAGTCATGAGGTCTGTGGTGACAGGTTGGACTCAATGATCCTCGAGGTCTCTTCCAGCCTTAGTGATACTGTGACTGTGATACTGTGACTGCAACCACTAGGAGGAACACCTGAAGATTACAGGTAAGCAGAAGCCTGCCCTTAACAGGTATTCAGGCCTACAAGAGGCCCCTAAGGCAGGTGAAGCATGTCAGACATAAATAACAAAGCCTGCTACCAGACAAAGCAAAGCCTGACTTCTCAAATGTACAACTTGCAATGCCAGTCAGTCCAGTAAAAAGAGTAATGTCTAATTATGAAAGATTCATAGAATGGATTAGGTTGGAAGGGACCTTAAAGATCCTGCACCTCCAGGGAGGGGGCAGCCGTAGTCTCCACCCCGGCTACTCATGCCCATGTATCAGTTGCACTGATACCACTGCACAATAAACTGGATCCATTCATCTTTTGGTGGCAGTTTTGTTTTGGTTTATTGGGGTTTTTTTGGGGGGGGTTGCTGATGTTTTTCAATTACAATATCACAGTCACAGTATAACTAAGGTTGGAAAGGACCTCGAGGATCATTAAGTCCAATCTATCAACACAGACCCCACGACTAGACCATGGCACCAAGTGCCACATCCAATCCCCTCTTGAACACCTCCAGGGATGGTGACTCCACCACCTCCCTGGGCAGCACATTCCAATGACCAATGACTCTCTCAGTGAAGAACTTCCTCTCACCTCGAGTCTAAACCTCCCCTGGTGCAGCTTGAGACTGTGTCCTCTTGTTCTGGTGCTGGCTGCCTGGGAAAAGAGACCAACCCCTTCCTGGCTACAACCACCTTTCAGGTAGTTGTAGAGGGCAATGAGGTCACCCCTGAGCCTCCTCTTCTCCAGGCTAAACAACCCCAGCTCCCTCAGCCTCTCCTCACAGGGCTGTGCTCAAGGCCTCTCCCCAGCCTTGTTGCCCTTCTCTGGACACCTTCAAGTGTTTCGATGTCCTTAAACTGAGGAGCCCAGAACTGGACACAGGACTCAAGGTGTGGCCTAACCAGTGCAGTGTACAGGGGCAGAATGACCTCCCTGCTCCTGCTGGCCACACTGTTCTTGATGCAGGCCAGGATGCCATTGGCCCTCCTGGCGGCCTAGGCACACTGCAGGCTCATGTTCAGCCTACCATCGACCAGCACCCCCAGGTCCCTCTCTGCCTGGCTGCTCTCAGCCACTCCGACCCCAGCCTGTAGCTCTGCATGGGATTGCCGTAGCCAAAGTGCAGCACCTGGCACTTGGACTTGTTGAATGCCATCCCATTGGACTCTGCCCATAAATTCACAATTCTGTTGCCCAGGAGAACCATTTCTTATTTAAAGGCAGCAGTACCCCTATTTAATTTCTACATTACACAAGGAGTCCTTAAACACCACGGGGCTAATCTTTATCAACTAATCCACAAGGCTTCCAGTGCAGTAACTGCAATGCCTCCTTACAGAACCTGCTGAGTAAGGTATCAGATTCAGGCAAAGCAATTACATTCAAAGATACAGCACCAAAGAATCCAATATTTTACAGTGATGAAGGCTGCACAAATGCCTGCTCTCCCCTAGTCTTTCATTCTTGCCACTCCAGCACAGTTTTCATACTTTCAGCGACACACTTTTAACTAACTGCAGTCACCATATGTTTCTGCAACTGTTCATAAAGCTAGGCTGTAAAGCAAGTTATTAAAAACCCAAGAGATAAAAGAACAGAGCTACAGGCCTGTGTATATTCTGACTATTTTAGGAAACTTGAAAATAAACATTCTTCTACAGGGAAGCCCACTCACAGGAGAAGAACCACCAGCTTTACCACACAGGAAACTTGTACTCTTTAAGGCTCCAGACAGAAAGCCCTCTGCAACCAGTATGAATTAGGAGAGTTCCACCCTGAGAGGTAGTGCTGAAAGGAAAAGATGCTCAAAGGAACTACCAAACTCCACAAAGCAATCAAAAGCAGCACTGCAAGATCACAAACCTGTTTAGAGCCAGACTCAAGGAACAGCAGTACTTACTGTCCAAACTGCAACCACAAGAACCCACTCACCAAACCAAACAACTACCATGCCTACAACTACCAGCACCAGGCACCTCCTTTTTGACCAGGAGGATTCTTAAGTCCCTGGAGGTTTTTTTCCCTCTTCATACATCTTCAGAACTCAAACTTTTGCTTAGAGCCTACACAGGAACTGCAAGCATAAGGCTGAGCTGTAGCACATACCATCCAAGTGCCAACCCTGGCATTGCTACCAAACCAACTGTCTTAGGTCTATCCAAAAGTAACTTAGTGAGGACACCTGAAAGAAAGTAGATCCTGTAACAACAACTGAGCAGTGCACAAGTTGATTTATGACCTAACAGAGCACTAATCCTGCAAGTTCAAGATCCTGCCTGCAGCTTGAAGCCACAGGCCATTTCTACCTCTAATTTATCTAGACCATGATTTCCATACCCACAAGAACAAGCCTGCAGGAGCACCTAAACCCACAGGCTGCACATTTGCACTTCTTCACAGTGGCACAACTTCAAGAGAAAGTGGGGACAAAGTCCTGGCTAGACACTCAGAGCTGAGATGCCTTCCTGCATAAGGGCAGATCCTGAATTGAACACCTTAGCACTGAGGAGAAAATAAAATCTCAGCCTCCCGTTTCCCAGCTCAACAGCTTAACATCAGTTAAGGCAACCTCCAAAGAGTGCTACCTGCTCCTGCATCCTGCAGGGACCTCCTTCAGGTCTCAGAAAGGGATCCAGATGCCTCACTGCAGCTCTGAGTAGGAAGCTGCATTTCAAAGACACCTCTATGCACATTATCATGCAGTGGCTTTCTCCAGAGAGCCTGCCTTTCAGGGTGGTTTTTTTTGACCTGGATCATCCACTAAGACACCGAAATCTCATCCACTGCTCAGTAACCTGAGGACTTGGTAGGATACTGCATCCCTCTTTGGAGACCTCAGTCCCCAACAACCAACAAGGTGCCACAACAGTCAAATCCCTCAGTAATCTAGGCCCTGGGTAATGAGCCACAATTTAAACATTTACAAGGGTTTGTGCTGTTCTTCCGTAGCAAACCCACTGCTTTGTGAAATACATAAGCTCTGAAACAGTTGTCAGCAGCAGCAGCCACTTAGGGTTTATTACCCTGGTCCTTCACAAGTCTGCTAAATGCTTATTTGTACCTGGGAAATGCAGCATGTGAAACCATCCTAATTTCACACCACCAAAGCCACAACTTCAGTGGCTCCTTCAGAAAAGTAACGAGCCTGAAAGCATGCTTTTCATGAGCAGCTGCACTAACTCAGGACTGGAGGGGGATATTGCACAGGTCACAAAACAACAAGCACCTGTGTAATTTAAAACCATCCCAGGACTTACTTGACTAAAGGTCTTTAATCCTCTCACCTTGAATGGTATTTCTAAGGCACATTTTACTCTGAGGGATAGCAAATACACTCCCTGAGTCCTAGCTGACTCAAGTCACTGTATTAAGCCAATTCTGAACACCCATGAGCTCTGACAGTGGAGTTATGCTATACTGAATAAACAATAGATAAAATGAACATCACAGGTGAAAACATGGAAGGTACACAATGTAGACACACTTACTGGAGGTAAACCCATGTATGTAGCACATCACTTATGGGACTGAGTTTACTATGAAGACCAAAACCTGGCAAATCGACCAAAACTGCTTCCAATTAACTGTGGCTGTGCCAACTGATTTACTAGCAAATCTTAAGTTTAAAAAGCTGGAGAGAATGTTCTGTAGGACCATCAGAGTCTCCTAGCAGCAGTTGTCTGGAACCAGCAGGGCATAAATAAAGTTTGATTCCCTTTTTTAAGCTAAATACAATGCAAAATGTTTCTTTGGTTTCTGTGGCTTTGCAATTTCACATTCACTATCTGGACAAAAGGAGCTAAGCTTGATACTTCAGTCCTTCAAACTTGGAGTTAAGCTTCTGATTGATGCTTGGATCCCTCACACTTTGAATTGTTTTTTAATTGTGATACTGGCAATGAAGAAATCTGGGGCAAGGGACAACTTGAAAATATCTGACTCCACTTCAGGCTTTAGATCTACTAAACAACCCATCACAGATGGACATAGCTGCCTGGGTGACCATCAAGCTAACAGTTATCTAAGAGTTTGGTACTTCAAGCAGGTTTTGTTACAACAAAGTCACTCAGTGATAGCTCTGGCACCACAGACACTGTTTTGTCAGGCAATCACAAGAGGTTCCTCAGTGATAAAGCAGGTATGTCATTCAACCCTTTAGTTTGGCTCCTCCAGGTGATATATTCCCTGCCTGATCCAAAAGAAACCAAATCTGTAAAGTCAGTGAAGGTAACAGCAGTTAGCAGAATCATTTAGTGGTGGTTAATCTAATGATGTTCCCATCTGACAGGTCAGCTGGGAAATGGGGAGAAGACTGGCAGCTCTCTAGTATTCAGGTCCTCCCTTAGCAAACCAGAACACTTAACATTTGCAGCTCTACAGAGGTGACTGCAATCAAGTCTCATGGGCTGCTTAGAAGCATCTCCCACCACCTAATCCTCTAAAATAACCTCTGATTTTCACCCATGTCTTTTGAAGGATCAGACACAGAAGACAGGCTGGTGAAAAATTCAGTGACTGCAGACAGATGAGAGATGCCATTCTTGCATACATGGCTCATGACTTATTCATTGCTTGCAGACAAACCAATTGCCAGTTTTACAATTCCCCTCACCTCATACAGCAGGCAGACCTTCTCACATTTTTTTTGTAGCATAAAGCACAGGTTACTAGCTGTTGGTATCTTCTGATTGTCTACACATTTCTCTGACTCCAAAGATCTTAAAATGCATGTGGTTTTTAACCTTTTCAGGTGTTTGTGATGCACTGCACCCTTGAATAAATATTTCAGTCTTTCAGGGGGTTGCCTAACATCATGGGCACCTTAACTTAGGTCCTGATAGCTCTAAAGTGGACTTGTCTTAGGAAGAGCAGATGAACTCAGCCTCTTCTGACCTTCAATTCCCTGAAAACCATCACACTGCCATCATAAGTAACAGTGGACAGGAAACCTAACCCTGTAGTGAGAACATACACCTCAACTGGTAACAGTCAGTCGCACTCAGTAACAGAGATCTGCACTCACAGCTCCAAGATGATTGGCTCCGATCCTTCATAAGTTCAGTTACAGAAATCAATGCATAGGGGACAACAAACCTTGGTCAGTGCTGAAGGGGTCTAGGCTGCCCTCTCTCCCATTAAACTTGGCAGAACTTCCTCAGAGACTTTATGAGCTGTACTGTACACTGCACATCTCAAAGCCTTCCTGTAGGATCAGAGTGACTTTCCTAGCTTGGCTTAATTTCTAAATGTCCTTTATTATTACTTTTGAATACATGTATGGCAGCTCTTGCCTTCAGATTATCTTCTTTATGCCCATCTCCAAGACTGCCATTCCACTATGGCTGAAGGCTGGATGAAGCCAGTTTGCCTACTCTCAACATTCTCAATGATTCTTCATGTTCTACAAAGACTATTTCTGGTTCTCTCCAGAGACAAAGTCTGAATTGCACAACACATCATTACCTTTTTGAGGGGGGGAAAACAAAAGAGATATGTACAAAGACCCACTTAGTGCCAAGAAACAGATGGAAATACCTGCTGCATCCGTCTTCCAGAAGCATTAGTTTAGTGCAGAACAGACCAAATTTGAAACCTGCACATGGAAGAGCTCTACACAGAAAGGCTGACAGTATTCAGTCCAATGGGCCAAGGAGCATAGAACAACATTGTACGAGATCAGGTGACTCCTGAAGAGCTTTAGCCAGATTAAGAATCAGTAATGCCAAAAACAAACCGAGTTCCACTTTGGTTCCCCAGGTGGGAAACAGAGCACTGAAAAGGGGAGTGCCTCTGTCACCCTGTCTCTTAAGCATGATCTCTTGACAATGTAAACTAACACTCCAATTTCACGTGGATGAAGCATAAAGCACCCCACCCTGACGCTAGGAAATACAGCCAAACACACAACGGTTTTGACCTTTTATAGCTTTAGTCTTTGCCCCACTAAACTGAATAGGGATTTCTCTTGCCTTCACTGGATGCAGGATCTTGCCCTAAACACCAATGCATGCTTCAAGATGGCCTACACAAGAATGTACCAAAAGCAAGAGGTTTAGAAAGGTCGCTGCGGCGTATCTACACAAAGCGCGGTAATTACCATGTTGAAGTAAGAGCGGATTTTGACCCCTCTTGCCAGGTCCCACACGATGACATTCCCATCATGGCCAGCAGAGAAGAGCACTCTTGGATCAAATGGGTGGGGCTCAAGCACAAACACTTCATCTTCATGGCCCTGAATTTAAAGAGATAGCAAGATGAACAAGAGGATTGTCTCAGGTACTTAGCAGAAATCCAACAGAACAGTAGCAGCTGCACCATTCACCTATTAAAGCATCCACAAAGAACAGCTACTCTCACCACACAGCCCTTGGCTTTATTTTTGTGTTGCTGTAGCATGCATTATACTCTTCATTCCAGTTTCAATTTTAGCTTCCTAATTCTAATGTCAAGTATCAGGAGCAGGGAAGTCATTCTGCCCCTGTACTCAGCACTGGTTAGGCCACATCTTGAGTCCTGTGTCCAGTTCTGGGCCTCTCAGTTTAGGAAAGATGTTGAGATGCTGGAAGGTGTCCAGAGAAGGGCAACAAAGCTGGGGAGGGGTCTGGAGCACAGCCCTGTGAGGAGAGGCTGAGGGAGCTGGGGTTGTTTAGCCTGGAGAAGAGGAGGCTCAGGAGAGACCTCATTGCCCTCTACAACTACCTGAAAGGTGGATGTAGCCAGGAAGGGGTTGGTCTCTTCTACCAGGCAACCAGCACCAGAACAAGGGGACACAGTCTCAAGCTGTGCCAGGGGAGGTTTAGGCTGGAGGTGAGGAGAAAGTTCTTCACTGAGAGAGTCATTCATCATTGGAATGTGCTGCCCAGGGAGGTGGTGGAGTCCCCATCCCTGGAGCTGTTCAAGAGGGGACTGGATGTGGCACTTGGAGCCATGGTCTAGTCATGAGGTCTGTGGTGACAGGTTGGACTCGATGATCCTCGAGGTCTCCTCCAACCTTGGTGATACTGTGAAGTTTAGTATCAAAGTTTAAAGCTTTGCATGAAATAGTTCTATCCCTAGCAGAGTATCTGGCTACCCAGAGTTAGCTATTTTCTCTTTAAAAAAGGATCAGACACCAGTAAAAACGTTGTTATGACTTGCTCTAGCTAAAAGACTGGTGTTTTGCACTCGTGAAATGACAAGCCTGCCGAAGTGTCTCCATTTTAAACAGGGCAAATTTCTCCATTAAGAGGATTTCAAAACATTTGTCACATTAGATAAAGGTAAAAAGAAACAAGTGTTTCCTTCTCTCCTTCAAGATAGCACTTTAGGGGGAAAAAAAAAAACAAGTCCAAAATTAGTTTCAGACATCTTGAACAGCAATGGTTATTTACAACTCAAAAGCTTTATTTCCCAACAAGCAGCTGACAGACATTTCTATTACACTTCAATTATCTGGAAGCATTTGTTAAGGCAGTTTTCAGACGGAAATCAAACACATAAGGAAGAATTCTGAGGGTGCACATGCAAATTCTGCATGCAGGATTGAGAAAGCAAAGATGGAACATCTTACCATCAGAATATGAATGAGTTGGCCAGTGAAGGAATTCCAGACTTTCAGAGTCATGTTATTTACTGCAGTTATAACAGAGTTGTCATGGCGGTCCCATGCCACCATGGTCACTTTCAGCTTTGTGATTTTATCTTCAACTCCTTGTAAACTTTGTCTAAAACAAAAGAGCAAAAAGTTTCAAAGGGATCCTAGCTTGCCAAAGCATTTTAAATGAAAACACTTCTGTATTTCCCTTCATTTCTTACAATGAGAAGCTTTACTTCTTAAAGAAACCGGAGAAATGAAAGATGTTTTCCATTATGTGGCACATGCGACTGCAGAAGAATTGTAGCTGCTTCAACAATGACTGCAGGGTCCTCTACACTAGGCCATCTGTAACATAATCTGAGTACTCTAACATTACACCTTTGTAAGCATGGTTTAAAGATGAATCACCCCTGAATTCTCTAGCACATTCATTTCTGGGTAAACATCAACCAAATGCAGCATGTTACCCCCAAGTGGGCAGGCAAAATACAGCATCTTCCATACAGCAAGTGAGATTCAGGCTAGATGTGAGGAGGAGGTTCTTCACCATGAGAGTGGTGAAGCCCTGGCATGGGTTGTCCAGGGAGGTGGTCGAGGCCTCGTCCCTGGGGGTGTTTAAGAGCAGGCTGGATGAGGCTCTGGCCAGCCTGATCTAGTGTAGGGTGTCCCTGCCCATGGCAGGGGGGTTGGAACTAGATGATCCATGTGGTCCCTTCCAACCCTGAATGAAACTATGAAACTATAAGTGCTACAACATATTACACAACAGTATACATTGTACAGCTCAGTGACAGAAAAATGTAGTTACAGACAGATTCCTTTCTGGATTCAATGCAAAACCCAGGAGGCTTTATAAGCTCTCCACACACTTCCTTTTCAGCGCAGCAATTTCATTTTCTTTGATAAAATTGTGCTGGTGCAGAAAAGATCAAATTTGGAACTGCACTTATCCTTCTAGTCAGAAGGCCAAAACAAAACTCAGCTAGGAGTGAGTTATTGAAATGAGCAGTTCAGTTTCTCAAAGAAATTCAGCATTTGTGCCCACACTGGAGAAGAATCCATTCCTAGTTTTCCCAGGATCAGTTAAAGCTAAGAATTTTTATAGGGTGCATTTGGAAGGCAGAGTAACTCAGCCTGTTCTTGAAGTACAGTTCAGTACTTCTCAAAAAATCATATACTCTTGTCCAGATATTTTATACCCATATTCTGTGGCATCTGCTCGTAACTGGCAAGATACTCTCTGACCTAAACATCCAAATTACAGCTTATTCAGCCTTCTCTTCCATTCCTCTTTGTCCTTCAGACACCTTTCCCCAGGATTACTCCCCAAACGACTTTGAATCTAAATCACTCAGAATGAGCCCTAAGGGGGGAAAAAAGTTTACCTCTTAAATCCATGAATCTTTCTAATGTAAGTCAGTCAGAAAACATCTCCTCCATGCCAAAACAAAAAGATGCAAGCAACAAGTCCTATTAAGTCCTTCTCCATCTTCAAGCCTCTTTTGCTGCTTGTTTTAGGGTACCAAAGTTTCCCATGACTACAAAGCCTTGTAAGTTTCTCAGATGTTCTAAGAAATTAGACTCCTTTACAGAGCAACAGATTCCCTTGCTCTGGTATGTGGTATGAAAGAATCCAAACACTTCTTTCCTGAGATTGCAGAGTTCACAATCTCTTGAGGCTTTATTAAAATGCAAGCGGTCTCTGGAACAGATCCGATCTGTTTTCTTGCTCCAGAAATAAGATACCTGTGTAAAAAGCTATATACATTTGACCTTTGGTGTGTTTTGAGTATCTTTTCTTCTTTTCATCTCAGGCAAACACTTGTAGAGCTCTTCTCAAGACAGGCTAGCTGAATTCCAAGAGCTGGATAAGCATATTGTGCATCTAAGCAGTAACAATTGACGGCAGTCTTCCCTCCCCTTGATATTCCTTGCTCTCCCCAGCCCCCTCTGCCCCCCCTTGTTTTTTCAGCAAGTAAACAAATTGTATCAGTTGCCTTTGAGCAGCTATGTGATAGGAGCACACTGTACACCACTTACCCTGCTGGGCGAGTAGCCATATCTAACAAAATGCTTTTCCACTCCCTGCGCTTGAACTGCCAGATTCGTGCTGTTCCGTCACGGCTCCCACTTACGAATCTAACAAAAGGGGAACAAAGTTACTCAGAGATCAAAGGCAGAGCTGTACAGAAGCCATACTGCACAACTCAAGTTCCAGAATTTAGAACTCCAAAAAGGAAGCTCTAAGTAAGAAGTTCAAACAGTGACCAGACGCAGTACAACTGGGTTTGAGGTGAAGAACACTTCCCGCACTGCAGCCCTTCCATTTCTTTTTTACCAGCCTGTTTCTCTGCCCCACCATGACCCGTTCCAAACTAACCATACTTTAACCTGTGGTGCACCTTGCTTAGATGTGGCACTGCTCTGGCACAGGGACACCATAATCCAATGAGCATTCTAAGAAACAATGAGCCTATCATGAGAGATAAAGCTAAGGCATAAATCCACAGGATAAAAACAGTGGAGGGGGCGGTAGAGCCCTGCAAGGAAGAGTGCAGGCATGGTTTAAATCAAAACCTACTCCCAGTAAGCTAGCTCTGGGTATGTTAAAGCACTTTTCTAAAGTGCTCAAGTTTCAAGGAGGAGACTTGATGGGGTGCTTGGTGCCATGGGTTAGTTGTTTAGGTGGGTTGGATTGGTTGATGGGTTGGACGCGATGATCTTGAAGGTCTCTTCCAACCTGGTTTATTCTATTATTCTCCCCCCCCATTTTTCTTCTCCCTTTCTGGTGAGCAGGAGTAGAAGGAGGAGAAAGAGATGGGTGGAGCACAGTGAAGTTTGGTTTTCAACTATTTGCATAATAAAAAAACAAGTGTACATTAAGAACAAATAAATGAAGTGTCAAAAACCTTCTAACAACCTGAAGTCTGTTCTTTACTGTCTTTCACATCCAGCACCCAGAACTTGAAGTGAGACATTAAAAAAATATGAGGCTAGGTAAAAAAAGGATTGCTTGTTGGATAGCTTTCCTGTACCTAGCAGCCACATAACTGAAAAAAGCTTCACATTTTTAAGTGTCTAAAAATGCATGTATTTTATATGTGAATCTATATATACACACACACACATGCGTTTCTGAAAGAGAAGCTTCAAGCATTGTGATACTCCCTATTTTTGGCAAACTCAAAATACCTCAATCAGTCATTACAATGAAAACAACTGTAGATCTGAAGGAGGAGTATCCCTAAAATAAAACAGTGAGAATCACTGTTGGTAGAGAATCACCTATTAGTAGAGATGGTAGAGAACCACCTATTGGTAGAGCTGTTTTACTGGATGAACCTGGTTAGGCCACACCTCGAGTCCTGTGTCCAGTTCTGGGCCCTTCAGTTTAGGAAGGAGGTTGACTTGCTGGAACAAGTCCAGAGAAGGGCAACAAAGTTGGTGAGGGGCTTGGAACACAGCCCTGTGAGGAGAGGCTGAGGGAGCTGGGGCTGCTTAGCCTGGAGAGGAGGAGACTCAGGGGTGACCTTATTGCTCTCTCCAACTACCTGAAGGGAGGTTGTAGACAGGCAGAGGTTGGTCTCTTCTCCCAGGCAGCCAGCACCAGAACAAGAGGACACAGTCTCAGGCTGTGCCAGGGGAGGTTCAGTTTGGATGTTAGGAAGAAGTTCTATACAGAGAGAGTGATTGCCCATTGGAATGGGCTGCCTGGGGAGGAGTTACCATCACTGGAGGTGTTCAGGAGGAGACTTGATGGGGTGCTTGGTGCCATGGGTTAGTTGATTAGGTGGTGTTGGACGATAGGTTGGACACGATGATCTTGAAGGTCTCTTCCAACCTGGTCTGGTCTATTCTATTCTATCCTATCCTATCCTCAAAACAAACTCATTGATAAGTTTTTAATAGCTACATCTAGAAACCAGTGCCCTCAAGGGGAACCCAAGCCCCTAGCTCTGAATCCATCATTTGTGTGCTTACCTGCTACTACTGTTAGAAAACTGAATGCTGTCAACTTTGTCCTGTATAAAAAAAAAACAAACAAAAGAGTAGAAAAGGGGGGGGGGGGAAACAATCAAATACAATTCCAAATTCTCCAAGTTTATCCAAATGATTATTTTAATCAAATACAGATGTAATTTTTTAAAAGTATTTACAGTATGAAACTCCAACTCTGATATCTTCTCTGGCTGACCTGATCCAAAGAAATAAACCCTAATGATGTGATCTGTACTCCCAGTGGCCAAAAACATTCCACCTGAGAAAAACAAACAGATAAGTCTTATGAAAAAAAAGGGCAATGTCATGTTATTACAGTACTATCAGATGGCTGTGACATCAAAAGACTTAAAACTTCTTCCCTCAAATGTAAGCTGTAGCTCATTTCAGCTATGCCTGCAACTGACCTTTAAGTAAAACCACTGCGTAGAAATTGACAAGTTGAACTGCAGCTGAATTCCCTCACCTCTGCTGTCAGACAAATATGCATCTGCAGACACACCTGAAAGATCAGCTAACTACACCAATTTGTTTGTGACTAAGCCTTGAAAAGCCTCATTCTTAACAAAACTTTGCATGGAATCAGAGCTTCAGTATGCTTTCTGAAAGCAAGTGTCTGTCATTTCGATACTCTGTCCAATTATTTATGCAGCACACTTCAAATGTCAACTCTGGAATCGATGAAATTCAGACCATAAGGACCTGGTAATCAACACCTTCTTGTCCCAGGCCCTAGAAATGGCATCACAGATAAAACTGCCTCTCAGAATCACTCTGAGGAAAAACGAGTACCTTGTGTTTTAAAAGGCTCACAGCCACACGAGGTTGGCTTTCAACAGTTTGTATTTAACTGTTTTCAAGCATTTCTGTATCACCAGGATTTAGTGCATGGATTCTGGCTCTCCATTTTAAGCACTTGTGGATTTTTTTTATAGCTGTTTTAAACACATTTCCACGTTCTAACAAGAAATAAGCTATAACAACTGTATTATAGTTCGTCTTACTCTCCAAATGATTATGTCTACTGATTGAAATGTGTAGATTCAGATTGGATGTTAGGAAGAGATTCTTCCCCATGAGGGTGGTGAGACACTGGAACAGGTTGCCCAGGGAGGTGGTGGAAGCCTCATGCCTGGAGGTTTTGAAGGCCAGGCTGGATGTGGCTGTGAGCAGCCTGATCTAGTGCGAGGTGTCCCTGCCCATGGCAGGGGGGTTGGAACTGGCTGAGCCTTGAGGTCCCTTCCAACCCTAACAATTCTGCGATTCAATACAAGGGAGAAAAGAGAAGAAAAAGAAAAAGGAAGAGGAAAACTGACAAAAGAGAAAGAAGTCTTTTACCAGCACTAAAAGAAGAACAGATCATTTGGACTCCGGGCCGAGGGCGTTCCGTAAACTTTGTTGGCCTTGGACTAGAAACAAAGAAACAGTTAAATAATATCTTAAATAGGGCTTCAAAAAAAAATAAGTCAATGCCTTAGAAATAAAGCACAGAAGGACAAAATTAACTATGAAGGAACAGATGGCTGCCCATCTATAAACAATATTGTGTGACTATGCTTCATGATCTGATCTTTAGGAAACTAAGACATCCAGATGGACTAAGCAGTCCATGTATCCCTGTACACAACGTAAATCCTGTTCCACTCTCCCCTCTAATATTGCTGTATGTAACACACTGCTTGAGCCTCTGCCAGCAAAGCAGAAGAGAAGACACTAGAAGCAGTTGCCCATGATGTTCAGTTTTAAACCACTGGGTGTATTGGAACTCTAGTCTTCCCCATCAGCTCGTGGTTGCTTTTGCAAGAGAGAAACAGAGCTTGGCACGCTTTCTAGAGAGAGATACAAAATAGATTGAAATCAACTCTTGAGGGTTTTCCCCAATATTACAATACACCAGTTTCTTTGGGGGCTAGTTTCAAAGAGTGCCCTAAGAATGTCAGGACAGTGCAAGCACTCTTAAAAGTGCCAAACTCAAAACAAATCAGATCTGCTTCTTCAGCCATTGCTTCAGTTCTGCTCATGCACTGCAGCAACCCCAAATCAGTAGGTGGTCTTCTATAGTATGCCATCTGCAATCCTCACTCAAAGAATAAACTTACTAGAGAACAGCAGCATTACACCCACAAGTGTCATCACCAAAAGATTTAACATAAAAGGATGCATATTCATAACTTCTCCAAATTTTTATCTTTTAAAAGCAAAAAGCTCCATATAATTCATTTCAGCCAAAGACAGATGCAGTGGAGACCTTTCTCTGCTAATCAGCTACTGCTGTTCTCAAAGAAAGTAGCAGACTTGAAACCTCAGTGGTACCTATGCATAAAAAAAAGAAATGAGTAACAAACACCAGGAACAGCACCTAAGAATCTTTGCTCCAAACTGGCCACTCAGTATAGGCTGCCGCTGTAAACCTTCCTCTAAGAGTTTTAAGGTAACTCCTTGAAGCCTCAAGACAAGGGAACTTCACAAGACACACAAAACAAGACAAAAAGAAGAACCCGTTCTACAAAACAGTTGATACCAGCAGTGTGCCCAGCTGGCCAAGAGGGCCAACGGCATCCTGGCCTGCATTAGGAATAGTGTGGCCAGCAGGAGCAGGGAAGTCATTGTGCCCCTGGACTCTGCATTGGTTAGGCCACACCTTGAGTCCTGTGTCCAGTTCTGGGCCCCTCAGTTTAAGAAGGACATTGAGACACTTGAAGGTGTCCAGAGAAGGGCAACAAGGCTGGGGAGAGGCCTTGAGCACAGCCCTGTGAGGAGAGGCTGAGGGAGCTGGGGTTGTTTAGCCTGGAGAAGAGGAGGCTCAGGGGTGACCTCATTGCCCTCTACAAGGTTGACTCGATGATCCTCGAGGTCTCTTCCAACCTTAGTGATACTGTGATACCTTTCTTAACTGAGACACTAACATAAAAAGAACTCTCAGATGATTCAATAGGCAGCTTATATAATTTGGAGCAAGTGTAAATAGATAAATAGGCTGCTGATTTCCTTATTTCCTCCACTGTGGTTTGTGAACTCTGCCTTTGGAGTTAGGACAGCTGCAAAATAGAGCAAGTATGCACTCACGTTCCAGTTTGGATAACCAAGTTAAATCCTCCAACTTATGTCTCTCTGATGTGTGTTATTTCAGGCATTAGGAGACAAAAAAACTATGGCATTCTTTTTTTACAATAGAGCAGATTGAGGTCTTTGCAAAAGGAGCCAGGCAATCAGGGGTTTCAGGAAAAAGGAAAGGGGACAAAAGCATCATTTCTGCCAATGTACAGAAACCAAGAGAGTTGTTGCACTTAATAAATGTAGTGAGAATGTTTGTGAAGTGGCTAGAATGTCTAAAGATGCCTTCAGAAACACCTCCCCACCTAGAGTACTGGGTCTAGTTCTGGAGCCACTATTACAGGAAGGATCTGGGGCTGCTGGAATGTGTCCAGAGAAGGGCCATGAGGATGAGCACAGGGCTGGTGCTATTCACTGAGAGAGTTGTTAGCTACTGGAATGTGCTGCCCAGGGAGGTGGTGGAGTCCCCATCCCTGGAGGTGTTCAAGAGGGGATTGGATGTGGCACTTGGTGCCATGGTCTAGTCATGAGGTCTGTGGTGACAGGTTGGACTAGATGATCTTTGAGGTCTCTTCCAGCCTTAGTGATTCTGTGACAGACTGAGGCAGGTGGGGCTGTTCAGTCTGGAGGAAAAAAAACCTCAGAGGACATCTAGTTGTGGCCTTCCAGTATCTGAAGGGGGCTCCAAGAAAGCTGGGGAAGGACTTTTGAGGGAGTGATAGGACTGGGGGGAATGAAGCAAAACTAAAAATGAGGAGATTGAGATTGGATCTCAGGAAGAAGTTCTTCCCCCTGAGGATGGTGAGACACTGGCACAGGTTGCCCAGGGAGGTAGGAGCCTCTTCCTTGGAGGTTTTTGCAGTCAGGCTGGATGTGGCTGTGAGCAACCTGCTGTGGTGTGAGGTGTCCCTGCCCATGGCAGCAGGAGTTGGAACTGGATGATCCTTGGGGTCTCTCCCAACCCTAACAATTCTATGTGTCTATGATTCAGAGGGAGGTCTAGCAAAGCCCTGAGAAACCATTTTCTCCTAGAGGAGTCCTGTAACAAGTCCAGGAGTCCAGAAACAAGAGAGGTTGTCGTCAAAAACCAAAAAAGCTGCACTCAGAGCAGCAGACAAAGACGCAACTTGATCCATGTGTGTCAGCTAGGGGGGACACTCACATACAAACATCTCAAATTCATCTTGAAAATGCAGCAGTGGTGCAGGACTGGTTACCTAATTCAAGCCCTGCAGAGTCAACTCATTCTGGACATGCAATGGCTCCAGCAAGACAGAGAAGAGACACTTGACAGAGCCGCTCCCAATTAAATCTCTGTTCACAAGCTAACGAACCAGGCTCAGCATATCCGAGTTCTGATGTATCACCAGCCCCTTTAACAAGCAGAGCCTTCTGCTTAAGAAAGCAGATGGGAAGCATCCCACCACACTGATGACAATTGAGAAACTGTCCAAACCAGCAATGTCAAAACCATCAGCACGTGTTTTCCCTAAGCTTTTTTTTTCCCCCCCTTCTCTCTTTTTAAATCTAGGAGGGGGGAACAGAAAAGAAAAGCAGTTATGGAAAGCTCCTCTATCCAAATCTGTGAGACACTTCTGCTGCCTTGTTCACATGGGCTGGCAGTAACAGACTAACACTGGAAAGCTGTGCTCCAAACAGGTGGCAGCATCTTTCTGAGGGAAGTATGCAAATACTTTGCTGTGCAACTAATTTAACTTTGATGCACTGAACACTTAGAACAGCTTCCCCTTAAACTTCAGGCAGATCATTCTTCAGTTTCTGATGACCCAAGGCTGATTTTTCTTTCCTCTCCCTCTTATCAGCTGGTGAAGGATCTGACTCTTGAATCTTTCTACCACCATCCTGAATAATAACCAGAGATTACCTACATACTTAATTACTTTCCCATCTTCTTTGGGCCACAATCCATCCTGGCCTACAGTAACAACCAATCTTACTGTTTCTCTATTTGGAAACCAAATTAACCTACCTGGAATGCTACTGCTTATAGACATACATAGCAACTGCCTGGTTATAAATCTCCTCACTGAAAGAAGAGAGACTTGGGGGGGCTGGTGGACAAAAAGCTCAACAGGAGCTCTCAGTGTGCACTTGCAGCCCGCAAAGCCAATCAGATCCTGGGCTGCATCAGGAGAAGTGTGGCCAGCAGGGCAAGGGAGGTGATTCTCCCCCTCTGCTCAGCTCTGGGGAGACCCCACCTGGAGTACTGCCTCCAGTTCTGGAGCCCCTATTCCAAGAGGGATCTGGAGGTGCTGGAAGGTGTCCAGAGAAGGGCCATGAGAATGAGCAGAGGGCTGGAGCACCTCTCCTATGAGGACAGACTGAAGGAGTTGGGGCTGTTCAGTCTGCAGAAGAGAAGGCTCCCAGGTGACCTCATTGTGGCCTTCCAGTATCTGAAGGGGGCCTACAGGAAGGCTGGGGAGGGACTGCTCAGGATCTCAGGGAGTGATAGGACTAGGGGGAATGGAATGAAGCTGGAGGTGAGGAGATTGAGGCTGGAGGTGAGGAGGAAGTTCTTCCCCATGAGAGTGGTGAAGCCCTGGAATGGGTTGTCCAGGGAGGTGGTTGGGGCCCCATCCCTGGAGGTGTTTAAGCCCAGGCTGGCTGAGGCTCTGGCCAGGCTGATCTAGTGTGGGGTGTCCCTGCCCATGGCAGGGGGATTGGAACTAGATGATCCTTGTGGTCCTCTCCAACCCTGACCGATACTATGATAAGAGGAGCACACAGGAGGCTCTCTTAATACTGCAGAGCACACATCCACACCAGCCACAGAAGCACAAGGAACAGGGCTCACCACCCTCCTTTGAACAAGAGAATTTCTTGGTCTGCTGTGCCAGTGTCCTGTATTTGATCCTACCTATGGCACCAAATCTACTACAATGTGTCCTTCTGCAATTCATCAAAACAGAGCTCTGTCACCATTCACCTCCTGTCTGGGCCATATGTGTGACCTAGATAATGAACATGCCTCAGTTAACAAGGTTACCAAAAAACTGAGAGAAAACATGAGAAGCCTCTGATTTCAGAGATACCAATTGCAGTAGAGCTGCTGGCAAATCTGAACACAAGGATTTTCTTGTGATCTAGGAATGAAACAAAACAAACAAAAATCAACAAGAAAACAGAACTGGGTCAGGGCAGTGGACATTAGAAGGCTTAATCTATGTCAAAGTCGATTTTAATGGCAAGTGCTACAATTTTCCAGGCAGAGAGCTCTCCACTATTTCATCATCTGTTGAGACAAAACATTGCCCCATGGTATTTTGATCTTATACACAGGGAATAAAGAAGAATTTTGAGCTTCCTTGTCTCCCAAAGAAACTACCAGGGAAAAACACCCTTCAGAGGGAGCCCTTCCCCAGACAGACAAAGACAGATTCTCAGATTCTTCCACAGAGAGCGGAGCCCATAGACTTCACTTTCCAAGCTGAGTCTCACCAAAACAGTTTTCAGTGTAGCTAAGTCTGGAGCAGAGAAGGCTCTGAGGTAACCTCATTGTGGCCTTCCAGTATCTGAAGGGGGCCTACAGGAAGGCTGGGAAGGGACTGCTCAGGATCTCAGGCAGTGATAGGACTAGGGGGAATGGAATGAAGCTGGAGGTGGGGAGATTCAGGCTGGAGGGGAGGAGGAAGTTCTTCCCCATCAATGTGGTGATGCCCTGGAATGGGTTGTGCAGGGAGGTGGTTGGGGCCCTGTCCCTGGAGGTGTTTAAGCCCAGGCTGGATGAGGCTCTGGGCAGGCTGATGTAGTGTGGGGTGTCCCTGCCCATGGCAGGGGGGTTGGAACTAGATGATCCTTGTGGTCCCTTCCAACCCTGACTGATACTATGATACTATGAAAAGTGATCATTTTTAATTGAAGAGCACAATGAAGGCAGCAGTGAATCCAAACACTGCCTCTCCCCATACTTCCCAAGGAAGTTCAGCAAAGGACTGCTGGTGCCGTCAATCCTCTTGAAGCTATAATCAATCCACATGATCGTTATGAGGCTGCCCAACTGCTCATCTTAGCTCACTGCCAGATGATTCAAGTAGTGCTGAGTATAAAAGGGAGGATAGCATGTATATATATTTATTTTTTCATTTGAGCAGTAGAAATTTGGAGGCTTCACCACCAGTCCCCATTCTAAGTGCTGCACACTTCAGTACCATACTTCCATCGCTGCTAGCAATTGTATTCTTTAAGGACAGGCTGCAGCCAACATGAAAACACGTTCTGCCTTCAGCAAGCAACAGCACCCTTCACCTATACTACTCAGCTCTTCTTGTCTGCCTTTAAAGTTCCCACTTGTCCTTCCTAGAATGTGAGTGGTGTTGAAACTGAGACTCAGGGCAGCAATAACCGAGTAACTGTGGCAAGAGATCTTATTTTCTCTGCCAGCTTCGGTGCTTTAGAGATATTGAACAGAAGCAAGCCTGTATTTTTCACTAGAGTGATAAAAAGCAGTACAAACTTCCCACCCCATCAGTCATTCTCTCTTCCAGGTGGCCCTATTATGCTTTAAAACAAATAAAAATAATAAATAAAAAATCACAAAGAGCCTTATGGGACAAAAAGGTTACCAGGAATCCTACTTGCCTTTGAATGATCCTGGCACATGATTTCCTCCAGCATACTACTGAATGGATGTGGAGGAAACCTGCCCTGTTGCTGCAGTTTCTGGAAGCAGAGCCAAGATTGGTACAAATTCTCATCTCAAAATTTACTCTGCACACTGTCATTGAGCAACATGAATCACTGACATGGCTTGGTTTACCAGAGCACTTCCTTGCTGTGCTGCGTGAAGACAGCTAACTAAGCTGCTTTTTAGTGTCATAGTATCAGTCAGGGTTGGAAGGGACCACAAGGATCAGCTAGTTCCAACCCCCCTGCCATGGGCAGGGACACCCCACACTAAATCAGCCTCAGCCAGCCTGGGCTTAAACACCTCCAGGGATGGGGCCCAAACCACCTCCCTGGACAACCTATTCCAGGGCTTCACCACTCTCATGGGGAAGAACTTCCTCCTCACCTCCAGCCTGAATCTCCCCACCTCCAGCTTCATTCCATTCCCCTCTAGTCCTATCACTCCCTGAGAGCCTGAGCAGTCCCTCCCCAGCCTTCCTTTAGGACCCCTTCAGATACTGGAAGGCCACAATGAGGTCACCTGGGAGCCTTCTCTGCTCCAGACTGAACAGCCTCTGTCTCTCTGATCACATCTGCTGTGACTACTTCCACGTGAAAGCATTACTCAAAAAGCAAATGTTAAAGGAATCAAAGATAAGTGCATCTCACTGAAAATTTTCCTTCCACATTTATGTGGCACCATGGAAAGGAATTGGTTGGGATTCCCCTCCTATATCCAATGCCAGTTTTCTCACTCCTCCCTAAGCTTTACCTCAAGACAAATCCCACCCAGCCCTGTGATTCATTCAAACCTCTATGATTTCTACACACACATCTCCCAGCTCATGCAGTATAATCCACTGAGGTATCATGGATGCTGCTGTTCCCTAATGACATGATTTGTTTCAAAATTCAATTCCATAGACTCAAATTACTACAGAAGAGAAAAGAAAGGAAAAAAAAAATAGAGAGAGAACTGTGCAGACTCAAAGGTTTACAAATCAAGCAGCCTAAGAGCTCATCTTGTCAACAAGATCTCAGATGTTAAAGCCTTAAGAAAGATAATGTGGTGGCAACTCCTCTCCTTTGCTCATCTATGTATGTAAGCCATCTACTTCTCTCCTTAGTAAGGAGATTCTTGCTTTGATTACAACATGTACAGGCAGCAGAGGTTTAACAGCCTGGAAAGCAGCTTCATCTACACCACCAAAAAAAGAGCCAAAACACCCAGAGGATATCAAAATAGTTAAGACTCAGACAACTAGATAAGCACCTAGGCAACCATAACCAGGTAAAGTTGCCTACAAGCCCTGTCTAACCTCAGCACATGGCAAGAGAGAGATTTTAACAGCAATTGCCAAAACTACCAGAAAATAGAACCTACCTACCAGGAAAACATATGCATAAGACCACATCCCATCTCCAAAGCCAAGCCATTAATGATTACTAAAACAACTACTTCTGAGATGTTTTGTGATGAAGGAAAAGATGGAGCAAAATGCACTTGCAAGCCACTGAAGAAGTTAATGGTGAAAAGCTGTCTCTATTGGAAGGTCCTGACCACATCTTTCATATCCTACACACAAGCAGAAATGTCAGGCTCAGCTTCATCCAGCAATACACAGGTGCCCCAAAATTCTGCCTCCTGCCATGCTACAGTGAAGAGCCACTCTGAAGAGGTAATGAAGTCAAAAACCAACCAAAAAAATGGAGAGCATTGCTGTCTCCTAACCCTCCTGGATTTTCATGTCTAACCTGCAGTCATTCTGATCAATATAACTTGCATTTCATTTGGGATTAACAAATGAGAACAGAATCAAAAGACATCAACTTTGACATTCTTAAAAAAACCAGAAAGATTTTTCTAGTAGCCTTACAGTTACTTATTTCACTCCACAAAATGTTTTAATATCAACTTACTCCTTAAAAGATAAGCAGGCGACAGCTCCATCAGAAACAGATCACACCCAACGACCACACAGCGAACCAGGCTCTGCTTTAGTCACATTTTCCTCCAACACTTTTACATCATTCTTATTCAGACACACCAATGGAGATAAATAAATAAGTAAATAAATAAACAGATAAAATAACAACTAACTTTATTTTTAGGGTGCCAGCATCCCACAGCCAAAAGCATATTGTTCCATCTGCCCCGGTTGAAGACAAGTATCTCTTCGAGCCACTGCACAGTGGAGAGAACTGGGAGGGGGGGAGGGGGAAGAGGAAGAAGAAAGAAAAAGTGTCCTGTTAATCTGTTCCAGATGTGCTAAGTTCCTCAAGCCATTGACTTCTCATAAAAATAAAGGCAACAACATGAAAAAGAAAAGAAAAAAAATCATCTAGCAAACCATGCTTAAGGAAAATAAAGTGCACTGAGCACCACGAGAACATGATACTGCGTCAGGGTCACTCTCTTCCTTCAGAACAACCCTTTTGGGTTACTTGCCAAAGCACTCTTGGGTTTTCCCTCCCCACAACTCAAGTTGTGCAAGAGCACAGAAGTCTAAACAAAAACAAAGCAAGGCGCTGGGCGGTGACTGCAGCTCTTGCTCAATGTACCTGCGCACAGAGTCACATCCTCCCAAGGGCTGAAAGTTCAAACCAGACCTGCCCATGCCTCATGCCATTTGGAACAAGGATTGTTTTTCAGGGGGCAGGCATTTTGACAGCAAACACGTGCTATTTCATAACCTGTCTTGTGAGGAGCCCTCCTCACTTCACGGCTTAGCTGCCCAGGCACAGGGTTTTGTCACACAGAACAGAACTGAGCGGTTCCTTTTCCAGTCAGATGATGCAGTTTTGCTGCTCAGGTGAATAAGTGAAGCAAAAAACCTACCTGCAACGACGTTATAGATGCACTGTGGCCCTGCAGAACTGCCAAGGGTGCACAGGTTCGAAGGCACCAAACTCTGATCATTTTGTCACAGCTCCCAGCAGCTATCATGGTGTTTTCATAATTCACTGCCATATCAGATATTTCAGCTGCATGTCCCCTCAGCGTAGCCAGCAACCTTCCATCATCCGTTGCCCAGATCTTTACAAGGCAATCATCTGATCCCTAGAAGCAAGGCAGAAATCATTTCAACCACACCACTGATGTTACAGTTAACTGACACAATGAACTGAGAAACAGAACTAGTGGGACAGAGATAAATATTCCACCTCCCAGTGCTTGTAACAGTTTTCCACACTGCTTTCGAAATGCAACCCAAGATTACACTGATTCTCAACAGCATGCACAAAACACGAGGCATTTACAGCACAGACCACCCATCCTGCAGGAAGTGATTTATGCTCTTCACTGAGACACTTTCTCCCAAGCTCCAGCACAAACTGAAGCAGCTGGTGCAAAGCATTTACACAGAACAATGAATATTTCATCTTTGTGGGTGCCATGGACAGTGGCATAGAGTCCTCCCTCAGCAGGTTTGCTGTTCACACCAAGCTGTGTGGTGCAGCAGACAGGCTGGAGGGAAGGGAGGCCATCCAGAGGGACCTGGACAGGCTGGAGAGGTGGGCACAAGCCAACCTCAGGAGGTTCAACAAGAGCAAGGGCAGGGTCCTGCATCTGGGTCGAGACAATCCCAGGCACAAGTCCAGGCTGGGCAGGGACTGGCTGGAAAGCAGCCCTGAGGAGAGAGCCTTGGGGGTGCTGGGGGACAAAAAGCTCAACAGGAGCTCTCAGTGTGCACTTGCAGCCCACAAAGCCAATCAGCTCCTGGGCTGCATCAGGAGAAGTGTGGCCAGCAGGGCAAGGGAAGTGATTCTCCCCCACTACTCAGCTCTGGTGAGACCCCACCTGGAGTACTGTGTCCAGTTCTGGAGCCCCTATTATAAGAGGGATCTTGAGGTGCTGGAACGTGTCCAGAGAAGGGCCACGAGGATGAGCAGAGGGCTGGAGCTGCCCTGCTATGAGGACAGACTGAAGGAGTTGGGGCTGTTCAGACTGGAGAAGAGAAGGCTCTGAGGTGACCTCATTGTGGCCTTCCAGTATCTGAAGGGGGCTACAGGAAGGCTGGGGAGGGACTGCTCAGGATCTCAGGGAGTGATAGGAGTAGGGGGAATGGAATGAAGCTGGAGGTGGGGAGAATCAGGCTGGAGGTGAGGAGGAAGTTCTTCCCCATGAGAGTGGTGAAGCCCTGGAATGGGTTGTCCAGGGCGGTGGTTGAGGCCCTGGTCCCTGGAGGTGTCTAAGGCCAGGCTGGCTGAGGGTCTGGCCAGCCTGATCTAGTATGGGGTGTCCCTGCCCATGGCAGGGGGGTTGGAACTGGATGATCCTTGTGGTCCCTTCCAACCCCGACTGATACTATGACACTCTTCAACCCACATTTGGATAACCACAGAAATCCCACACTGCCATGGCTCAATTTGCCTGCTGTTCTGCCCAGCCCAGCTGCAGAACACCAGCTCCCCGCTTGGCAAGTACCCTCCAACAGATCCACAAGCACTCCAGGGAACACTTTCCAAAGGAACCCAGATATATCCTGCAGATATTTGAATGCACAAAGCTATTCATAAAGTGTTGTTTGTTTGGGTGGGGGTTTTTACCTTTAAAAAAACAAATACTGGCCAACCAGTTTTCCTTGCATTAATACTCATGAACAGGCAATTTATTTCCCCTTCCCTCCTTAACATTTTTAAAGCTGCTATTATAAAGAACTATCTTTTAAAAACCCCAGTTTTCTGCTTGAAAAGGCAGCTAATGTTTACTCAGCACATTCATTCAGATTCAAGATTACCACCTCAGAGAAGGAAGGGAACAGAATACCTGCAGTTACCTAACAATTACACACAGAATCACCATGGTTGGAAGAGATAGAATCACAGAATCAATAAGGTTGGAAAAGACCTCAGAAATCATCAAGTCAACCTATTACTGAATACCTAGCACCTCCTGACAACTAAACCATGTCTCCAAGTGCCACATCCAAGCCTTTTTTGAACACTCCAGGGATGGTGACTCCACCACCTCCCTGGGCAGCACATCCCAATGGCCAATGACTCTCTCAGTGAAGAACTTTCTCCTAACCTCCAGCCTAAACCTCCCCTGGTGCAGCTTGAGACTGTGTCCTCTTGTTCTGGTGCTGGTTGCCTGGGAGAAGAGACCAACCCCTTCCTGGCTACAACCACCTTTCAGGTAGCTGTAGAGGGCAATGAGGTCACCCCTGAGCCTCCTCTTCTCCAGGCTAAACAATCCCAGCTCCCTCAGCCTCTCCTCACAGGGCTGTGCTCAAGGCCTCTCCCCAGCCTTGTTGCCCTTCTCTGGACACCTTCAAGTGTCTCAATGTCCTTCTTAAACTGAGGGGCCCAGAACTGGACACAGGACTCAAGGTGTGGCCTAACCAGTGCAGTGTACAGGGGCACAATGACTTCCCTGCTCCTGCTGGCCACACTGTTCCTAATGCAGGCCAGGATGCCATTGGCCCTCTTGGCCACCTGGGCACACTGCTGGCTCATGTTTAGGCAGCTGTCAATCAGCACCCCCAGGTCCCTCTCTGTTTGGCAGCTCTCAGCCACTCCGACCCCAGCCTGTAGCTCTGCCTGGGGTTGCTGTGGCCAAAGTGCAGCCCCTGGCACTTGGACTTGTTGAATGCCATCCCATTGGACTCTGCCCATCTGTCCAGTCGGTCGAGGTCCCTCTGCAGAGCCTTTCTACCCTCTAACTGACCAACATCTGCTCCTAACTTGGTGTCATCTGCAAACTTGCTGATGACTGACTCGACCCCCTCATCCAGATCATCGATGAATATGTTGAAGAGGACAGGGCCCAGCACTGATCCCTGGGGCACACCACTGGTTCCTGGCTGCCAGCTGACTGTGGCACCATTCACCACCACTCTCTGGGCTCAGCCCTCCAGCCAGTTCCTAACCCAGCACAGAGTGATCAGTAGCAATAGCCTGAAAACCAGGCAACCTCCTCAGCTTTTCCTTCAGTGAACAAGTAGCTGTGTCTGGCTCACGGGCAGTTATTTATCCACAGCAGTTTCTCTCTCACTCTATTACTTGTGTCACTTCAAACAAGACAGAAATCTCTTACCAAACCAAGACACAACTGCAGTCCCAGTTTTTGGCACAATAAAAGGAAAGCTGGTTGTATTCAGACACATTGAGAGTGCACATTTTTCTACACATCACGAATACAGGCTGCTTCTCTACACAAGGTCTTCACCTTCAGCAGCAGCAAAAAGGCTATTTTGGAGCATTAGTGACATTTTAACCCAGTAGAATGTTTTGCAAGGGGACTCCAGACTGGTGAAATCAAGATAATTTAAAACTTCATTGTGTGTTTGATTTCTGCAGTGCATTAGCAGGCAATTTTGATCTGCCAGCTGCCATGTCTCTACTTTTAATCAGGTGGGCATGACTTTTCAGGCATGACTTTTCTTCCCTTCCCAACTCTTAAAACAGGTGACCCATGAATGCAGAGATGTAGGCAGGACAACTTCTCCCATACTTCTGCCCTCATCATTTTTGGCAGAAACTTCTGAGCCTCCAATTTCAGTTGTCAAATAAATTCCATGTCACTGCACACTCATTTTGAACAAGTACTTCTATAAAGAGAAGGCTCCTCTTCCCTCAAACAGGAAAGGACAATTTCACGTTTCTCTTTCTTCCTCCAAGGACACCAAGGCCTTGGCAATCAGCAGGACAGAAGAGTACCAGTGAATGTTGAACCTCAACACGCAGCCCAGGACTGCTCCCTTGTGCTGTCTTGGTTAGTTACTGTGAGCAACAGAGTTTCTGCTTCTAAAAACTTTGTCATGTGAGGGACTGTTGCAGGGATGTGGTTCTCTGTCCAAGAGGCAATAAAGGGATCTTGTTAATAATTACATTTTCTGCCTCTTGGGTAAGGAGATATATATATATATATATATATATACACACCTATAGGATTTATATAGGATTATATATAGGAGATATATATATATAGAGAGAGGATTTCTTTCTACTTACACATAAAGCTTCTGTGCCCAGATTGTGGCACAGGGAAAACCAGATTTGAATAGCAAGACACACAGAACCACTGATGTGGGATGGGATCTCTGGAAGTTGTCTAGTCCAATCTCCTTCCCCAAGTATAGTCATCTAGGGTAGGTCACCCAGGACTATATATCATCCATTCTTGTTTTGTTATGATCTGCTCATTTAATGAGAGTATTCTCTGTCCCATCACCCAGGTCTTTAAAGGAAAGACTAAAAAGCACTGCCTCAGTGCCAGTCCCTGTCGCAGACCACTAGTGACTGCCTCCAGCTGGACTTGATGCCATTAATCACCACCCTTCAAACTATTTTGTTTAGGCCGTTTCCAATCTCATGTCCACTTATCTAGGCTGTACTTCAAGATTCTGTCATTAAGAATGCTATGGGAGACAGTGTTGAAAGTCACCCATTACAGGAAACAGACTCAACTTGGGGAAAATTTAGTTTAGTTTATTACCAATCAAATCAGAGTAGGGTAATAATAAAAACTAAATCTTGAAACACCTTCCCCAAGCCTTCCTTCCCTCCCTTCCTCCTGAGCTCAGTGTTGAAAATAAACATTCACTACCACCTCTCATCTAACTTGGTTATTTCCTTAACAAACATATGACAACTCTAAAAAGCATTGAAGAGTCATCAATTAGTAAGTTTCCATAACTCTTTCTGTCTTCATAGGTTCAGATTTGCACTTCTGAAGTTAAAGTTTCAGAGAGGTTCAAATTCTACACTTAATTGATAAAACTGTAGAATAGAATAGAATAGAATAGAATAGAATAGAATAGAATAGAATAGAATAGAACCGAATAGAATAGAATAGAACCGAACCAAAACAGGTTGGAAGAGACCTTCAAGATCATCGTGTCCAACCCATGAACCAATCCAACCCACCTAAACAACTAACCCATGGCACCAAGCACCCCATCAAGTCTCCTCCTGAACACCTCCAGTGATGGGGACTCCACCACCTCCCCAGGCAGCCCATTCCAATGGGCAATCACTCTCTCTGTGTAGAACTTCTTCCTAACATCCAACCTAAATCTCCCCTGGCGCAGCCTGAGACTGTGTCCTCTTGTTCTGGTGCTGGCTGCCTGGGAGAAGAGACCAACCTCTGCCTGTCTACAACCTCCCTTCAGGTAGACGTAGAGAGCAATAAGGTCTTCCCTGAGTCTCCTCCTCTCCAGGCTAAGCAACCCCAGCTCCCTCAGCCTCTCCTCACAGGGCTGTGTTCCAAGCCCCTCACCAACTTTGTTGCCCTTCTCTGGACTCGTTCCAACAAGTCAACCTCCTTCCTAAACTGAGGGGCCCAGAACCAGACACAGGACTCGAGGTGTGGCCTAACCAGTGCAGTGTACAGGGGCAGAATAGTACCAGCTCATTCTCTTCTGCTGTTAGAATCAATAAGGTTGGAAAAGACCTTAAAGATCATCAAGTCCAACCTGTCACCCAACACCTCATGACTACTAAACCATGGTCTCAAGTGCCACGTCCAATCCCCTCTTGAACACCTCCAGGGATGGTGACTCCACCACCTCCCTGGGCAGCACATTCCAATGGCTAACAACTCACTCTGCGAAGAGCTTTCTCCTCACCTCCAGCCTAAATTTCTCCTCACCTCAAGCCTTTATATTCTGGTATAAAGCTTAAGAGCATGAAGAGCCCTGTGTATTCTCCTCAAAAGTGCAGTCACCACCAAAAAAAAACCAAAACCACATAAGAAGGAAAGCAAAACCTTCCAGAATGCTACAGGAGGTGAAAACCACTCACAGGTGGATTAATATCTTCCTCAAAGCAACATATGCATGAGAACAGAACCAAACCTTTAACATTAAATTGTATCACAGTCTAAAACAAATTTCAAACCACCGGTCCCATTTTTCTTGCTGCACAAATTAAAAACCAAAATAAAACACAAAACCCCACACCACAAAAACACAACAAACAAAACCCAGAAACAAGGAAAATGTGACAAAACTGAACAAAAATAACAAAACACTCCAAGCAAAACCAGCAAAAGCCAACCTCATGGCACAAGCCAACCTCACGAAGTTCAACAAGACCAAGGGCAGGGTCCTGCAGCTGGGTCAAGGCAATCCCAGGCACAAATCCAGGCTGGGCAGGGACTGGCAGGAAAGCAGCCCTGAGCAGAGAGACTTGGGGGTGCTGGGGGAGGAGAAGCTCAACATGAGCTCTCAGTGTGCACTTGCAGCCCAGAAAGCCAATCAGATCCTGGGCTGCATCAGGAGAAGTGTGGCCAGCAGGGCAAGGGAGGTGATCCTCCCCCTCTGCTCAGCTCTGGTGAGACCCCACCTGGAGTACTGCCTCCAGTTCTGGAGCCCCTATTCCAAGAGGGATGTGGAGGTGCTGGAACATGTCCAGAGAAGGGCCACGAGGATGAGCAGAGGGCTGAAGCACCTCTCCTATGAGGACAGACTGAAGGAGTTGGGGCTGTTCAGTCTGGAGAAGAGAAGGCTCCCAGGTGACCTCATTGTGGCCTTCCAGTATCTCAAGGGGGCCTACAGGAAGGCTGGGGAGGGACTGCTCAGGATCTCAGGGAGTGATAGGACTAGGGGGAATGGAATGAAGCTGGAGGTGGGGAGATTCAGGCTGGAGGGGAGGAGGAAGCTCTTCCCATGAGAGTGGTGAAGCCCTGGAATGGGTTGTCCAGGGAGGTGGTTGAGGCCCCCTCCCTGGAGGTGTTTAAGCCCAGGCTGGGTGAGGCTCTGGCCAGGCTGATCTAGTGTGGGGTGTCCCTGCCCATGGCAGGGGGATTGGAACTAGCTGATCCTTGTGGTCCCTTCCAACCCTGACTGATACTATGATACTACTATGATACTACAAAGATAACAAAACCAACAAAACCACAACAAAACCCCCAACCAACAAAACAAAACCCCAACCCCCCTTCAAATGAACAAAAGAAAGAACAAAAGCCCACTCTGCCTACAGAACTACACACATTACACAAAGCATGCTGCTGCAATGCTCACCTTTTACAGAGCAATATTATAAAGAAGCCACTGAATTTACAGTAAGATTAAGCAGTCATTTTATTGCACAAATAGGCTGTTCAAAGTATAAGGAAAAAAGAGGGGGGGGAAATCTAATCAACCAATAAAACAAACCCTGCATTATGAAAAGAGGCTGCCTGCAAAATGGAACTGATGGAGAGCAACCTGCACATAGACCTAAAAGATGTAAAGCAGTCATCAAGACAAACTACATCTGGGACCAAATACCTCCTGGAGGGTCCTCAGAGGTCTATTTAGCAACAGCAAAACCAGGAAAGAAAAACAGTCTCACAGTATCACCAAGGTTGGAAGAGACCTCGAGGATCATCGAGTCCAACCTGTCACCACAGACCTCAGGACTAGACCATAGCTCCAAGTGCCACCTCCAATCCCCTCTTGAACACCTCCAGGGATGGTGACTCCACCACCTCCCTGGGCAGCACATTCCAATGCCGAATGACTCGCTCGGTGAAGAACTTTCTCCTCACCTCCAGCCTAAACTTCCCCTGGCACAGCTTGAGACTGAGTCCTCTTGTTCTGGTGCTGGTTGCCTGGGAGAAGAGATCAAATCCTTCCTGGCTACAACCACCTTTCAGGTAGTTGTAGAGGGCAATGAGGTCACCCCTGAGCCTCCTCTTCTACAGGCTAAACAACCCCAGCTCCTTCAGCCTCTCCTCATAGGGCTTGTGCATAACCAGCATAAACCCAGCCTGCTCCCTACCAGCTGGCTATAGTGGCATGAGTGGTACATCTCCATTGCAGAGAAAAACTAAATGACTCTTAATAAGAAAAAAGGAAGGAAGAAAAAATTAAAAAGGGGGGGGGAGGGGGGAACAAAGAACGAAAACAAAGGCTAAAGACAAACTGTAAATTCTGTAGCACCTGGGTAAGCTAACAGTACCAGAGTTCATGGAAGGTGGTGGAAGCCTCAGCCCTGGAGGTGTTTGCAGCCAGGCTGGATGTGGCCTGTGAGCAACCTGCTGTAGTGTGAGGTGTCCCTGCCCATGGCAGGGGTGCTGGAACTGGCTGATCCTTGAGGTCCCTTCCAGCCCTAACAGCTCCATGATTCTATGAAATGAATGGGACAATTCACAGCTCTTAAGATCCTGCTGCAGTTCTACTAGCAAGGGCCTTGGCTTACATCATGGCTTAACGTTTCCAAGGTTTTGTCTACAAGTGCCACAAATTATGTCCCTATTAAAAAGCATTTGTCAAAAGTGAATCCTAGAACAAGTTCAGCACTGAGAGAGAACTGATGACAGTGTTGCCAAGGTATGCAGTAACACTGCTTCCCTTTCCTGCACAGACTTGTGGGCTGAAGTGAAACTGCCAAGGGATGCACAACTGAATCCTGGGCTGGAAATCTCACACAGACTATTACACAATGCTGTTCATTATTCCCTGGAAAGTGTAATCTCAGGAAGGACAGGAAGATAAAGGTAGGGGAAAAGGAGAGGGCCATCCTTCTTTGCAGTCAGAAAGTTAAGTAGTGCAGGAACCAGAGGTGTTCAGGAGGAGACTTGACAGGGTGCTTGGTTGCATGGTTTAGTCGGTTGGGTGGTGTTGGATGATAGGTTGGACATGATCTTGAAGGTCTCTTCCAACCTGATCTATTCTATTCTATTCTATAAATGTGCAGGAATAGTGTGGCCAGCAGGAGCAGGGAAGTCATTGTGCCCCTGGACTCTGCTTTAGTTAGGCTGCACCTTGAGTACTGTGTCCAGTTCTGGGCCCTCAGTTTAAGAAGGATATCAAGACACTTAAAGGTGTCCAGAGAAGGGCAACAAGGCTGGGGAGAGGCCTTGAGCACAGCCCTGTGAGGAGAGGCTGAGGGAGCTGGGGTTGTTTAGCCTGGAGAAGAGGAGGCTCAGGGGTGACCTCATTGCCCTCTACAACTACCTGAAAGGTGGTTGTAGCCAGGTGGGGGTTGGTCTCTTCTCCCAGGCAACCAGCACCAGAACAAGGGGACACAGTCTCAAGCTGCACCAGGGGAGGTTTAGACTCGAGGTGAGGAGAAAGTTCCTCACCAAGAGAGTCATTGGCCATTGGAATGTGCTGCCCAGGGAGGTGGTGGAGTCCCCATCCCTGGAGGTGTTCAAGAGGAGATTGGATGTGGCACTTGGTGCCATGGTCCAGTCCTGAGGTCTGTGGTGACAGGTTGGACTTGATGATCTTTGAGGTCCCTTCCAACCTTGGTGATACTGTGACAGTGCTTGTTTCTGTTTCCCTGCAGGAGTTCTGCAGTTCATGCTTTTCAAGACATACTGAATGCACAGCCTGAAAAATAATTAGGCTTTCTTCACTGATGGCTGGTAGGCCTTTCAGCTGTGTCTTTTCAAGTCAAGAGACTTTAATGGTGGTTAATTAAAAAAAAACTCAATTAATTGCCATGACAACACAGTTCATATGTTAATATTTCTGTATATTCAGAAGAACACCACCAGGTAAGAGACTGATCTTTAGAAATCTTCTGTCAAATCCATACAGGAATATAAACAGAAACAGTCATGGCATGGGATGCCAGGTGCCCACCAAAGCTGTTCTATCACTCCCCTCTTCGGCTGGAGAGGGGAGAGTTAAAAATTAGATAAGGACAGGGAGAGATCATTCACCTATTATACAAAACAGACTCAACTCAATTTAATTTACTACCAATCAAATCAGAGCAGGATAACCATAAAAACTAACTCTTAAAACACCTTCCCCCAACCCTTCCTGAGCTCGGGTTCACTCCTGTTGTCACTGCCTCCTCCCCTGCAGCGGCACAAGGGGATGGTGAATGGGAGGTGTGGTCAGATCATCACAAGTGGTCTCTGCCCAGCCTTCCTCCTCAGAGAGGACTTCTCACACTCTACCCCTGCTCCAGCATGGGATGACTCCCATGGGAAACAGAGGGCTGGAGCACCTCTCCTATGAGGACAGACTGAAGGATTTGGGGCTGTTCAGTCTGCAGAAGAGAAGGCTCTGAGATGACCTAATTGTGGCCTTCCATTATCTGAAGGGGGCCTACAGGAAGGCTGGGGAGGGACTGCTCAGGATCTCAGGTAGGGATAGGACTAGGGGGAATGGAAGGAAGATGGAGGTGGGGAGATTCAGGCTAGATGTGAGGAGGAAGTTCTTCCCCATGAGAGTGGTGAAGCCCTGGAATGGGTTGTCCAGGGAGGTGGTTGAGGCCCCATCCCTGGAGGTGTTTAAGCCCAGGCTGGCTGAGGCTCTGTCCAGACTGCTCTAGTGTGGGGTGTCCCTGCCCATGGCAGGGGGGTTTGAACTAGCTGATCTTTGTGGTCCCTTCCAACCCTGAATGATATTATGATACTATGAAACAGTTCAGAATGGGTCCCTTCCCTGGGGTGTAGTCCCTCAGGAACAGACTACACCAGTGTGGGACCTCATGGGGTCACAAATCCTGCCAGCAACCTGCTGCAGCATGGGCTTCTCTTTCCATGGGTTCGCAGGTCCTGCCAGGACTGTGTTCCAGCATGGACTTCCCACAGGGTCGAAGCTTTCCTCAGGCATTCACCTGGCCCAGCATGAGGTCCTTCATGGATTGCAGAGGAACAGCTTGCCTCACCAGGGTCTTCACCACAGACTGCAGAGGAATCTCTGCTCCAGCACTTGGAGCACCCCCTCCTTCACTGACTTTGTCATTTTTCTCACCTATTCTCACTCCTCTCTCCAGCTGCATTTGTGCAGCAACTTTTTCCCCTTCTTAAATCTGCTGTCCCAGAGAGACTACTGTTGTCACTTAGCTTGTAGCAGCTTCTCACAGAAGCCACTCCTGTAGCCTGCCTGCTACCAAAAGTCTGCCACACAAACCCAAACCAGACCTACTGGGTAGCAGGAAAGCTGCATCATGTCCTGTTTTCACTGCCTTTAGGCATATTTCTTCCTAGCAAAATAACACCTCCCAGAAGAGTACAACTCCAAAATGTGCTGAGATCACTTTCTCTTCCTTTTCTTTTGAAGCAGAAAATAAATAGAACTTGAATTTATAGGCTTTCAATCCTTCAGAGGTCAGGAGGCAAAAAAGGTACAGCTCTGATGCATCTTCTAGAACCAATTACAAATCTGAAACAACCTCTTATTTAGCCAATGTCACAGTGATTGCTGGAGGCTGTGGAGTAAAAACGTAGAGCAAGAATGGGTTTCTACTGATGCATGCTAAGTTGCATGCTGGCAAAAGACGTGTCTGGAATGAAGGTTGACTGACTTTTTATTATCATAGTATCAGTCAGGGTTGGAAAGGACCACAAGGATCATCTAGTTCCAACCCCCCTGCCATGGGCAGGGACACCCCACACTAGAGCAGCCTGGCCAGAGCCTCAGCCAGCCTGGGCTTAAACACCTCCAGGGACAGGGCCCCAACCACCTCCCTGGACAACCCATTCCAGGGCTTCACTACTCTCATGGGGAAGAACTTCCTCCTCCCCTCCAGCCTGAATCTCCCCACCTCCAGCTTCATTCCATTCCCCCTAGTCCTATCACTCCCTGAGATCCTGAGCAGTCCCTCCCCAGCCTTCCTGTAGCCCCCTTCAGATACTGGAAGGCCACAATGAGGTCACCTGGGAGCCTTCTCTTCTCCAGACTGAACAGCCCCAACTCCTTCAGTCTGTCCTCATAGCAGAGCAGCTCCAGCCCTCTGCTCATCCTCCTGGCCCTTCTCTGAACACCTTCCAGCACCTCCAGATCACTCTTATAGGGGCTCCAGAACTGGAGGCAGTACTCCAGGTGGGGTCTCCCCAGAGCTGAGCAGAAGGGGAGGATCACCTCCCTTGCCCTGCTGGCCACACTTCTCCTGCTGCAGCCCAGGAGCTGATTGGCTTTCTGGGCTGCAAGTGCACACTGAGAGCTCCTGTTAAGCTTCTCCTCCCCCAGCACCCCCAAGTCTCTCTCCTCAGGGCTGCTTTCCAGCCAGTCCCTGCCCAGCCTGGATTTGTGCCTGGGATTATTAATTCCTATCTCTACTTTCTGCTCCAGAGACTTCAGGAACTGTAGTGGTCTAAATTGAAAAGAATTGGCACCATTTCATTATCCAGATGCAACTACAAGAAAGCAGCTCACGACCATTTATCCACTGACTGCATCACACCACCTACAGCAGCTTGGATTTTACTGGAATGTGGAACACAGCCCACATGTTTTCACTTTGCCAACATCTGCTTAAACATTTACACAAAACACCAGATTTACCTGAGAAATCAAGAGATAAGTTCTGTCCCAGGCTCTCCAGAATGAAAATTCACCAGCTACAATTAATTTCTCTGGATTCTTTATTTAACACTAGAATAAAATAATGATCTACACTGGGACCTTTTTCAAGCTTATCTGTCAGCAAAGACCTGCCAGCAAAGCTCTGGGATTGCAGAAGCAGTATTGCTCCCCCCATTCTATTTCAGGTTCTTCTACTTTTCTTTTCAAAACAAACTGCTGCTGCAGTCAAGAGAATTCTCTCTTGGATCACTTGTAAATCAGACTGCAAAAAAGCAAGGAAATGTGCAACCAGGAATCACTGCAGATGCACCCAAGATGAAGTTTAGTGTACCTCTGGAAGAAGAAAGATTTTTAGGAACACAGGAAAAGTCTAGGAAAATATGGAATCAGAAGACTTTAACTGTGGCATATTGAGGGCACAGGCCCCAAACAGGAGGCTTAACAAGGAGTTTCATGCACTTCACCTAGGAAGCACAAACTAAGGTTTTTATTTAGAGGTGAACATGGTGATGCTGGTACACAAAATCTCTAACCTGTTCTGCTATGTAACATACAAAATAAACCCACATCATAGAGCCCTTTTCCCAACAGATTAATCATGCATATACTACAGGACATAAGAATTCAATGCCTGGGACTGGTGAGGGGTCTTAGCTTACTGATGAAAGCTAAAGACATCTGAAAAAGAGTCTCTGCTACGCCTGAAGTAACAAGTGAACAAATGAACACGTCTGCTCACAACAGCTCCAGCTGTGACCTCCAGTCCTGCAACCACACAGCTCTCCACATGCCAAAGCAAAACATCTGTGGGTGAAAGGGCAAACTCCATTTACAATCACCTTGAAAGAATTTTAGAACTTAGGACTGCAATACTTAAAACAGCAGAACTGAACTGTCCTTCCACCTGCATTGTTTGAATTATCTGCTACAAGGATAACAAAAGGACACAGCCAAGCTCCTGCATCCACAAAGGTATCAGTTAAGTGCAGGGTGCTGCATCTGGGTCAGGCAATCCCAGGCACAAATACAGGCTGGGCAGTAACTGGCTGGAAAGCAGCCCTGAGGAGAGAGACTTGGGGGTGCTGGGGGAGGAGAAGCTCAACAGGAGCTCTCAGTGTGCACTTGCAGCCCAGAAAGCCAATCAGATCCTGGGCTGCATCAGGAGAAGTGTGGCCAGCAGGTCGAGGGAGGTGATCCTCCCCCTCTACTCAGCCCTGGTGAGACCCCACCTGGAGTACTGCCTCCAGTTCTGGAGCCCCTATTACAAGAGGGATCTGGAGGTGCTGGAAGGTGTCCAGAGAGAAGGGCCACGAGGATGAGCAGAGGGCTGGAGCACCTCTCCTGTGAGGACAGACTGAAGGAGTTGGGGCTGTTCAGTCTGCAGAAGAGAAGGCTCCCAGGTGACCTCATTGTGGCCTTCCAATATCTCAAGGGGGCTACAGGAAGGCTGGGGAAGGACTTCTCAGGATCTCAGGGAGTGATAGGACTAGGGGGAATGGAATGAAGCTGGAGGTGGGGAGATTCAGGCTGGAGGTGAGGAGGAAGTTCTTCCCCATGAGAGTGGTGAAGCCCTGGAATGGGTTGTCCAGAGAGGTGGTCAAGGCCCCGTCCCTGGAGGTGTTTAAGCCCAGGCTGGATGAGGCTCTGGCCAGGCTGATGTAGTGTGGGGTGTCCCTGCCCATGGCAGGGGGGTTGGAACTAGGTGATCCTTGTGGTCCCTTCCAACCCTGAATGATACTATGATACTATGCCCTGTGTTTGTGGAAAGAGTAAATGCAGCCCAAGTGTCCCACAAGGTGTGCATTCATGAGACCTCTGGCACCACTGCAACTGATTACTTAACCAAGAAATTCAAATTATATTGATACTTGCATGGTTTCACAATTCTCATTCCTTGGAAAACTTGCCACTTGGGTACTGATTTCAGACATCCACCCAGCATATATTTGTCTCAAACAAAACAGTAAATAGCTCAGAATACTGAAGAACATTTGTACAGAGGGGAAAAAAAGGAAACCACAAAACCAAAACAGAAGTTCCTGGGATCTCATAAAGACAACTCTTTGTGAGCCAACATGTTTTACAACACACCATGTACAACATTCTGTACCAAAGCTAAGTTAGTCACCAGCCCAAGCTTGATAGTCATGCTTTAACAAAAGTTCCAGGAAAGAAACAAATACTCTTTAATTTCATATTGATTGTCCTCTCTGACTTCCTAATTGAATTTTGTGGTAATGGTCTGTGTTTTTGCTAGAGAACACAGGTCCAGAGAAAATGATCCACGCAGGGTAATTGTGTTCCACTGAAAATGACCCAAGTTTGCTGACTGAACCACACAGGTCAGCAATCACCGTCAGATCCAGCCTTCAGATGTGTGCCAGGGCTATTCTAACATGCAAACCAGCATGGTTGTTGTGGCAGTTTTAGGCTATGCCTTTGAAACTTTGTTACAGATTTCGAGCAGAAAAGTAGAGAAATGTCAATAAATCACTATTGGCTGTAAAAAGGAAAATAAAGATCACTCTAAACGATTCCGTTAGAGATGTCTACCATAAGACTGGGGGTACCAAAACAATCTTTTCTCATCTCTTATCTGCTGGCTTTGTTGCTCTGAAGGGATACTAATCTGCTTCTGCTTGACCTTGGCTGCATTGTTTTAAGTCTAACAGCTACTTTTTCTTTGCTCCTTTCTCCCTTTTGGACAGGGGGTGAGGAGGCAGAGAAAGAGCTTCCCTGGTCTCTGACCAGGGGGATTCTTGTGTTGTTAACTGTAAGTATCTGTAAATCCTGTATATTTTCTACATATTCATTGCATTCCATTACAGATTGTAGTTTTGCCTGTAAATACAGCTTTCATTGGCTTTCATCTGGACTGGGCTGTCAAAGTTAATGTTGGTGGGGGGAAATCTCAACCCACCACAGTTATTAGAAAGCATGTAAGTGAGTAACAGTAGTAGAGCACCTATCTGCTCTCAATAAACATCAGCAACACATTCAGGTTTTGGAAACAGATGACATGCTATCTGTACTGGAGGAAAACAAATGAAGATTTTTGTACTTACAGTAAATATTCTCCTGCCAGTCCGATCAAAAGTGACACAGTACACAGAAGATAAGTGTCCTAAAATCCTTTTGTGCATCTTCATGTGCTGATAG
Organism: Melanerpes formicivorus; assembly: GCF_026170545.1. Classification (NCBI taxonomy): domain Eukaryota; kingdom Metazoa; phylum Chordata; class Aves; order Piciformes; family Picidae; genus Melanerpes; species Melanerpes formicivorus. Next base: position 698,101 of record NW_027142437.1, on the reverse strand, counting down.
ACCGCAGTTGGAACGAGGCGCTCGAGTCTGTACTTTCCATTTAGCTTTCTTGAAAACAGAGTGTCCACTACCAAATGGGCAAAGAAAAAAAGGGGGGGAAAAAAAAAAAGGAGAGACAGCATTTATATTTAGTTCACAAACCAAAATAATTCTCCAGGCTGGAAAGTTTATTTTCCAACGTTGGAGCATTTGCTGTACGAACGGCTCACCGCAGAAATTCTCTCGTTTTGCCCTACAAAAGTAGCCTGTCATAGAATCTTAGAATCAACCAGGTTGGAAAAGACCCCAGAGATCATCAAGTCCAATCTAACACCTAATACCTCATGACTAACTAAAACATGGCTTCAAGTGCCACATCCAAGCCTTTTTTGAACACCTCCAGGGATGGGGACCCCACCACCTCCCCGGGCAGCACATCCCAATGGCCAATTACTCTTTCTGAGAAGAGCTTTCTCCTCACTTCGAGCCTAAACTTCCCCTTGCACAGCTTGAGACTGTGTCCTCTAGTTCTGTTGCTGGCTGCCAGGGAGAAGAGACCATCCCCCACCTGAGCCTATGATGCAGATGTGCAAAGAAGTGCCAGACTGTAAGGCAAAGCATAAAGTTGCAATAGAGCTTTCAACTTTAAGTGCCTGAACATATGGTTCTCACTCTGTACCTAGCATGAGAAACTCAAGAGGACCAGGCAGCTTCCACAGAGGAGTAAACTACCTCAGATTTAAGAAGCTTAATTTTCCACATAGCTAGTAAATAAAGACCAGCAAACATTCAAACCTTCTCCAAGGCAACCTGTTTTTTGATGTATGGAGGTGCTGGAAGGTGTCCAGAGAAGGGCCACGAGGATGAGCAGAGGGCTGGAGCACCTCTCCTGTGAGGACAGACTGAAGGAGTTGGGGCTGTTCAGTCTGCAGAAGAGAAGGCTCCCAGGTGACCTCATTGTGGCCCTCCAGTATCTGAAGGGGGCTACAGGAAGGCTGGGGAGGGACTGCTCAGGATCTCAGGAAGTGATAGGACTAGGGGGAATGGAATGAAGCTGGAGGTGGGGAGATTCAGGCTGGAGGGGAGGAGGAAGTTCTTCCCCATGAGAGTGGTGAAGCCCTGGAATGGGTTGTCCAGGGAGGTGGTCGAGGCCCTGTCCCTGAAGGTGTTTAAGCCCAGGCTGGCTGAGGCTCTGGGCAGCCTGATCTAGTGTGGGGTGTCCCTGCCCATGGCAGGAGGGTTGGAACTAGATGATCCCTGCGGTCCCTTCCAACCCTGACTGATACTATGATACTGTGTCTACACAATTAAACATTTATCCACCACCTGCAAGACAATCAAGTTTATTCTCTGTTTAAAGAATACTGCTACCCACTATAGCTAATCAAACAGACAAACACCAATCAACTCGTTACATTTAAATGGACCACATTCTGATTTTGACTAACAGAATCTTGTTCAAAGAGCTTGGGATGTTTTTCAACTTCAAAAGCTAAGAAGATCCAAAACCAGGCATCTACTTTAATGGAATGGAAATCTTCTATCAAGGAAAGAGGAAAGGAAATACAGCTCAGTGTTACTAACTATAAATGCTACTCATGCAATGATAAAGCAAGACAGTATTTATATCCATGGATACACAGACATTAGTCAGCTCCCATATCATCACTAGACCAAAGAATGGCAATGGTGAGACATTGCACATTGCTCACAATTGTGATCAAGCAGGTCATACATTCAGACTTCCAGCTTCTGAATATGTGAAAAGTGAAAACATGAATACCCAAAAATGTTCACAGCACTACATATAAATGAAAACCAAGATCTCTCAGTGCCAAGGCAAGTAGCTGACACTGTTATTGCTGTTCTGGTTAACCATTCCTCCTGTGAACAAGGCTATGCCTGTACCAGTGAACAGAGCAGGACCGGGGCAGGGATCCCAGCATCTACTGTCAAACAGCTACAAACCTCTCACATCACTTGGGTTTGTCCTAGACCAACCCGACACTGGTTCATGAGTCAGCACAGGTCAAACTACATTAAATATGCTAACTGCATTGTAGCTACTCTATAAGGAGCAAAAGCACTTAGTGGTATGGAAAACTGCCAAGTCTATTGGCCTCAGGCCATAAGAACAGCCCTGAAACATTTCAGTTAACTGCCTAGGTAGCCCAAGGATTCAAGGAAGTTCTCCTGGTTCAAGATGCTGTGTGAAGGAACAGGATCATTAGCTGTGGGAGTGAGGCACCTTTTAGCCAATGCACCACTCCTACCTTAAGGCTCTGTTACATCCTCTTCACCCTTCTCTCATACAAGAAAAAGATGCAGTTGCATTTGTTTTATGACAAAGCTTTTCCTTGCCAACAGTCTACTTCAGAACAGCAGGAAACCAAGATTAGCTCAGCCACAAGAGAAATCTACTTTGACTTCCTAACAAATCATACTTCATTTAAATAAAAAAAACCCAACCCCACAAACCACCCTCAAAAAATAAACCAACCCCAACAAACCAACAGCAACAAAACACCAAAGAACCAGGCAACCCCAAAATAAACCTCCAAACAAACAAGATACCACACCCAAACACACATACAGAACAAGGAAGGGCTCTGCCACAATGAAGTGAGCTTACATGGTAAGCTCAGCCTACTCAAAAGATTCTTTTGTGGTTTGGGGTTTTTTTCACAGTATCACAGTATCACTTAGGTTGGAAAGGACCTCGAGGATCATCGAGTCCAACCTATCAACACAGACCACATGACTAGACCATGGCACCAAGTGCCACATCCAATCCCCTCTTGAACACCTCCAGGGACGATGACTCCACCACCTTCCAGGGCAGCACATTCCAATGACCAACGACTCTCTCAGTGAAGAACTTTCTCCTCACCTTGAGTCTAAACCTCCCCTGGAGCAGCTTGAGACTGTGTCCTCTTGTTCGGGTGCTGCTTGCCTGGGAGAAGAGACCAACCCCTTCCTGTCTACAACCACCTTTCAGGTAGTTGTAGAGGGCAATGAGGTCTCCCCTGAGCCTCCTCTTCTCCAGGCTAAACAATCCCAGCTCCCTCAGCCTCTCCTCATAGGGCTTGTGTTCAAGGCCTCTCCCCAGCCTTGTTGCCCTTCTCTGGACATCTTCAAGTGTTTCGATGTCCTTCTTAAACTGAGGATACCAGAACTGGACACAGGACTCAAGGTGTGGCCTAACCAAAGCAGAGTCCAGGGGCACAATGACTTCCCTGCTCCTGCTGGCCACACTATTCCTAATGCAGGCCAGGATGCCATTAGCCTTCTTGGCCACCTGGGCACACTGCTGGCTCATATTCAGGCGGCTGTCAATTAGCACCCCCAGGACCCTCTCTGTTTGGCAGCTCTCAGCCGCTCTGACCCCAGCCTGTAGCTCTGCATGGGGTTGCCATAGCCAACGTGCAGCACCCAGCATTTGGACTTGTTAAATGCCATCCTGTTGGACTCTGCCCCTCTGTCCAGTCGGTCGAGGTCCCTCTGTAGAGCCCTTCTGCCCTGTAACTGACCAACATCTGCTCCTAACTTGGTGTCATCTGCAAACTTCCTGATGACTGACTCAACCCCCTCATCCACATCATCAATGAAGATGTTGAAGAGGATGGGGCCCAGCACTGATCCCTGGGGCACACCACTGGTGCCTGGCTGCCAGCTGGCTGTGGCACCATTCACCACCACTCTCTGGGCTCAGCCCTCCAGCCAGTTCCTAACCCAGCACAGAGTGTAGTGGTCCAAGCCACGAGCTGACAGCTTAGCCAGCAGTTTGCTGTTTTATTGGTTTTAATGTGAGATGGAGATGGTTGTTGGCAATCAGCTCCTAGCAATGCCTTCAAGTGAAGCTGCAGCTCACAGTAAGGGGGGTAAAAAAAGCTCAACGAAAAGCTAGATTTGCAGGCATGGTCTGTCAGCAAGACACAACTGTAAAGCAGACTCAGTAGGACCAGATAACCAATGAGTCACACAAGGATGTATTTATTTAATATACATCTGAATGCATGAAAAATGTTTTTAAAAGTACTTGACCTAAGTTTAAAATTTGGCTTTGTTTTTCCTTGTTGTTGTTGTTTGTGTGGGTGCTTTTAATCACTGCAGAAGATTAACAGAACCCTAGCCAATACTTCTGATTATCTTCTCTCTGTTGTGAAGTGCTAATGGGCACCTTGCTACTAATTCACATATCCCTGGCAAACTTGGTAGGTAAAATGCTCCTTGTGCAGTAACAACCAACTGACTGCAGGAAATAAGAGGCAACACTGATACTGACACCAAGCTGTATGGTGCAGTAGACACGCTGTAGGGAAGGGAGGCCATCCAGGGGACCTGGACAGGCTGGAGAGGTGGGCACAAGCCAAACTCAGGAGGTTCAACAAGAGCAAGGGCAGGGTTCTGTGTCTAGGTCAGGGCAATCCCAGGCACAAATCCAGGCTGGGCAGGGACTGGCTGGAAAGCAGCCCTGAGGAGAGAGACTTGGGGGTGCTGGGGGAGGAGAAGCTCACCAGGAGCTCTCAGTGTGCACTTGCAGCCCAGAAAGCCAATCAGCTCCTGGGCTGCATCAGGAGAAGTGTGGCCAGCAGGGCAAGGGAGGTGATTCTCCCTCTCTACACAGCTCTGGGGAGACCCCACCTGGAGTACTGCCTCCAGTTCTGGAGCCCCTATTACAAGAGGGATCTGGAAGTGCTGGAAGGTGTCCAGAGAAGGGCCACGAGGATGAGCAGAGGGCTGGAGCCTGTCTCCTATGAGGACAGACTGAAGGAGTTGGGGCTGTTCAGTCTTCAGAAGAGAAGGCTCCCAGCTGACCTCATTGTGGCCTTCCAGTATCTGAAGGGGGCTACAGGAAGGCTGGGGAGGGACTGCTCAGGATCTCAGGTAGTGATAGGACTAGGGGGAATGGAATGAAGCTGGAGGTGGGGAGATTCAGGCTGGAGGGGAGGAGGAGGTTCTTCCCCATGAGAGTGGTGAAGCCCTGGAATGGGTTGTCCAGGGAGGTGGTTGGGGCCCTGTCCCTGGAGGTGTTTAAGCCCAGGCTGGATGAGGCTCTGGTTAGCCTGATCTAGTGTGGGGTGTCCCTGCCCATGGCAGGGGGGTTGGAACTAGATGATCCTTGTGGTCCTTTCCAATCCTGACTGATACTATGATGATACTGGAAACAAGAAAACAGAGATTCATCTCTCTCCTTGGCCTTGATCAAAGCTTATAACATACAATAAAAAATCCCAAAAGAAGTTAAATAAAATTAATTAAAAAGTGGTTTCCAGTATTCAGTACTCCTAAGGTTGGAAGCATGATAATTTTTAAACACTTCTCAAACTGGTTTTTCTCGCTGTTTTAAAGTAAATTCTCATATCCAACATTGTCCTTCAATATGCCCTCCCATTTAACTACATTTATATTTCCTCACTCTGACTTTGTCAAGTATCATAGTATCAGTCAGGGTTGGAAGGGACCACAAGGATCAGCTAGTTCCAACCCCCCTGCCATGGGCAGGGACACCCCACACTAGATCAGCCTGGCCACAGCCTCAGCCAGCCTGGCCTTAAACACCTCCAGGGACAGGGCCTCAACCACCTCCCTGGACAACCCATTCCAGGGCTTCACCACTCTCATGGGGAAGAACTTCCTCCTCATCTCCAGCCTGAATCTCCCCACCTCCAGCTTCATTCCATTCCCCCTAGTCCTATCACTACCTGAGATCCTGAGCAGTCCCTCCCCAGCCTTCTTGTAGCCCCCTTCAGATACTGGAAGGCCACAATGAGGTCACCTGGGAGCCTTCTCTTCTCCAGACTGAACAGCCCCAACTCCTTCAGTGAGCCAACTTGATTTCTTTGACCTGTTTCCACTCTTTACTCCAAAGGCTGGCACCTCCAGCCTGACACCTGCACCCTTTGCTAGCACAACAGCATTCATTTTTTTTCCCTTCAGAGTACAGGTGGAAAAATTAAAAATATCTGTCTCTGCAAACTAAATTCCTGCAGCTGAACAATACAATTGATTTTTCTAGTGCAAGCCAAGGCGAGACAGTCTACCAACTGTTAATCATAATGCCTTGGTACTAATTATAGGCCTTTGGCTTTTGGAGCTTGTAACAATTGTTACCCATATCAACATCAACACTTGTCAGGCCTTTCGTGCTCTCCAATGTATCTTAGCTTGTTTGAACTGCATTTGGGTAAAGAAATAAAAAGTGACTTTATAAACCCTGTAACCCTAGTACCTCTCTTGCTTTGCCTTATTAGCAGTTTCCTGTCTTTGCTTAAATTGTTGCTCACACAATGAAGGTGTTAGTCAAAAGAGTGGTGATAACTATAAGTAAATCAACAGCTGCAGGGGGAGTCACAACCTATACAGAGTAAGGGAGGGAAGGAGGATGAGACTTCATCCCAGGAAGGGTTAGAAAGCACTGGCTGGATCTTAGAATAAAGAATGGAATGGAACGGAATGGGACCAAATCAGATTGGAAGAGTCCTTGGAGATCATCACGTCCAACCCATCAACCAATCCAACCCACCTAAACAACTAACCCATGGCACCAAGCACCCCATCAAGTCTCCTCCTGAACACCTCCAGTGATGGTGACTCCACCACCTCCCCAGGCAGCCCATTCCAATGGGCAATCACTCTCTCTGTGTAGAACTTCTTCCTAACATCCAGCCTGAACCTCCCCTGGTGCAGCCTGAGACTGTGTCCTCTTGTTCTGGTGCTGGCTGCCTGGGAGAAGAGACCAACCTCTGCCTGTCTACAACCTCCCTTCAGGTAGTTGTAGAGAGCAATAAGGTCACCCCTGAGCCTCCTCTTCTCCAGGCTAAGCAACCCCAGCTCCCTCAGTCTCTCCTCATAGGGCTGTGTTCCAAACCCCTCCCCAACTTTGTTGCCCTTCTCTGGACTCGTTCCAGCAAGTCAACCTCCTTCCTAAACTGAGGGGCCCAGAACTGGACACAGGACTCAAGGTATGGCCTAACCAGTGCAGTGTACAGGGGCACAATGACCTCCCTGCTCCTGCTGGCCACACTGTTCCTGATGCAGGCCAGGATGCCATTGGCCCTCTTGGCTGCCTGGGCACACTGCAGGCTCATGTTCAGCCTACCATCAACCAGCACCCCCAGGTCCCTCTCTGCCTGACTGCTCTCCAGCCACTCCGACCCCAGCCTGTAGCAGCCTTACAGCAAGTCAATCAAAATGAAGGAAGAAAAGTAGAAAGCCAGAATAGAGACTGCCTCCTCCTTACTGGAATGGCCCAGTGAAGTGGACACTCCACAGGAAACTCCCATCCAATGCCTGGGCAACTAAGGCCATTGATATTGATTGAGCTTTATATGCCTGTCTAATACTCATATATCAGGATCTGCTTTTAGAAGAAATAAAATTTAAGAACAAAACAAAGCAGATGTTCCTAAGTGTTTGCTGTGCAGCACAGGATGACAACCCACTGCTTTCAAATGACATTTTGGTTTCACAAGCAGGATTCCTCATATTTAATAATGAAGCTATCTAGGCAGTAGAAACTAATGCCAGAGGAAGCCACCTATTTCCTTGACATTTAAAACACATCAAACCCACTTTGCCACAAATTTTATCATTTAACTGTCTATCAATTGCTTGCCAATTAGTTCCAAATAAAATCAAATGGCTCCTAGTTTCCAGGTAATTGGGTTCATCTGCACCCAGTACAGTTAGCCTCAAAGACTGTAACAGCCTACCAGAGAACAGAATGGTTGAGGTGGGAAGGAAACTCTAGAGATTGTCTAATCCACCCCCCCACTGCTCTAACAGGGTCATCTCAAGCAGGTTGTCCAGGGTTGTATCCAATAAAGTTTAAGTATGTCCAAGAATCAAGACTTTGCAACCTCTCTGAGCAGCCTGGGCCATTGTTCTGATCACTCTCAAAAGATGTATCCTATATTTCAGTTCATGTCCACAGCCTCTGTCCCATCAGCAATGAATAGAGTCTGGCTCTTATCTTCATCACAGTGTCTTACTCAGGTATTTTTATCACAGTATAACTAACTAAGGTTGGAAATGACCTTGAGGATCATCGAGTCCAACCTATCAACACAGACCTCATGACTAGACCATGGCACCAAGTGCCACATCCAATCCCCTCTTGAACACCTCCAGGGATGGTGACTCCACCACCTCCCTGGGCAGCACATTCCAATGACCAACGACTCACTCGGTGAAGAACTTTCTCCTCACCTCAAGTCTAAACCTCCCCTGGCACAGCCTGAGACTGTGTCCTCTTGTTCTGGTGCTGGTTGCTTGGGAGAAGAGACCAACCCCTTCCCGGCTACAGCCAACTTTCAGGTAGTTGTAGAGGGCAATGAGGTCTCCCCTGAGCCTCCTCTTCTCCAGGCTAAACAATCCCAGCTCCCTCAGCCTCTCCACATAGGGCTGTGTTCAAGGCCTCTCCCCAGCCTTGTTGCCCTTCTCTGGACACACTCAAGTGTTTCGATGTCCTTCTTAAACTGAGGGGCCCAGAACTGGACACAGAACTCAAGGTGTGGCATAACCAAAGCAGAGTACAGGGGCACAATGACTTCCCTGCTCCTGCTGGCCACACTATTCCTAATGCAGGCCAGGATGCCATTGGCCTTCTTGGCCACCTGGGCACACTGCTGGCTCATGTTTAGGCAGCTGTCAATCAGCACCCCCAGGTCCCTCTCTGTTTGGGAGCTCTCAACCCCTCTGACCCCAGCCTGTAGCTCTGCATGGGGCTGCTGTGGCCAAAGTGCAGGACCTGGCACTTGGACTTGTTGAATGCTATCCCATTGGACTCTGCCTATCTGTCCAGTCTGTCGAGGTCCCTCTGCAGAGCCTTTCCACCCTCTAACTGACCAACATCTGCCCCAACTTGGTGTCATCTGCAAACTTGCTGATGACTGACTCGACCCCCTCATCCAGATCATCAATGACGATGTTAAAGATGAAGATGTTAAATGTTATCCATTGATAACATCCCCATACCACACACACTCCCTCCCAATTTCCCTTCTCAAATACAAACAATCTTAGCTCCTCCCTGTATGAGAGATACCTCAATCCTTTCATCATCTGCCTGGTCCTTTACTAGACTAGCTTCAGACTGTCCACGCCTTTCATGTTCTGAGGAGCCCAGAGTTGGATGCAGGGCTTCAGATGTTATCTTATGTACACTGTGTAGAGGGGAAGGACCATCCCTGCTCTATGGTAACACCATGACTCCAGCAGCCCAAGACGCTGCTTGGTTGTATTTCTAAACCCAGACATCTGCACCACTTTGAGAACCTCACATTCTCTCTGCAGTCAAAACAGCAGCAGCATTTAATAAACAAACTGTAAGAAAAAGGGAAAATACCTCAGAACATTTCTTGGACTATTTAGCAAGATCATGAGATATTATTGTTGACAGGTAGATACATTCACTAATCAGAAGAAACATTCTTTGTTGTCTGCTGTGAACAGACAGTCTCACTCAGGTCCTCCCACCGGAGTGGCCAGTTCCCCAAGAGCTTGGAGCTCAAAGCTCTGGTTTGCTTCTGTGCTTTTTCACCAGTTCCCAAAACATACTGAAAAAAACGAGTTATTTTTCCTGAAAAAAGAAGTTATTTTTCCATTTCTGCAACCAGGAAGATGGAACCATTAACAAAACAAATGAACACATGACCTAGCTAGTTTTGTTCTTAATTAAGCACTTCAGAAATGTTTTATTAAGATATGCTACTCAAGTGAAAGTAACTGGACAAAGACTTGGCATTCAAGCTTTGTTTCTCTTCATTATAGTCTACAGATAGTCCAGTTCTGGGCCCCTCAGTTTAAGAAGGACATCGAGACACTTGAAGGTGTCCAGAGAAGGGCAACAAGGCTGGGGAGAGGCCTTGAGCACAGCCCTGTGAGGAGAGGCTGAGGGAGCTGGGGTTGTTTAGCCTGGAGAAGAGGAGGCTCAGGGGTGACCTCATTGCTCTCTACAACTACCTGAAAGGTGGTTGTAGCCAGGAAGGGGTTGGTCTCTTCTCCCAGGCAACCAGCACCAGAACAAGAGGACACAGTCTCAAGCTGTGCCAGGGGAAGTTTAGGCTGGAGGTGAGGAGAAATTTCTTCACCAAGCAAGTCATTCGTCATTGGAATGTACTGCCCAGGGAGGTGGTGGAGTCACCATCCCTGGAGGTGTTCAAGAGGGGACTGGACGTGGCACTTGGTGCCAAGGTTCAGTCATGAGGTCTGTGGTGACAGGATGGACTTGATGATCTTTGAGGTCTCTTCCAACCTTAGTGATACTGAGTTTTCTGGAGAGGTATATATTGCTACAGATGTACTTTAACTGCATGTAAACCAGCTACCTTCAAGGCAGCTGGCACAACACACAGAGAAATGTAATTCTAAACAGTATCCCATCTGTGTCAGAATGGAATTGATTCATCAGGCTAGGAAACAAGTATTTCTGTATGTTCACTTAAAGGTAAGTTTTCCTGCACAAGGCAGAAAGGCCTCAGTACATTTTCTGTTCCTCAACCATTCCTCACCTACCTGAAATACACAGAGCCTGAAGAGTAATAGGTTACAAATGATTTTTTTTTGGTTGGGCAAATCCATAAAATAACAGCTTTCCCAGGGGAGAAATGGAGAAGTTTATTTAAGGGAACAGAAGAAAATGTTCTAGTTCCATATCTAACAGAAGTGCCACTGCAGTTCACGATCTCGGTCTAGAACAGGCTAAATCAAAAGCAAATGCTTTAACGCACAACTCTGAACCAGGCATCCCAAAAATCCAAATTAATTTCACAGTTGAAAACACTCAGTTACCAGCACTTATCTCAGTGTTTGGAAAAGGAAATTATTGGTCATGAAAAATGTGGGATGTTGAAAGAACTGCAATTTTGCAAATATACAGCGCTCTGCGAAAGGTTCAGTAAAAATAACATTTATTTAGAAAGCCTTACTTGTTCTTCCCTAAAAAGAGGCTGAAAGTTATTTTTCTTAACATTCCACTACCACAGCAACTCTCTGACTTTCTTGGAGCTGCCATGGACTTTACTCACTGCTCTTTTCCCTTTAAATAGGGAGCATGGAGCAAGCTACGGTACGACGGCAGAACAGTCGTCATCTATTCTGATTCCTCTGAGGTGTTTTAAACTGTATTCCCCAAGGAAATTAAAAAGGTAAGGCAAGGACTGAAGAAATCTTGGCTACTAGAAATCTCAGCCCTCCAGTCACCTTGCAGAAAGAGCTGCTAATCTAGCCCAAGACTTTCAAGCCAAAGCACCGCCACTCGAGAGAGGAATGTTCTACTCAGCAACCAGCATTCTCTCCCCCACATGCAAAACAGAAACAACTCTCTGCATGAATACCAAACCAGCAGCTCTGGAAGCCCCACACTGAATGGATGCAGGTGGAGTGTAAGCAAACCACCTCTGAAAAACACACATACTAGATGAGGAGGTTTATTTAGAATAAACCAAACCAGGTTGGAAGAGACCTTCAAGATCATCGTGTCCAACCCATCAACCAATCCAACCCACCCAAACAGCTAACCCATGGCACCAAGCACCCCATCAAGTCTCCTCCTGAACGCCTCCAATGACAGCGACTCCACCACCTCCCCGGGCAGCCCATTCCAATGGGCAATCACTCTCTCTGTATAGAACTTCTTCCTAACATCCAACCTGAACCTCTCCTGGTGCAGCCTGAGACTGTGTCCTCTTGTTCTGGTACTGGCTGCCTGGGAGAAGAGACCAACCTCTGCCTGTCTACAACCTCCCTTCAGGTAGTTGTAGAGAGTGATAAGGTCACCCCTGAGTCTCCTCTTCTCCAGGCTGAGCAACCCCAGCTCCCTCAGCCTTTCCTCACAGGGCTGTGTTCCAAACCCCTCACCAACTTTGTTGCTCTTCTAAAAACTTAGGTTCTGAAAACTTAGCTCTGAACAGCCAGCAGAACCATGTTCTCCTCCTACATTCCAAGGGCCCACAGACATATCATGGAAAGTATGCAACTTGTGCTCTAAAACAAGAGCTACCAGGCCACCAAACACATTGCCATCTCACCACAATAAAATTGGCTGTGTTCTGCCTAAGAGCTTCCTAGCCATAGCCTGTCTCTGCTTCAGCTGTTAAGAGAGGACCATAATCCTCTGGGTAATGTGCAGTGGTATGCATTTTGAGATTTGGAGTTTCTTCAGCATTAGAAAGAATATAAATAGCCCAAATTAAGCTCTCTCAATTATATATATTATGGATTTTTATATCTCTCTTTCTCCCTCCCCCCCTCCCCCCCCCAGTTCAACAGCACAGACAGCATATGCACACTTCATGATACAGCACAGCAAACTAAAGCAGCTAAAAAAATCACTGAATGGACTACCAGAAGGAATAACTTCTACAAGAGAAGTCTTTCAAAGAAAACCACTACCAGTCTATGTGACTTATTCTTTTCAACAATGGATCCAAGCCATGCTGCCCTAGTTTTAAGTTGGTACATAGTACTAATTATTTATCTACTGACAGGTTTATTATCTCTTCAAGAAAGAGAGTTTTATTTCTATGTATTCACTGTTGAAATGCCTTTCATTCCATTGAATACCTAAAAGAAAAAAATGAGCTTCAGAGCAGAACTAGTGTATGAATTTACAATACCCATTTTTCCCTACACACACACACATACAAACTGGCAAATATGACAACACAACATCTTCATAAAAGTAATACCAAAGGTAAGGTGTATGACACAAACAATGGCAGATAAAACCAGAGCTCCTACTGAGCTGTCATCACCACAACAATCAATCACCATTACTATGGCAATGCCAGAATAAAATTGGCTTACCTATGCTAGGTGGACTGCCATAATTCACAGGGGACTCCGGAGGCCTCCCACAATGTAGGGCGGCAAGAGCAGATCCCTTCCAGACAACGTGTTTGCAACCTGGTTAAGATGAGAAATAATTATGAGAGTGATGTAGGCAAGTGGGTGGGTTTTTGATGTGAAAATGCAGAGAAGGCATGAAATACCAAGAACCCAAAATCCTCATACTTTTGTTGGTACGAAGCAGAGACTGTCTGCCAGCTCCTAACAACGTCTGCACTCCGGGGACACTCTGGGGAATCTCTTGCTCTAGAAGCGGTCCAAGCCGATGGCATATTTGAAGCAAGTGATCAGGTGCCAAGTGTCTGTAATATTTCACCTATTATACAAAACAAGCAAACAAAACATGTGGTAAAGAAGACATTCTTCTAGAATTGGTGGTTCAATTCCACACCCCCCACCCACTGTTAAACAAATTATCTTAAAAATAACAGTACACCAAGGATAAAAAACAAATAATGACCTTTAAGTACAATGATTTCTTCTAGCTGGTCCTAATTAATTTTTCTATTCAACACATGCAACTCTGTCCAGAGAACTGTTGGTATTTACTAATTTCAGACCCAGTTAGCCAGATTAGCAAACTCCGTCACAAGCACTGTGAAAACAAGTAGAGTATCACAGTAGTATCACAGTATAACCAAGGTAGGAAGAGACCTCGAGGATCATCAAGTCCAACCTGTCACCACAGACCTTATGACTAGACCATGGCACCAAGTGCCACATCCAATCTCCTCTTGAACACCTCCAGGGATGGGGACTCCACCACCTCCCTGGGCAGCACATTCCAGTGGCCAATCTCTCTTGCTGGGAAGAACTTTCTCTTCACCTCCAGCCTGAACCTCCCCTGGCACAGCTTGAGACTGTGTCCTCTTGTTCTGGTGCTGCTTGCCTGGAAGAAGAGACCAATCCCACCTGGCTACAACCTCCCTTCAGGTAGTTGTAGAGAGCAATAAGGTCTGCCCTGAGCCTTCTCTTCTCCAGGCTAAGCAACCCCAGCTGCCTCAGCCTCTCCTCACAGGGCTGTGCTCAAGGCCTCTCCCCAGCCTTGTTGCCCTTCTCTGGACACCTTCAAGTGTTTCGATGTCCTTCTTAAACTGAGGGGCCCAGAACTGGACACAGGACTCAAGGTGTGGCCTAACCAATGCAGAGTCCAGGGGCACAATGACTTCCCTGCTCCTGCTGGCCACACTATTCCTAATGCAGTCCAGGATGCCATTGGCCTTCTTGGCCACCTGGGCACACTGCAGGCTCATGTTCAGGCAGCTGTCAATCAGCACCCCCAGGTCCCTCTCTGTTTGGCAGCTCTCAGCCACTCTGACCCCAGCCTGTAGCTCTGCATGGGGTTGCCGTGGCCAAAGTGTAGCACCCAGTATATATTGACTATGATATTGCAACAGTGGGCTGGTCAGTTTAAGCCACTGTAAGATAGAGATGAGACAAAGACTGCAAGGACAGCAACATGTAGAGAATTCTTGGAAGACTCACACACACCAAACAGACAACAGAGCTTTGTAAAAGGCAGTGCAGAAACAGTTTGCCTCCAATTTGGCTTAAGTAATTCAACTTCAACATTGGTAGGCATGGTCCTTTATCAGGCTATAGACATGACTTAATATTTTTTAACTGCTCCACAGTTTTCACCTGCATAGCACTAAACCACCTCCTATTCTGAGCAACAGATCTCCTGGCCACCTCATTGTAACAATGCTGAACACATATTAATGACTGCCCAAACCAAACCAGTTCGATCTTCTGAACTACTAGTAACTCTAGATATAGCAAGGGGAAATTCAGCATGTATGTGACAACAGCAAATCCTATTACCAGAAAGCTTTCAGTTAAGAAATGGCATGTTCTCAAATGTGTAAACTCTTGCCAGATTATTTCAACTCTCAGAAAGAAATTCCAAATAATAAAATTAAAGAGGGGGGATAAAAGAACTCTTTTCTTCATCTCTTCTACAGGATTTGGCATGTTGTAGTTTTAGCCTTCATACAGCCTGAAATAGGTCTTCACAATTTTACTTTGCAGAAGAAAAAAAAAAAAAGGAAGAAAAGAGAAGGAAAAAAAAAAGTACTGCAGGAAAGGCTTGTAATGTTCTGTTATTCTGCAATTTCATGGCTGTGACTGACATTTTAGGCAGCATGATGCTTCTGCATTACAACCAATTAACAGGAATACAAATACACCTCATTTTTCCTCAAATGTGCTCCTATCTTGCTGACACTGTAATCACTTTGTGTATTCTAGCAGTTAATATAAAGAGTGCTGATGTCTGAAACTGAAGCTCTGGAAAAGCCTCGTGTATGCCAGCAACCTTCATGTGAAGGAGGAGAAGTTTTCTCTTTTGCTCCTGTCATGGTTTAACCCTCGCCAGCAGCTCAGCCCCACAGACACTTCCTCACTCCCCACCCCGAGTGGGATGGGGGAAGAGAATCAGAAAAGGTAAGAGAGCCGAAATTTGTGGGTTGAGGTAAAGACAGTTTAATAGGTAAAGCAAAACTGCAAGGCACACAAAGCAAAATAATGAATTCATAGTATCATAGTATCAGTCAGGGTTGGAAGGGACCACAAGGATCATCTAGTTCCAATCCCCCTGCCATGGGCAGGGACATCCCACACTAGATCAGGCTGGCCAGAGCCTCATCCAGCCTGGGCTTAAACACCTCCAGGGACTGCTTCCCATTGGCAGGTGAATATTTAGGTATTTCCAGGAATACAGGGGCTTTTCCTGCTGCAAATTATATTCCATTTGTAGAACGACTTACAAGCTGCCTGTATTTGACTGCCTGAAATTTAAATGGCTTGAAAAAAAATAAAATTCACCCAATTTAAAAAGGAAAAAAAAAAAAGGCAGCTTTAAAAAAAAAAAATTATCTTTTTTTAATAGCTACAGCTGATTGTAGACATCAGTTGATTTAAAATGACTCAATTCAGTGTCATCAGACAGGCACGCTGTGAGAATGAGCAGCAAAAAATAATCCACAGAATGCAGAGCTTGCTGTTCTGATTCATTTTTCTTACCAATAACATGCAAACAAAGCTCGCTTTTTTTCCTGCTCAAAGCAGGAATCACAATCAAAATACAGGCTTGACAGCCCTAAAATATCACAGTAGCCCTAAGAAATAACAAAGCTATGTGTACAGTTTCTCGCCGTCAACAGCCCTGATCTGTTCCATCAGCTTTTGTTCTCCCTCTGTTACCGAAAGGAACGCAAAAACTTAAATACTGCTCTTTGCATAATTCTGTCTGAAACCAGACTCCACATCTACAGAATCTGAACTTGCCTGGTAAAGATAATTATTAATCTTTTTCAGAACTAGACATGCCATACAATTGCTATTTTCCTGTGCTCAAGCCCCTCTGGTTTTACACATGCTCACACATGTACAAGATCCGAAGTAAATGAAGCAAATCAGCTCCGACACATTCCCAAACTGCAGCAAGCTGACATCTTGAGTCACACTTCTCAGGATTTGTCATAAGCCATGTGTTCACTTTTTTATTTTAGCAGAATCTAGGTAGGCTCAATTCCTCCAGCAGTTTTTAAAGCAAGTGTTTTGAGAAGGACGATCTCCTAGTATTCTTCCTGATAATACCTATTAAAGATCTCCTCGTACTATATACCTTACACCCACACTAGTCTCTCCTCATTTACGTCCACTTGGGTGAAAGCAGCTATTTATGGCGAGTTACACAGGAGTCCTGTGATGCTTCTACACAGCATTTGTCTGAATAATCACTGTTTGCTACTAGGCAGCACTCTCAACCAACTCATTAACAAAATGATTCAACAGTACCGAGCTGTAGGCTTGAAAAACCAGAAGCGACGCTGGCCACCTAAACACTGCTCAGTTAGGGTAAGAACTGGTTTGTGAACCCTACACAGACAACGTTTGCCTCTCAGTTTCCTGTGTAAGACTGAAGCACACACAAAACACTTTTAAAACTGGGGCAAAAAAGCAAGCTTCATTTCACTGCATAATCTACTAGGGAAATCCTTTTTTGTTATAGTTTCATGGGGACTTCTGTCTCTTTTTCTCCTTCTATAAAGAAGTAAATGGTTGAACCTAATAAATTAAGAGTAGATCATTATGTATGGGGGGGGGTCCACATTAAGTACTTCCTTCTCCACTAAAAAAATAAACAAACCAATATTTTTTTAAGAGTATTAATAGACTAGTTCCAGTTAGAAGCGACCTACAAACAATCCTCTGTCCCAACCACCTGACCGCTACAGGACTCACACCACAAGTTAAAGGATTGTATTTATGAGGGAAAAAAAAAATCCATTATGGGGAAAAAAGTGCAATAAAAATTCACTCTTTTGAAATTTGCAGGGGGAAAAAAAAAAAACCACACAATGTGGTAGCAACAACTCAAGCAAGGACAAAGCAAGGAAGTTTGATAGACTAAATAAAGAATGGCTTGAAAGCTAAAATGATTTGGGATTGTTCTAAGGTGCAGCCTACCAGAAAGAGTAAGTGCAAAGCATCAAACGTACCTAACACTCTGTGTTCTCCTCTTAAAACAAATAACCATATATATTTTTTAAATCCTATTAAATAAAGGCAAATTAAATTAAATTAAATAAAGGCAAATTATTTTTTAAAGGGATATTTGACAAACTGTGAGAAACAGAACAGCTCCCGACAGCTCAGCGGAACGACGGGGATTCATCTGGGTATCCGTCTCTGATTCCAACAGGAGAAAGTAAAAGGAGCAATACAGCTCCTGTGCACATATTCAAAATTCACACAGCTCTGTATCAAAAAGCTGAAAGGGACTCTACCAACAGCAATTTTAAAATTTGATGCCAAAGCTCTGCTGTGTCAAGCAGTATTATAAACAGCACAGGGTTTTCCCCCCCCCGCCTCTGGCAGTCTTACCTAGCTGAAGCTGTTTTCTTTCCTCCTCCTATGAGGCCGAAACATCTAATTCTGCTCTTTTCTTCCACAAAAACACACAGAATATGTGCTTTTGTAAGTATAATAGTGAACTCTCTTTGTATTTGAGCAGGCTTTTCACATCTGACATCCTAATAATATTTCTTAAACATCACTGCAATAAAAAAATCAGAACTCAGACCTTAAGCACAAATGATGTTTTCTGGAAAATAAACCAGCAGCATTACCCTCAACTTCTCCCATCCCCTACTATCTCTAGCTTTACTCATTCCAAACAAACAGCACAGGAACACACAAAATGCAGTGACACAGATATCTGGACTAACATTCAAATCTCTGCTACCTCTGAAAATAGAGCTGTGTGCCTGCATTTTCATTCTGCATGACTGCAGAATAATTCGGCACCGGCATCACAACGCACACACCAAGAGAATCGTGATTTGACCTGGGCTCTTCAGCTACATGGGTAATACAAAATGCAGGGGTTTGCTGCCGGTGTTTTAGACATCAGGAAAAATATGACCCTGCTCTGGATTTTGTTCTGAGCATTCTGCATGCTGAAACGTTCCCTGGAGAATCGTTGCTGGGTTTTTTCCACCCCGTGTTTTAACTACAAGTCTAACTGTAAATGTCTGTCAACAAAAACAGACGTTCCCACCAAGGACATCTAACAACCAAATCTCAGCCAGCCAGCTACCTGCCTTTCAAGATGGGAAGAGCTCAACGTTACTAGTACCAGCAGCTAGACCAGCTTTAACTGTTCTGCCATGTAACATATTACACAAAACAAGATCCAAATTGAATTACAGCAATTGTTGTACTATATCAGGCCATCAATCTAATTGAGTACCCTGCACCACCAGCCACTGCCTTGTCACTTTAAAATTAGGAATTGCAATGAAGGGCAATTACTTTTCTCTGAGGCATTCTCATTTCTTTCCTCTCTGTATATTTTTTTTTCCCCTCTGTGGTGGGGAGCAACACATGAATGACAGAAAGAAGAGAAAGGGAGAATTAACCTTTTTGCCCCAAGTATATTTTGCCCAATGTATATATTCAGGTTGGACTCGATCTTTGAGGTCTCTTCCAACCTTGGTGATGCTGTGATATTTATTTCCTCTGTACTTTCTAATTATGCTTGAGTTAAAAAGATGTGGATACTTAGCCACTACTATTACCTATAGAAATGCCTATTACTTTCATAGAATAGTTCTGGCTGGAAGGGACCTTAAAGTTCATCTAGTTCCAACCCCTTCCCATGGGCAGCGACTCCAACTAGACCAGGTTAGTATCAGTCATAGTATCAGTCAGGGTTGGAAGGGACCACAAGGATCATCTAGTTCCAACCCCCCTGCCATGGGCAGGGACACCCCACACTACATCAGCCTGGCCAGAGCCTCGTCCAGCCTGGGCTTAAACACCTCCAGGGACAGGGCCCCAACCACCTCCCTGGACAACCCATTCCAGGGCTTCACCACTCTCATGGGGAAGAACCTCCTCCTCACATCCAGCCTGAGGTTGCTCAAAGCCTCATCCATCCTGCCCGAAAACACTTCCAGGAAAGTGGCAGCCACACCTCTGGGCAACCAGTTCCAGTGCCTTACCACCCTCACAGCGAAGAATTTCCTCCTTACACCTAGCTTAGCCAATCCCCTTGACTATCTGTGAAACGAGCAAACATTTGGTACTTCACACAAGGAACCAGGTTCCACCTCATCAAAACAAAGCTTGAAGAGAAGCACAAACATAACCTATACTCCCAGCTGTGGGGATAATCTGTAGAACAGAAATGCTCATCTTTTAGAACTTTTCTTTTTTAGTGCTTTTTTTGCCTTGCAAAAGCACTGATGATGAGACCAAGAACCTGGCTATGGGTCACAGTCACGTCACAGGTTTTCTTGCCTCCAGAAGCAAGTCTTTCAGAATGCTGCCTAGACTTCCCCCCAAACACCCTTAACAACAAAAAACTACACGATGACACAGCTCTCTGATTCAATGCCTTGGTTTTGCTCCTGATTTCTTTGAAAGCCTTTCCAGCACCAGACTCCCTGAAGACACAGACCACTTGTTATCTGGTTCCTTATTACGAAGCACAATTCTGAAACAGTAACCACAATGCTGCCCGAAGACTTGACCATGTTAGGTGTTACACGAACAATGAAACAGTGTCAATGCACTTCGTGTCCCCTTCCCACAGGCACTCTTTGTAACTTCAGGCCTTTGTGTAACCAAACAGAACCAAGTGCAACGTCCTGAAAGCAGCGTTTTGTCATTTTCACTTTTAAATCACATGTAACAACCGTGGGCAGGGGAAGAGGAAGGGACAAATGTTAACAAAAGAGAAATAAACAGTTCCTGGGAACAACGAGGCATACTGTCTACTAAACCCACCACACCATCTTCCTATTTGATGTGAATTCCCTGCCTTCTCTCTCTCTTCAAGGAACACCATGAATAAAATCCTAATTCGACAGAGAAACTGAGAGTTACCTGAGTATTTTTGGGTAACAAAGTTAACACAATGGTTCTGACCACACACACACACACTATGGTGCTTGTACCCTAGAAGACATTTAAAACAAATAAGGCAAGCCACACTAAAAAACCCAAACCAATCAAACAAAACCCAAACCAACTGCCCTCTATGGTAGCTCTAAACTGTTGTGGTGAATCTTACCAGACAGATTCATCCAGCCGATTTCCACTTTGCTCCCCAAAAGGAGCAATGTCAACATATTCCCCAAGCCTCCCACAGCCCTCCTATGATATCCCTCAGGGTAGTGGTAGAACCCGTGTTGCTGCAGGCAAAAAGGAGAGCTGAACCATCGCAAAGTGACTTTGTTTGGCTCGTTTTTGTTCAGACGGTTCAGCTCCCTTACCCGATCAAGCGCACACTGCAAAGAGTGTTTCTGCCTCCACAAAGCAGGCAGCAGAAGCACCCAGTGCTCACCCACAGCCTGCAATTAGAGCAGCTACACCCATGTTGAAACTGAAACACGTAAAAACAACTGCCCTGGAGTCAAACCGTGCACCACAGACCGTTCATGTGTCAAGGACCTAACAAACAAGTTTTAACTACACAGCACTTAACATCTTCAACCACAATCTATAAACAATTCACAAGGCTGACTCGCGCTGCTGAAGTGAGCTGTTAAGGCTTAAAACTCCTCATTTTTTATGCCCTATCAGGAAAACCCCTCCATCTTTCAAAAAGAAAAGCAGATGGTTTACAACCAGCAAGTTTTCACAACTCATGCAACAGAACACCGAACATCCTAAGGTGTCCCCCACCATCCTTGGGAACACCTAGGTTGGAAGTGGTCTACCAGGCACTCGATTTGCAGGAAGTCTTTGGTGGTAGCACAAATAGAAAACATAATACTGAGGATGTAAAAACGAGATTGGCACTCTGAAATAACAGACTGCACTCTCAAAGCAAGCTTCAAGTGTTTTATGCTACAAGTGGCAACTGGAGAAGAATAAATACTAAAATATCTGAATTCAAGGGGGGGGGGAAATAAAGTTATGCTTAGTAATCTTAATGCTTTGTATTCTTAACAGCATTTCTGAACTCATGTGTTTTCCTGAAGCATTGCAAGCAGGTCAGCTTAGAAGAAAAACAAAACATTTCTTTCCACTGACCAACCAGAAAAATGAAAGCAATCTGCAAGATGAAAATTGCATCAGATTTAGCATTATTTGCACACATTTAGTTACACAAACAAGCTATCCAAGTCTGAGAATTTTGGTCTAGGATCAGAAAGCTAAGTCTAATAAGAACTGCCAAATTAATGTCCTCAAAACAAGGCCAAACCCATGAACATCATCGTGGCTTGAAAAGATATCCACCTAAATAGATGTGTAATAAAAGGAATTGGTTTGCAAACAGCAAAAAGAGAAGCCTAGGATTAAATTCCACCCCCTCTCACACCGAGCCTTTAGTCCATCCTAAAGCAGAAGCCAAGCACCCAAGACCTCATTTACTGCTGGTTTTATTTCTTTGCTTGTCTCCCTTCAGCCCCTTCTATGAAATTCAGTGAAAGCTCAAGGCTTCAAGCCTAAGAAAAGGTACCAAAACATGACAAAACATGCACTCTTCAGGTAGAAGAGTCAGCATCTTAAAGCTGGGAAAAGAAACAAAAATGTAAACTCATCAGCAGCCTCCACTTCAAAAACTAAAAATCCTGTGGTGAAATAAACAAGTTTCTGTTTAATGAAATGAGACCCTGTGAAAAAACACTTCTTCTGGATGAAATGTAACTGTTACACTGCAAACGGTGCTAGCTTTCACAAGCCTGAAATGTCAAGTAATACAAAGTTCACACGTCTTTGGCAACTGAAACAAGAGCAGAGAGGATACAGAAAAGTATCGAGAAAGTAATCCGTGCGTTCCCCCCCCCTCCTCTCCCAACATCCAGGTAGGGTCAGGGTAGAAAAGGTCATGAGAAAGTAATCCATGTGTTCCCCCCTCCTCTCCCAACATCCAGGTAGGGTCAGGGTAGAAAAGGTCACAAGAAAGGAATCCGTGTGTTCCCCCCTCCTCTCCCAACATCCAGGTAGGGTCAGGGTAGAAAAGGTCACTAGAAAGTAATCCGTGTGTTCCCCCCTCCTCTCCCAACATCCAGGTAGGGTCAGGGTAGAAAAGGTCGCACAAAGGTTTGTCAAGAAATGCAAGAAAACTTTGTTAGGAACAGATTAAACAAAAAGAGAAAGGACCTAATAAGAACTACACCTCCAACTATAAATATATATAGGATCTAGTCCAAATTTTGGGGAAGTACATCTCAAGTCATTACAGCCCATACAAAAGATGTTCCTTGAAAAGAAGGGTTTGGATGGGCTTTTTCTCATCAGGTCTTCTCACTTCAACCTTCAGAATGCCTTTTTCCTCAATTTCTTTACATCCTCTCACATATTTGGACTGCACAGAAGAAACCCAAACCCCTTCTTCATTAAGGCTGCACCTCCAGTTCTTTTACAGTTTACAGTACAAAAGAGTAAGATTCACAGCAAGTTTTACCACGACTTCTTACAAATAAATAGAATAGAATAAACCAGGTTGGAAGAGACCTTCAAGATCATTGTGTCCAACCTATCATCCAACACCACCTAATCAACTAACCCATGGCACCAAGCACCCCATCAAGTCTCCTCCTGAACACCTCCAGTGACGGTAACTCCACCACCTCCCCAGGCAGCCCATTCCAATGGGCAATCACTCTGTGTAAAACTTCCTCCTGACCTCCAGCCTGAACTTCCCCTGGCGCAGCCTGAGACTGTGTCCTCTTGTTCTGGTGCTGGCTGCCTGGGAGAAGAGAGCAACCTCTGCCTGTTTACAACCCCCCTTCAGGTAGTTGTAGAGAGCAAGAAGGTCACCCCTGAGTCTCCTCCTCTCCAGGCTAAGCAGCCCCAGCTCCCTCAGTCTCTCCTCATAGGGCTTGTGTTCCAAGCCCCTCGCCAACTTCGTTGCCCTTCTCTGGACAGCATCATGTAGAAGTATCAGCACTTTGAAACTCCCAGTTGAACAGCTTAGCGATTTTGACTCCAGGAAAAATGGAAGAGTATTGGTAGGTATGAAGGTTTTCAACAAAGCAATTGCTAGCAACTCTTGCATATCAGATGCATTGAAACGCCTGAGCCGATCCACCCCTATCTCCAGAGAAAACTACTGTGGGTAAACAAACCTGACCCTAGGATTCACACTGTAACATTTGCACTACAACTAAAATAATGTAATATATATGCCAGCAGTCTTTATCAGACACGTTACAGATGGGAACTGCTCCGTCTCCTTTTGTATGAGCTCAAAAGTTCTTCACACATCTCAGCCTCAAAAGTACTGGAGTTCAGAATGACAGCAACAAACCACAAAGCCTAAAGGGAAATCTCACTTTGATGAGCATTACAAGCAGGACTCAGTCTTCCTCCAAAATCCTATGCAGAAACTCAGGGGCTAAATAATACGGCAGTGCACCTGCCCTAAAAACAATACTAGCAACAAGTTGCCCACAGACACAGTTCAGACACCTTAACTGCTGGTTTCCCAACTAAAGTTCTGAACTACAGGTCAGAAAAAAAGCAAAAAATCCATCTCTGCTAGCAAGAAACACAGCCAGTGCAGCTAAAACTCTTTATTCTAATCGCTGATCTGCACCTGAGATGACAAGCACAAGCTGGAAGAGGGTAAAAAAGGGAAAGGAGAGGGGGGGAAAAGAAAAGAAAGGGGGGGAAAAAAAGAAAGAAACGAGGGGGGGGGGGGAGAAAAAACAAAGGCAGAAAGAAAGGAGAGAGAGAAAAAAAGAACAAAAAAAAGATCAAACAGGAAGAAAGAAAAAAAGAAGGAAGAAGAGAAAAGGCATAAATAAAGACTGGAAAAGGGCAAAGATGAAAATCCTACTTAGGTCACATTGGTGATGTGAACCTGGCAAGCCCACTTGTTCCTACGCACCAGGCACTGCACACAGAAAGCTAAAAGCCCTAAGGCGCACCTCAGCAGCACACAGCGGGCGCACACCGCAGCTGGAACGCCACCTCGAACCCCCCCACGTCCGCTAAGCGGCCCAGCAAGGCCGAGAACCGGCTGAGCACAGCCGCAGGGAGCCGGCGAGGCGCGCAGCTCGGCCGGGCGCCGGCAGCCATTGTGTGTGCGGGCGGCGGACCAGCGCGCGGCCGAGCGCGCCCTCTGCCGGCCGGCCCCTCGCTCGCCCGCCCGCCCGCCCGCTGCCGGCGCCGCCAGCCTGGCTCCGCCCCGCGCTGCGCGCTCCCGCCCGCGCCGCGTCCATGACGTCGCGCTGCCGCCGGCCCGGCCAGCCCGCGGCTCTCGCTTCAGGGCGGTTGTTGTTATTTACCCCGCGCCACGGCCCCGCGGCAGCGCCCACCCGCACCCCGGCCTCAAGGCCGAGGGGAACCGCAGGGGAGAAAGGGATGAAGGTTGAGGATTATTTAAAAAAATAAATAAATAAAAAAAAAAATCTCCAAAGTTTTTTTTTTTTTTAAGTTGGTTTGATTTTTTTTTTTTTTTTTGCGGGAAATTCAATTTTTTTATCGGGCTGCTGAGGGAGAGTGAGGGATGAAAAGAAAACAGCAACAACTTTACCCGCCCGCCCCGCGGTCGGCCCCTGCCGCTCCTCTTACCAGGTTCTCGTAGCTCCGGGGATGCTCCTTGCCCGTCCAGTCCGTACGCTTGGGCAGCAGCTACGGGAGAGCAGAAAAGGACACCCCCGTGAGCGGCTCCCCTCCCCCGCGGAGCCCCCCAGCAGCGCCCGGGATGGGGCGGGGGAAGCGGCAGAGAGCGAGGGAAGGGGGAGGGAGGCCGCAGGCGGGGCGAGCGCCGGGTGCGCGGCGCCGCTTACCTCTTTCTCCGCCACTTCTCGGATCAGGACCTGCAGCAACAACAAAAGAGGGGGGAGCATGAGAAAAGAGAAACGATTTTTAAGAGGATAAAAAAAAGGGGGGGAGAGAGAGAACGGCAGCTAGCGGGCCGCCCGATCCGCCGCCCTGCTCGGCCGCCCCCTCCCCGGCAGGCCCGGCGGCGCCATCCATCCATCCCCTACCTGAGCCGCTTGCTGGCAGGGTCCGTCCTCCAAAAAGCGGGCGATGAGGAAGTAGAGCTCTGAGGGGAAGAGGAGAGGCGGTGAGGGCTGCAACTCACCCCTTCCCCACCAGTTTTCCTTTCTTCCCCCATCCCCGCCGCCCCTCTCCGACTCCCGCTCGGTTCCCGCCGCCCCGGCGCGGCGGCTCCCCCGGCACTCACCCGCTCGCAGCTCCGCTGTGTGCCTGCTGCCGCCGTCCCCGGACATGGCGAGGCGAAAACCGGGAAGGGGAGGGGGGGAAAGGGAGGGGGGGAACTCGGGCCGCGCTCCCGCGGCAGCGTCGGGGCCCAGCGAAACGCGTCCGCCCGCCCGGTAGCTGTCACTGTTCGTTCACCAGGAAGAGTCTCGGCTCCACCATTCAACCCACGGGCAGGAGAAGGAAACAACAACTCACAGCAACCCGCCGCCAACGCCGCCGCCAACGCCGCCGCTGCTGCTGCCGCCGCCAGCCAGGGCGAGCGAGCGCGATCCCTCCGCCCGGAGAAAGAGTTCCCTCCTCCTTCTCCGCGCCCCCCTCCTCAGTTCTCCCAGCCCCTCGTGCCGCCCCTCCCCTCTCCCCCCTTCCCCCCTCCCTCCCCAACCCGTGCTCCTCAGTCGCTGCTGCCCGGCGGCGGGGGCGGCCTGGCGGGGAAGGTGGGGAGCGGGGCAAACCGGAATCCTCTCCCGGCCCCGCCGCCCCTGCGGCGGCGGCCCCCGGCGCTGCCCGGCTGAGAGGAGAAGGGACGAGGGCGAGCGCTACGTGTTTATTAGCGGGCGGGCTGAGGCAGAAGATGTCGGAGCGGCAGAGGCGGGGTGGGCGGGAAGGCGGCGGGCTGGCGGCTGAAAGGCGCTTTCTCTGCGAGGTGCGGGAGGCCGGAGCGCGGAGGGATACGACGCACGGGGAGGAGGGGCTGCGCGGAGGGGCAGCGGCTATTCGTGGCGGCGGCGGCGGGGAGGCTGGAAGTTACCGAGTTTCAGTGGCGCAGAAATGGGAAGCGAGCGAAGCCAAAATGCCCCCGGGGAGCGTGGCACCGCTGGGGAGGCGGGCTGCGGAAGCCCAGCCTTTCTCTGCTTTTCCCCTCTCCTCCGCCCTCCTTCGCCGCGGCTCCCCCATCCCCCGCAGTCAGGCCCCTCCCGGGCGCGGGGCTTCGGCGATCCCGGGTTCCCTCGGAGCCCGCCGAGGGCCTCGGGGTGCTGCGGCTTTGGCATCTGCTCCTAAGTGCCAGTGTCAGGCGTTGGTGGTTCTTACTCTTGCAACATCCTGCCCGGGGACGCCTTCGCGCCTTGGGTTTGGGCGAAGGGAAAGCCCCAACAAGCCCCAAACAAGCAGAACCGCACTTCTCTCCGCGGCTTGGCAGGGCTGCCCGGGCGGCGCGGCGCGGCTCGGCTCGGCTCGGCGCGGCTCGGCTCGGCTCGGCTCGGGGTGGCTGGGGGTGAAGGGCTCGCAGGTGTACTCGCTTTGGAAGCTTCCCTCTGAAAACAAACGACCCCAAACAGCTAATAATGATTTTATTCATTGTTCTTGCCGCCAACCGAATCGGACGCGGGGGAAGGACGGATCTTCTGGCTTCTCGGAGCGATGGCAAGAGGAGCAGCGCTGTCAACGCGAGGAGAGCCCAGGGATGGTGATGCCTGCAACCTATGGCTGAACTGGAGGTAATTCACGAGCGGATCAATAACGTACTGAAGGTTCCTGAAAGGCTGCGACATTGTAGGAAGCCTGATTAGCGATTAAATGGGTTACTTAGTTAAGGGCTGGTAGTTTGGCGATACCGAAAAATGTGCTGATTTGTGCTGTAGCTGTTTCTTTGCTGCTTACAGTCAAAAAGGAAAAGAAGGTAAAACCCAAGCAAATGCCCACTGATAATTACCTTTAAAAGAAAGGGGAGGGAGGGGGGGAAGAGTCTGTGTCGTGTGGGGAAGAGGTTTAAAGGAGCATCATTACTTGTCTTTACGGTTTGTAATGCATCTGCACTTTTTCAGGTCGAGCTGGGGCCTGGCAAGAGCAAAACCTGTTCGTGGACAGTAAGAATTAATCAGAATTAATTTAGCGGGGATCGATCTAAACTCTCATTTCCTTTCAAAAACGTTTTATTTTGCCCCCATTAGTAGCTAAGGCAACGCCAGGAAAGCAAAACCAAAAGTATCTTCGAAACGATACAGAAACTAGACGAAGAAGATACTTTGTGTGTAAAGGCCCCGAAGCTCCCAACTGCGTAACTTTTTACCCAAATTCAGTGTAAAGCCTATGCCTGCAGGGCTGAGGGGAGGCTGAACGGAGCGTTTTCATGCCTGTGTTCCCAAGGCCCGCGTAGGAGTTTGCTGCTCGAGCTTTGTGCTTGACCCAGCGAGAAAGCTTGCTGCAGCCACCCTTCTGCTTCACTGCACAAACCTACCCCTGAATGGTTAGAGAAAGGAGGCTAAAATGTCACGCTCCTGGAAAATCGTGTTATAGAAAGGGATTCAAAACCAGGTTTGCAGGGGAGATGCCCGGTTGCTCCGAGTTTGGAGGCACAGCTGTCCTAAAAAATCACTGAAATCCTCATCCAGCATGCGGTGTGTAGTCGTTGGGGTGAAGGCGTTTGGGGGGGATAGATTATTGGTGGCGAAGTAAAATTGTGCGTAGTGGATTTGAGGAGTTGATCCGGAGCTACACTCCCTCTATGTCTTTTCAAATACAAAAGCGTCTCCCTCTCCCTGGTTTTGATGACAATAACCACTCTGTGTGCTTCAGCTTGGTTTTAAATCCACGCCTCCAAGAACTGAGACGGCAGTGAAATCGCGTTTTTCCTATCTAATAAAGACTTTTAAACCGAACTTGGCTCGGGCCCTTTCTTAGCGGTGTAAAATGTTGTGTTGGTAGTCTCTCTCCTAGGTGGGTCTAACAACAAAGGGCTAGGTGAATAGTGCGATTAACATTTTAATGTCCCTTGGTCTTGACGGAAAAGAAAGTCTACACTTCCCCACGGCATCACCGAAACGACAAACCAGAGACGTTTTAACAGTTAAAAGAATCTGAAAGTAGAGGATGGGGGGTGGGGGGAAACTGCCCTCGAATCTATCGAGCACCCCTGTTCTCTCGGCAACTCTTTCAACTTTCCCTGGTGCAAGGGAAAACGGCAGCCCACACGGTCAAAACGTTCTGGGTGTTTTGACAGTAAAATAAGGAGGGTGCCTTTTATTTAGGGTGGTGGTAGAGCACCGAGCAAAATGGAATCCCGGTCCCTGATGAGCCTGAGTACCGCAGTGCTGTGAACAATGTTTAATAACAGCTTCCACAAACATCCATTCCACTTCTCTTTACAGCTAAAAGAAATCTTCTGGGGTTTGGGGTTGGTTTTTTTTCTCCTTGTTTGTTTGTTTGCTCATGGCTTAAGGTGGAAGTCACAGGGGCCAGGGGAGAAGCTGTGTAATTATTACGGTTTGGTGATGCATGTTAGGATCAGTCTTAAGAATTCCTGCAGCAGTGACAAATATTCCATGCATTTTTCAGAGCTATTTTAAATGGTTTGGTTTTTTTTTGCCTTCTTGCAGTTAAACTGAGGATGTTTTGTTAGGGATGCAAACATCCTTACCCTTGAATGTTTGCTATCTTGACTGCTTTGCTTGCAAATCATTCCTTTTCTTTCCTGGGATCTTGTCGCCTCGCATTATCCTGATGTAAAAACCCACAGCAGTTCTGCCTTGTCAGTGAGGTTTAATGGGTCTGAGGAAATAGTTCTGCTTTCAAAGGGCTGCATGAAAAAATAAAGGTGCTAGTAATGGAATTATTTTCCTTTTTTCAGCTATAACCCTTGTTAGGATTAAAACTAAACCCTCACATTATTTTAGTCTACTCCTTTGCTTAGCAGACAGCTGATAGCTCTACTTACTCTTCTTGCAAATGCTGTGTCCCTGTTCTTCTGTGGCTTTCAAGTGTGAATACTCACACAAGTTCACTAAAATAATTTTACCACCCCCCCCCCCCCAAATAAAAACCAAGCAAGAATAAAGTTTATAAGCTTTCACTCTTAATAGAGTTGATAAGTAAAACTTGCAGTGAGTTATAGACTAATCCAAAGGGCTGGGTGGTGGTTGGGTTTTTTTCCCCCCTACCCTGGCCTTATACCTTCATTTTCTCCCCACTCCCTCCCCCCAAAAAAGTGCTATTAGGATAGAATAGAATAGAATAGACCAGACCAGGTTGGAAGAGACCTTCAAGATCATCATGTCCAACCTATCATCCAACACCACCCAACTAACTAAACCATGCAACCCATTAGCACTCTAAGTATCCAAATACAGGTATGTTAGAACTCTTTTGAGCTATTGGTTAACTTGGACATATAAGAGTGCCATATCTTTGGTTTCTCCTTGATTCCCCCCCCCCCCCCCCCCCCATCAATTGGTGGAGGGAGAAGGTTCATACAGAAACAAGTATGAGAGAAAAGTATCAATCAGTTATGAGTGTGGCTTAATAGCCTGCAACCAGAAAGCACTTCACTTGAAACCTAATAGTAGAAATTCTTGCTAGGAAAACCCCTTCTTGTGGAATTTGCTCTTTGTCTATAAAGGAAACTATTGAGACTTTGTAAACTATCAAGATGCACAGACAAATGTTCGAAGCATGGTACTGGCAGAGGGGAGATAGGTTCAGAGTACCACAAAGCTTCAGGCTTTGTTGGTCTGGGGTTCTTTTGGTGTTTTGTTTCTACCTCAAATGAGAATTGGCACCACCAACTGCCTTTTTGTGACTGTTGATTCTCACCCTTGTAACCAACCATTCATTTCACAAGGGCAAGGAGTGAGTGCTGATGCTTGAGAGGCCAGACAACTGTTTAAAGTTTTGCCCTGTCTATCCAAGATCTGCAGAAACAATCAGATTGCTAAAATCTGAGGGTCCAGGGTTCACGTCCCTGTTCGGGCGCCGATACTTGGTGCCATGGTCTAGTCATGAGCTCTGTGGTGACAAGTTGGACTTGATGATCCTTGAGGTCTCTTCCAACCTTGGTGATACTGTGATATACACTGTGATATACTGTGATATCACCGTGAAATACAATGCTAGGAGCAAACACCACCTGCACTTTCAACCAACCACCTGCAGTTTAAGTATCTTCACATCAAAATACTT
Organism: Melanerpes formicivorus; assembly: GCF_026170545.1. Lineage (NCBI taxonomy): Eukaryota > Metazoa > Chordata > Aves > Piciformes > Picidae > Melanerpes > Melanerpes formicivorus. The sequence continues at coordinate 667,678 of NW_027142437.1, read as the reverse complement.
TTATACACTCACAGGTTCATCCTTAGAATCATAGAACCAATAAGGTTGGAAGAGACCTCAAGGATCATCAAGTCCAACCTGTCACCCAAGACCTCATGACTACTAAACCATGGCACTGAGTGCCACATCCAATCCCCTCTTGAACACCTCCAGGGATGGTGACTCCAAGATGCCAAGAATTTATCCTTCACCAAGAATATCCTTGGTGATGCCAAGAATATATCCTTCCTGCACCCTGCATCAGTAACCAACCTGAACTTGAACCTGGGGAGCTCCTTACAGAGCACTGAGCTGCTGTGCATTCTGCCCACAGCAAATATTAATCACAGTAACACTAAGGTTGGAAGTGACCTCAAAGATCATCGAGTCCAACCTGTCACCACAGACCTCATGACTAGACCATGGCACCAAGTGCCACATCCAATCCCCTCTTGAACACCTCCAGGGATGGTGACTCCACCACCTCCCTGGGCAGCACATTCCAATGGGCAATCTCTCTTTCTATGGAGAACTTCTTCCTCACCTCCAGCCTAAACTTCCCCTGGTGCAGCTTGAGACTGTGTCCTCTTGTTCTGGTGCTGGTTGCCTGGGAGAAGAGACCAACCCCTTCCTGGCTACAACCACCTTTCAGGTAGTTGTAGAGAGCAATGAGGTCACCCCTGAGCCTCCTCTTCTCCAGACTAAACAACCCCAGCTCCCTCAGCCTCTCCTCATAGGGCTGTGCTCAAGGCCTCTCCCCAGCCTTGTTGCCAGATACTGTCTGCTTCAATTCTTTACTTTTGTTTCCTTTTGTTTTTTCAGTGCACCCACTACCCTAGAATGGGGCTGGGGATCTTCTAACTACAGCCAAAACATACTATTTGGCTTACTTCTCCCTGTTGGGGAAGAGCAGTGCAGAATTAGGTGCCTGTGTTACCCAAAGCATCATCAGCACTGACAAATTAATGCTTTGTGAAAGCACACAAGCAGATTACCCTCTGAGGAGCGTGTTTCTAGGTGTTGTGCTCAAGCAGAGCTCAAGAGAGTAAAGCAAAAAAAAAATCAAGCCACTTAATGAAGAAAACTAATTATTTTTGTGTAAAATAATAAACTGCAAATCTACTAACAGGCTTCTGAAAGTGGATCTGTACATCGTTTGTAAATGCTTAAAATTCACCCACTGACCTTAAAAACATTTCTGTTCTGAGCAGTAAATGAGTCTGGTTAAAATCCATCCAATGAGCCTAAAAATGTTTGTATCATAGAATCAACCAGGTTGGGAAAGACCTCAGAGACCACACTTTGAGCAGTAAATGAGTCTGGTTAAAATCCAACTAATGACCCTAAAAATGGTTATATCATAGAATCATAGAATAAATCAGGTTGGAAAAGACCTGAGAGATCATACTTTGAGCAGTAATGGGCTGTGACTGGCTGGCAAGCAGCCCTGAGGAGAGAGCCTTGGGGGTGCTGGGGGAGGAGAAGCTCAACAGGAGCTCTCAGTGTGCACTTGCAGCCCGCAAAGCCAATCAGATCCTGGGCTGCAGCAGGAGAAGTGTGGCCAGCAGGGCAAGGGAGGTGATCCTCCCCCTCTGCTCAGCTCTGGGGAGACCCCACCTGGAGTACTGCCTCCAGTTCTGGAGCCCCTATGACAAGAGGGATCTGAAGGTACTGGAAGGTGTCCAGAGAAGGGCCACGAGGATGAGCAGAGGGCTGGAGCAGCTCTCCTGTGAGGACAGACTGAAGGAGTTGGGGCTGTTCAGTCTGGAGAAGAGAAGGATCCCAGGTGACCTCACTGTGGCCTTCCAGTATCTGAAGGGGGCTACAGGAAGGCTGGGGAGGGACTGCTCAGGATCACAGGGAGTGATAGGACTAGGGGGAATGGAATGAAGCTGGAGGTGGGGAGATTCAGGCTGGAGGTGAGGAGGAAGTTCTTCCCCATGAGAGTGGTGAAGCCCTGGAATGGGTTGTGCAGGGAGGTGGTTGAGGCCCTGTCCCTGGAGGTGTTTTAAGCCCAGGCTGGATGAGGCTCTGGCCAGGCTGATGTAGTGTGGGGTGTCCCTGCCCGTGGCAGAGGGGTTGGAACTAGATGATCCATGTGGTCCCTTTCAACCCTGACTGATACTATGATGCTATGACCCTAAAATTGTTTATATCACAGAATCAACCAGGTTGGGAAAGACCTGAGTGATCACACTTTGAACAGTAAATGAGTCTGGTTAAAATCCATCCATCATAGCTCTGTGTACAAAACCTTCCCTTACAAAGAGAAACTAAGACCTGGGCCTACCTAATTCTTCCTGAATGAAGGAATTCTGCTGGTTTCTGGTGGGGGTTTTGGTTTGGGTTTGGTTTTGTTTTACAGCCAATTTAATTTGTGCTCCTTGTACCAGGGCTTCGATTACATTTCAAGGATGGCTTTGACAGCTCAGCTTTCTGTGCTGAGTACATCCCCTAATTATCCAGAGAGTTTTGAGAAAATGATTAAACTGCTGTACTTAATTGTTTGCTGGTGGGGCTTTTGCTGCACAGAGCATCTTGGATGTTTGCCATGTGCAGCTTCATGTCCGTTTAACCTCTCTAAAGTTTCCTGAGAAGTCCAAGGATTAGGTGGTGTTGGGTTTGGGGGTTTTTAACTGGACCTTTCAACAGAATTAGCCTGGAGAAGAGGAGGCTCAGGGGTGACCTCATTGCTCTCTACAACTACCTGATAGGGGGTTGTAGCCAGGAAGGGGTTGGTCTCTTCTCCCAGGCAACCAGCACCAGAACAAGAGGACACAGTCCCAAGCTGCATCAGGAGAAGTTTAGGCTGGAGGTGAGGAGAAAGTTCTTCACTGAGAGAGTCATTGGTCATTGGGATGTGCTGCCCAGGGAGGTGGAGGAGTCACCATCCCTGGAGGTGTTCAAGAGGAAATTGGACGTGGCACTTGGTGCCATGGTCTAGTCATGAGGTGTGTTGTGATAGGCTGGACTTGATGATCTTTGAGGTCTCTTCCAGCCTTAGTGATACTGTGATACTGTACTTAAGACCAGGTTGGAAGAGACCTTTGAGATCCTGGTATCCAACCCATCATCACAGCAAAGGCTGAAGGAAATGTGTCTGTACAGATACTCACTGAGAGACCTGGGCTTGTTTAGTCTGGAGAAGAGAAGGCTGAGAGGTGATCTGATCAATGTCTATCAGTATCTGAGGGGTGGGTGTCAAGTGGAGGGGGCCAAGCTCTTTTGGGTGCTGCACATCAATAAGCCAAGGAACAATGGAGACAAACTTGAGCAGAGAAGGTTTCACCGCAACATGAGGAGAAACTTCTTCCCAGTGAGGGTGACAGCACTGAAACAGGCTGCCCAGAGAGGCTGTGGAGTCTCCTTCCCCGGGTGATCGCACTTCGGCGGGGGAGTTGGACCTGATGATCTCTGTAGGTTGCCTTCCAACCTCTAACATTCTGTGATTCACTGTGCAATTCAGAGAAAACCATTGGAGGCCACAATAAATACCAGAGACATCTACCCAGAGAAGAGCTGACCAGAACAATGTAGAACTATGTATTGAAAGGAACAACCTGAGTCAGTCATGCTCCATATGGGCTCCTAAATCAATAAGAGTAAAAAGCTCCACTGGATAGCCAGCAGTAAATCTTTCTGAAAGACCATTCTGTGTATTAAGAGGATCATAGAATTGTTTGGCTTGGAAGGAACCTTAGAGATTAGCTAGTACCAGCCACCCTGCTGTGGGCAGGTTGCTCATGGCCTTGTCCAGCCTGTCCTTGAACATCTCTGGGGAGAGGGCATCCACAACCCCACAAACCTCCTAATTCCATAATCAATGTAGAAAATATGTCCCTTTTGCTAACTCCCTAGAAATCTTGTAAGAAATCAGTGAAGTGAAACAATGACACATCTTCTGCTGGAATTCTGAGTCATAGAATCATAGAATTGTCAGAGTTGGAAAGGGACCTCAAGGCTCAGCCAGTTCCAGCCCCTCTGCCATGGGCAGGGACACCTCACACTACAGCAGGTTGCTCACAGCCACATCCAGCCTGGCCTTCAAAACCTCCAGGGATGGGGCCTCAACCACCTCCCTGGACAACCCATTCCAGGGCTTCACCACTCTCATGGGGAAGAACTTCCTCCTCACCTCCAGCCTGAATCTCCTCACCTCCAGCTTCATTCCATTCCCCCTAGTCCTATCACTCCCTGAGATCCTGAGCAGTCCCTCCCCAGCCTTCCTGTAGCCCCCTTCAGATACTGGAAGGCCACAATTAGGTCTCCTCAGAGCCTTCTCTTCTCCAGACTGAACAGCCCCAACTCCTTCAGTCTGTCCTCATAGGAGAGGTGCTCCAGCCCTCTGCTCATCCTCATGGCCCTTCTCTGGACACCTTCCAGCACCTCCAGATCCTTCCTGTAATAGGAGTCCTTCACTTTATTTCCAAAGAATTCAGAGTTTGGGGATATATGAAGAAAACAGATAGGAGCAAGTAAAAAACAGGAATAGATTTAGGCAATTGAATAAAATACTTGAAGGACTTCATGCTTAAATATGGCATCCAGTATTTCTCTGCTTCACAGAATCACAGCATGTTAGGGGTTGGAAGGGACACTGAAAGACCATCCAGTCCAAGCCCCCTGCCACAGCAGGATCACCTAGGGGAGATCACACAGGAACACATCCAGGTGGAGTTTGACTACCTCCAGAGAGGGAGACTCCACAACCCCCCTGGGCAGCCTGTTCCAGTGTAAGATAAAGTGGGATCTTAAGTAAACTCTAAGACACAGTTCAAGAACTGAAATTTGTGAAGGGGAAACCCATCATATTTTTTTTCCAACTAAATAGAGCCATCCTGGCTTTGTTTTGCTTCATAAACCACTAAAGCAAGGATGTTAGCAGTCTTAGAAGAACTGATGCTTGCACAAGTAAGAACATCCACTGACAGTGCACATACTTAATTAGAAAGATCATTACTCTGATCCCAACACAGCCTTGCTTGTGTCGTTAGCTTGCAGACAAGCCCTAGTTTTTTCCTGTTTCCTTCTGGCCTTGTTTGATGTCTTTGAGAGCTGCAAGGTATTTTTACCTCCATGTCACTGAAATACCTGCTTCCCCCCCAATAAAAATAGCAGTGATCTAGTGTGAGTAATACCAGTATTTTGGTGGTTGACAGCCTGCTGAACATGAGCCTGCAGTGTGCCCAGGCAGCCAAGAGGGCCAATGGCATCCTGACCTGCATCATGAACAGTGTGGCCAGCAGGAGCAGGGAGGTCATTCTGCCCCTGTACACTGCACTGGTTAGGCCACACCTTGAGTCCTGCGTCCAGTTCTAGGCTCCTCAGTTTAAGAAGGACATTGAGAAACTTGAAGGTGTCCAGAGAAGGGCAACAAAGCTGGGGAGAGGTCTGGAGCACAGCCCTGGGAGGAGAGGCTGAGGGAGCTGGGATTGTTTAGCCTGGAGAAGAGAAGGCTCAGGGGTGACCTTCTTGCTCTCTACAACTACCTGAAGGGAGGTTGTAGCCAGGTGGGGGTTGGTCTCTTCTCCCAGGCAGCAGCACCAGAACAAGAGGACAGTCTCAGGCTGCACCAGGGGAAGTTTAGGCTGGAGGTGAGGAGAAAGTTCTTCCCAGAAAGAGGAATTGGCCATTGGGATGTGCTGCCTGGGGAGGTGGTGGAGTCACCATCCCTGGAGGTGTTCAAGAAAAGATTGGATGTGGCACCTGGAGCCATGGTTTAGTTGTCAGGAGGTGTTAGGTATTAGGTAATAAGTTGGACTTGATGATCTCTGAGGTCTTTTCCAACCTGGTTGATTCTCTGATTTGCACTTCCAGTAAGGATTTTAGTGCTGCTGGCACTGAACCATGTGGCTGGCAGTGCCTGCTCCATGTAGCATATGCGATTTGTCAATCACCCATGAAATACACATCACCCAGATCCTGATCTCTGGTTACTGCTCAAGTCTTCTGAGGAAATGCTGGGCTGCTGTTCCAGATTTCCCAACATTTCCCATTCCCCTAGAGCTTCTACTCAGTGCCTTGAAAGGATTATTCTGTGTTTTTCAGTTTTGCCCAGGTAAGCTGGAGTAGTTCTGCTGTGCCACACAGGCATGGTGTACTAACTGAGACAGAAACTGTGTGAGGTAAACCCTGATATAAAATCAATGCCTCAGTCTCTTGATCTTACAGGTTTCAGAGCACCAGGGACAGGAACTGTGGTTAGCCCACTCTTGCTTATCCATCACAGTATCACTAAGGTTGGAAGAGACCTCGAGGATCATCGAGTCCAACCTATCAACACAGAGCTCATGACTAGACCATGGCACCAAGTGCCACATCCAATCTCCTCTTGAACATGATGCTGTGTTTGTGTTTCCTTCCCTGTTTTTAACCTAATACTAAGGTGCCCTTCTGGCTAAGCAAGCCAATGGGAGCCTAGGGTGCAGCAAGAAAAGTGTGGCCAGCAGGGCTGGGGAGGTTCTGCTCCCCCTCTGCTCTGCTCTGCCCTGCTGAGACCACAGCTGCAATCCTGTGTCCAGTATGGGGGTCCCCGGTTCAAGAGAGACAGAAAGCTGCTGGAGAGAGTCCAAGGGAGAGCCAGGAGGATGCTTAGGGGACTTGAGCATCTCCCCTGGGAAGAGAGACTGAGAGCCCTGGGGCAGTTTAGTCTGGAGAAGAGAAGGCTGAGAGGGGATCTGATCAATGTCTGTCAATATCTGAGGGCTGGGGGTCAAGGGGAAGGGGCCAAGTTCTTTTGGGTGGTGCACAGCAATAAGCCAAGGAACAATGGAGACAAACCTGAACATAGAAGGTTTCAGCTCCACATGAGGAGAAACTTCTTTGCAGGGAGGGTGACAGAGCCCTGGAGCAGGCTGCCCAGAGAGGTTGTGGAGTCTCCTCTGGAGACTTTCCAAACCTACTTGGATGTATTCCTGTGCAGACTACCCTGGGTGATCCTGCTCTGGCAGGGGGGTTGGACTGGATGACCTCTGGAGGTCCCTCCCAACCTGTAATGTCCTGGGATGTTATGATTTTTAACTGAATAGTGAGAGATCATCCATGGAATGGTTTAGGTTGCAAGGGACCGTAAAGACTATTCTCTCTCTTATATATAAGTCATACCAAACCTTCATATCAGCATCTGAGGAGCTGGGACCCTCCCAAAATCCTTGCTGTGATGCTGAGGTTGTCTATTCTTTGCATGTAAGTTATTTGTGTTCTTAAGAAGCACCTACACTATGTTTTTAGCCCTTAGAGATGAAAGCTGAAGTTTTCATAGTTTATAGAATCATAGAACAGTCTGGGTTGGAAGGGACCTCCAAAGGTCACCCAGTCCAACCCCCTCTGCACTCAGCAGGGACATCCTCAACTAGATCAGGTTGCCCAGAGCCCTGTCCAGCCTCACCTTGAATATCTCCAGGGATAGAGCCTCAACTACCTCCCTGGGCAACTTGTTCCAGCGTTCCACTACCCTCATGGTGCAGAACTTGTTCCTAACGTCCCATCTGAATCTGCTCTGCTCTAGTTTGAAGCCATTGTCCTTTCTTCTTGACCCGAGCAATAAGGTAAAAAACCCAAATTCCCACAAATTCAGAAATAAAAATAGAAAACATAATTTCTCCCCTGTGGTCTGCTACAACTGATAGAAGTCAGAGGGTTTGAGAAGAGCAGGGAGGGGAAGTGTTCTTTTGAACTGCAAGGGGAATTTCTAGGTAACACTGAAAATAGAATCATAGTATCATAGTATCAGTCAGGGTTGGAAGGGACCACAAGGATCATCTAGTTCCAACCCCCCTGCCATGGGCAGGGACACCCCACACTACATCAGCCTGGCCAGAGCCTCAGCCAGCCTGGCCTTAAACACCTCCAGGGACAGGGCCTCAACCACCTCCCTGGACAACCCATTCCAGGCCTTCACCACTCTCATAGGGAAGAACTTCCTCCTCCCCTCCAGCCTGAATCTCCCTACCTCCAGCTTCATTCCATTCCCCCTAGTCCTATCACTCCCTGAGATCCTGAGCAGTCCCTCCCCAGCCTTCTTGTAGGCCCCCTTCAGATACTGGAAGGCCACAATGAGGTCACCTGGGAGCCTTCTCTTCTCCAGACTGGACAGCCCCAACTCCTTCCCTGACTTTTAAAAGAAAGGATCACTTGGATCCTCTTAATCCGAGCTTGGTCAGAACTTAACCTTTATGTCTCCAATTGAAGCTTATCTTGTGTCTCAAATGAAAGCCTATTCTCAAGACACAGCTAAATTGCAGAGAATTCTGGAAGAATTTGCTTTGCAGAAGCAGAGAAGAGGGCTGCCTAATAAATCACCCAAACCATTTCCTGCCCAGCCTGCTGCTCCCCAAGCTTTTCTGCTTTTGGCTTTGCTATTTCTGAAGGATGAACAAGGAGTGTAGAGGGAAAGCAAGCAGCAGCTGAAGCAGCAGAAGGCCAGGCTAAGTCAGCTGTGCTTTAGGAAAACCATTTAAAGATGGGGAAAGGAAAGAGAAAGTAACAAAATTGGGCAACTTTCTGCCCTTCAGGTAAATCCCCAAGTTAAGGAAGAACCAATTCTTGCCACAAACTCAGAGTCAGCAATGCAGAATCACAGATGTTCCTCCTGAACTTCTCTTACTGCCTTTCTGGTTAGTGACACCAAATAGGTAGAGTGTTAGCTTCTTGAGGGTAGGGAGGCTCTACAGACAGACTTAGATAGACTGGATCCATGACCAATATTACCAGAAGGAGCTTCAGCAAGGCCAAGTGCCAGGTCCTGCACTTGGGGCAGAACAAGCCCAAGCAAGGCTCCAGGCTTGGGGCAGTGTGGCTGGAAGGCTGCTGGCAGAAAGGGACCTGGGGGTGCTGATGGAGAAGCAGCTGAAGAGGAGCCAGCAGTGTGCCCAGGGGGCCATGAAAACCAAAGGCATCCTGGCTGGGATCAGCAATGCTGTGTCCAGCAGGGGCAGGGAGGGGATTGTCCCCTGGGACTCAGATCTGGGCAGGCCACACCTTGAGGATTGTGTCCAGTTTTGGGCACCTCAATACAAGAGAGATGTGGAGGTGCTGGAGCCAGGGCAGAGGAGGGCAAGGAAGCTGTGAAAGGCCTGGAGAATAAATCTGATGAAGAGAGACTGAAGGAGCTGGGGATGGTTAGTGTGAAAGAGAGGAGGCTGAGGGGAGACCTCATTGCTGTCTACAGCTCCCTGAAAGGAGGTTGTGGAGAGGCTGCTGCTGGTCTCTTCTCACAGGGGATTAGTGACAGAACAAGAGGGAATGGCCTCAAGCTGCCACTGGGTAGGTTTAGACTGGACATTAGGAAACATTTTTTCCCAGCCAGAGTTTTCTGGCCTGGAAATGTGCTGCCCAGGGAGGTGGCTGAGTCCCCAAGCCTGGCTGTGTTTCAAGGTGTTTCGGATGTGGTGCTTGGGGCTGTGGTGTAGGGGTGAACATTATAGAGTAGGGCTGTGGGTCGGACTTGGTGCTCCTGAGGGTCTTTTCCAACCTGAATGTTTCTGTGATTCTGTGATTCCAGTAGGTTCTCAAACTCAAGCAGGACATTGCTGAAGTCCAAGAGGACATCACTTTTGCCAGACTGGCACACTGGTAACAAGCTAAGAAGACTGATGAGATAATCAACAATTTCTTGGCCTCAGTCTTCAATGACCACCTCTCTCCTCATCTCTGAGGTGTGAACAGACCATGTGATGGGGACTGGGGCAACAAAGTCTCTCCAGCTGTAAGAGATCATGTTCCTGGCCATCTGATGGAGCTGAACATACCCAGGCCTACAGGACCTGACAACTTAAAACCTGATTTTCACAGCATCACAGCATCACTAAGGTTGGAAGAGACCTCGAGGATCATCGAGTCCAACCTATCAACACAGACCTCATGACTAGACCATGGCACCAAGTGCCACGTCCAATCCCCTCTTGAACGCCTCCAGGGATGGTGACTCCACCACCCCCCTGGGCAGCATATTCCAATGAGCAATGACTCTCTCAGTGAAGAACTTTCTCTTCACCTCCAGCCTAAACCTCCCCTGGCACAGCTTGAGACTGTGTCCTCTTGTTCTGGTGCTGGCTGCCTGCGAGAAGAGACCAACCCCTTCCTGGCTACAACCTCCCTTCAGGTAGTTGTAGAGGGCAATGAGGTCTCCTCTGAGCCTCCTCTTCTCCAGGCTAAGCAACCCCAGCTCCCTCAGCCTCTCCTCACAGGGCTGTGCTCAAGGCCTCTCCCCAGCCTTGTTGCCCTTCTCTGGACACCTTCAAGTGTTTCGATGTCCTTCTTAAACTGAGGGGCCCAGAACTGGACACAGGACTCAAGATGTGGCCTAACCAATGCAGAGTTCAGGGGCACAATGACTTCCCTGCTCCTGCTGGCCACAATATTCCTAAAGCAGGCCAGTAAAGAAGAAGAAGAAAATGAAAATCAGGGAGAGGCACTCACCTCCCTCAGCCCCTTTCAAAACAAAACACAACACACTTCTTCAATTCTAAAACCACAGCAGCACCTCTGCCCTGGTTTCCCCCCTCCAAGTCCATTACTTTTAAAATCCTCTACAAGTGCTAGCAAGAAACTTGTCAGATTAGAAGCCCTCAATCCCCTTCCTTTGTGTCTCTTAGCCTAAACTAATTAATTACTAAAATGAGCAAAGCCCTCAACTGAAATTGACTTTGGGATTCACGGTTCACCTCTCTCAGCACACCCAAGATTTTGTGAGATTAAGTGCACCTCTGAAATGTTTTTGTTCCCACACACTCCCACCTCTGAGCTTCAGTTTGATTGTTTGGGGTTTTTTTTGAGCAGCCAGCCCCCTTGGATTTCTCTCCTCCCTCCTGGAGATTGGTGTGTGTGTGCCTCCCAGTCCACACACTGATGGATGCTCTGATGGTGCAGGACTCTGTAGAAGTGCAGGTCATGGCATACTTCATAGAATCAGAGAATTGTCAAGGTTGGAAGGGAGCTCAAGGATCAGCCAGTTCCAACCCCCCTGCCATGGGCAGGGACACCTCACACTACAGCAGGTTGCTCACAGCCACATCCAGCCTGGTCTTCAAAACCTCCAGGGATGAGGCTTCCACCACCTCCCTGGGCAACCTGTGCCAGTCTCTCACCACCCTCATGGGGAACAATTTCTTCCTAACATCCAATTTGAATCTCCCCACTTCTAGTATTGTTTCATTCCCCCAGTCCTATCACTCCCTGACACCCTCAAGTCTCTCCCCAGCTTTCTTGTAGGCTCCCTTGAGATCCTGGAAGGCCACAATTAGGTCTCCTCAGAGCCTTCTCCTCTCCAGACTGAACAGCCCCAACTCTCTCAGTCTGTCTCCATAGGAGAGGAGCTCCAGCACAGACACCAAACATTCTAATTGCAGTAAGCAGAAGGAGCTCTTGCTGCTGTGTTCCTCAGTTTTGAATTCCACATAGGAGTACACAGAAGAGTACCAGTGCCTGCCCCACTTCTCAGGCCAATTGCCTCATGCCAATGGCCACATCCACGTTATTTAACTCCTTTAGCCACCAAAACAGGATGGCTGTATCTGCTCTGTCAGTTGGAGCTGAGCTAAGCCCTAAACCACAACAAAGGTTGCTTGAAGAAGGCTGCTTGCTCCAGACCAAGTGCAGGGACTCTGCTGATGGCAGCAGGTTGCAAGTCTCCAGTTCTGTGCCCTGACACCTTTTAATTTCCTAGCAAAGTCACAGCCTTTGCAACAAACAAAACCAGAGACTGCTGCTCTAAAACTCAGACATCTGTTTAGTGAGGCACAGGGTATGAAATATGGAATATGTCCAAGCCAAATGCCCTTTGGTTAGGAAGTTCTAGAGGCTGAAATACCTCCTAGCTGGTTTGTAACAAACCCCAACTCAATCCACTTTTGCTCAGCCTCTGAATGATGTGATTCTTCATTCTGTTCAGCAAATAATGAGGTAACTCTGAAATGCTAAAATGATGACAAAAGCTTCTAAAGAAAACTGAAAGAGGTGATGTGGGAAACCAACCTGGAAAACAGCAAGTATAAAGCCGTGGAGAAGCTGAAAGCAAACAATGCAACAGTAAATGGAGCTAAACACACATCAACAGCTGTCTGGGCAAGGGGGTGTGAGTCACAGCGAGTCTCAAACCTTTACTGTGTTCTGAGCTGGTAACTTGCTATAGTTAGAGAGAGTCAAGAGCTGGCTGCAGTTGTTTGAAATAAATCTATTCCAAAGTGCCTGAGGGGTATTGCAAAGGAGATGCTACACGATCAAAGACTTCATCAGACCTTACCAGGAACAGGAAGGGTTGTGCCTGAAAAGCACTGCAAAGAATTCTTAAGTAGGATTTGAATATAAAGCTTCTTGCTTATCTTGTTCCTATCTGGTGAAAACAGGACTAGTTGGAGGGGAGGGGGAAGACCCAGCTCAGAAAAAGGCAAGTCATGTATAATAAAGCCCTTCATTCACAGCCCAACAATAACCTTAAAGGTATCCATCTGCTGAACGTGGCAGAGGCACTGCAGTGAAGAGATCTAGGATAGCAAATGCATTGTCTAATTGCTTCATGCAATAAAGGGGACAGTCAGCACCTTCCATGCTGGTGGGCATCAACCAAGGCTATTGTTATTAGTGATAAACTGAATCAGTCATTGAATTCTGTAAGAATGCAGCATTTGAGCTGCAGGCTGCTTTCCACACCCTGCTTCCTGTGCTTTGGGATCTACAGGCCCAGCACCAAGAGGCTGAACCCAGAGCCAATACTGCAGCATGCGTCAGGTCACAGAGTCACAGAATGTTAGGAGCCAGAAGGGACCTCAAAAGATCATCCAGTCCAACCTATGCCAGATCACCCAGAGCAGATCACACAGGAGCACATCCAGGTGGGTTGGGAATACCTCCAGAGAGGGAGACTCCACAACCCCCCCTGGGCAGCCTCTTCCAGGGCTCTGTTACCTTCACAGGGAAAAAATGTTTTCTCATGTTCACATGGAACTTCCTCTGCCTCAGCTTCCATCACTGCCCCTTGTGCTGGCATTGGGCAGCCCCCAGCAGAGCCTGGCTCCAGCCTCTGGGCACTCCCCCTGCACAGCTTTATCAACAGCAATGAGGTCACTCCCCAGTCTCCCTTGCTCCTTCTGCTTCATTTCACTTTCAGATTATTTGAAGACAATTTTGCTTTCCTTGAAGAACTTTTTCCTGACATCCAGCCTAACTGTCCCCGGTGCAGCTTGAGACTCTGTCCTCTTGTTCTGCTGCTGGTTGCCTGGGAGAAGAGACCAACCCCCACCTGGCTACAACCTCCCTTCAGGTAGTTGTAGAGAGCAAGAAGGTCTCCCCTGAGCCTCCTCTTCTCCAGGCTGGACCCAACCAACAGGCAGCACTGCTCCCTCAATGCTGAGTGCCTTTCCTCCCTTTAGACTGCTTACCAATTTCTTTCCATACTCTTCCTAGTGTTTGTTTCAATGTCTGTGCACATTCCCTGACTTTTAAAATAAGAAGAATTCTGCACTTGATTGTTCTTTCAGTGCTGTCCCTTCCAACCCTGATCACTCTGTGATTCTGTATACTTGCACATGCCTAGCTCCCTTGGCAGGTGAGGCAGGCAAAGCTTCCTCAAAGACTCCAGAAGCTCATCAACCACAACAATGAGCAATTATACAGGTGGAAATTTGGCACTGACACCTAAGTGCAAAAAATGCCCTCGAGGAGAGATAAAAGATTAAAGTTCCAAGACTTAGCAGAATCTGTTATGGTTCCCAGAGGGAACAAAAAACTCATTCAGAAACTCCACACACATACCCCCAGTAACTGGATTATCACAGAATCAGAGAATTGTTAGGGTTGGAAGGGAGCTCAAGGATCAGCCAGTTCCAATCCCCCTGCCATGGCCAGGGACACCTCACACTACAGCAGGTTGCTCACAGCCACCTCCAGCCTGGCTGCAAAAACCTCCAGGCAGGAGGCTGCCACCACCTCCCTGGGCAACCTGTGCCAGTTTCTCACCATCCTCATGAGGAAGAACTTCTTCCTCACAGCCAAACTGAATCTACTCATTTCTAGTTTTGTTCTATTCCTCCCAGTCCTATCCCTCCCTGACACCCTCAAAAGTCCCTCCCCAGCTTTCTTGTAGCCCCCTTCAGATACTGGAAGGCCACAGTTAGGTCTCCTTGGAGCCTTCTCTTCTCCAGACTGCACAATCCCAGTTCCCTCAGTCTGTCCTGATAGCAGAGCAGCTCCAGCCCTCTGCTCAACCTCATGGCCAATTGTTGATAAAGGGCCTGGAGGAGGGGGAAAATTAAACCCATTGACAGTCAAGGCTTGCTTACACATGCAGAGATTTTTGCTGTGGTTTGTACCTATTCCTAGAGAAATCTTTCTCCTGTGTTATGTGAGAGCTCTTCCTCTACACTCACCCAGGCAGATTAAGGCTCAACAGGGCAGCCTGATCTAGTTGAGGATGTCCCTGCTTGCTACAGAGGGGTTGGACTAGATGACCTTTGGAGGTCTCTTCCAACCCAGTCTGGCTTCATCCTCTCTTGCCACTAACCCCCCACTCCCAGCTTGTCTTCCACAGAACATTGCTTTATCATCAGTGTATCTGTCATCAATGTATCTGCTTGAGGGAACAAACTTCCAGCCTCATCGGGAGAGCTGGAGCAGCTCACCTACAGAGACAGGCTGAGACAGTCAGCGATGTTCAGCCTGGAGAAGAGAAGGCTCCAGGGAGGTCTCATAGCAGCCTTCCAGTGCCTGAAGGGGACTACAGGAAAGCTGGGAAGGGACTTTTCACAAGGGCTTGTAGTGATAGGACAAGAGGGAATGGATTGAAGCTTGAGGAGGACAGATTTAGAGTGGAGATTAGGATGAAATTCTTTATAGTCAGGGTGGTGAGACACTGGAACAGGTTGCCCAGGGAGGTTGTGGATGCTCCCTGCCAGAGGTGTTCAAGGCCAGAGTGGATGAGGCTTTAAGCAACCTGGGCTAGTGGAAGGTGTCCCTGCCCATAGCAGAGGTCTGGAATTAGATGATCTTTAAGGTTCCTTTTGACACAAGCCATTCCAATAATGAATCCTGGGGCAAGACACGGCTGCCAACGAAGCAGCACTCCTCCCTCTTGGGAATACCATGCAGCCATCTTTAGCATGACTGAACAGAATCACACTAATTCTCCAGACCCACTGCTCCTGCCTTAATTCTCACTTCCTCTAGATGCAGCTGACACATAGTAGCTTCTTAACTTCTTAGCTTCTTAACTTCTTAGCTTCTGTGCCCCTGCACTCTTTTGGTTAGGCCGCACCTTGAGTCCTGTGTCCAGTTCTGGGTCCCTCAGTTTAAGAAGGACATCGAAACACTTGAAGGTGTCCAGAGAAGGACAACAAGGCTGGGGAGAGGCCTTGAGCACAGCCCTGTGAGGAGAGGCTGAAGGAGCTGGGGTTGTTTAGTCTGGAGAAGAGGAGGCTCAGGGGTGACCTCATTGCCCTCTACAACTACCTGAAGGGAGGTTGTAGCCAGGAAGGGGTTGGCCTCTTCTCCCAGGCAACCAGCACCAGAACAAGGGGACACAGTCTCAAGCTGCACCAGGGGAGGTTTAGACTCAAGGTGAGGAGAAAGTTCTTCACTGAGAGAGTCATTGGCCATTGGGATGTGCTGCCCAGGGAGGTGGTGGAGTCACCGTCCCTGGAGGTGTTCAGGAGGGGATTGGATGTGGCACTTGGTGCCATGGTCTAGTCATGGGGTCTGTGTTGATAGGTTGGACTCGATGATCCTCGAGGTCCTTTCCAACCTTAGTTTTACTATTACACTGATTCTTTAACCTCTAATGGTTTTGCACCTCTTCCCATTGAGAGTTTACATCCTCTTCCCAAATATTCTTCATTGTACATCACATCAGAAATTAGGATGGACTTGGTTGAAGAAATGAGATTCTTACAGTACCTTACTCTGACTCTTCCAAGTGAAGCACAGAGTGGCCTTGGCTCTTTATCCCAGGACAAGGCAGAAGTTCTTCTTCCACAGCCCTTTATTTCCTGAGGAACTACAGTAACATTTCATACTCATTTGAGAAGCAGCCTGAGGACCCTGACAAGATCACTCCTGCCAGTCGCTGCATTGTCATCTGAAATTGCGCTGCTCGCCACTGAAATGTTCATTACCACCAGATTCCTATCAGGCAGCTTAGCACCTGAAATCAGCCCACACAAATCCAGGTTTTTATGGGGCCCCCTGGTCTGAAATTTGGTTCTGAATGAGAATCAAAACAGTGATAAATTAATCCCTACAAGTTATACTCCTGTACCTTGAAGGCAGGCCTGAAAAAGCCCCGAAGCACAATGGCCTTGTGCACTCAAGTCTCCTCTCCTGAATTTAAATGACCAGCTTTAGCCTTATCTTTGCAGGTATGCTAATGGATTTTGCAGTCACATTTGGGGGGGAAAAAGAAATAATAATTCAAAATAATATAAATTAGGTGAATTAGCATCAGGAGATAAATTTGAAAGGTGGGGGTAGTGAAGTCATTGCTCAGCAGAACTTTGAAGGTCCTCACGAGAGGAGAGGGTTTTGCTGCACTAGTCAAACACTTGTTGATCTTTGCTTGCTACATATGAACTGGTTTTGTGGCTAATAGAATCATAGAATCAACCAGGTTGGAAAAGACCTCAGAGATCAAGTCCAACCTATTACCTAATACCTAACACAACCTGACAACTAAACCATGGCTCCGAGTGCCACATCCAAGCCTTTCTTGAACACCTCCAGGGATGGTGACTCCACCACCTCCCTGGGTAGCACATTCCAATGGCCAACCTCTCTTGCTGGGAAGAACTTTCTCCTCACCTCCAGCCTAAAACTCTCCTGGCACAGCTTGAGACTGTGTCCTCTTGTTCTGGTGCTGCTTGCCTGGGAGAAGAGACCAACCCCCACCTGGCTACAACCTCCCTTCAGGGAGTTGGAGAGAGCAAGAAGGTCTCCCCTGAGCCTCCTCTTCTCCAGGCTAAGCACCCCCAGCTCCCTCAGCCTCTCCTCACAGGGCTGTGCTCCAGACCTCTCCCCAGCCTTGCTGCCCTTCTCTGGACACCTTCAAGTATCTCAATATCCTTCTTAAATTGAGGACCCCAGCACTAAACAGAGTCCTCAAGGTGTGGCCTAACCAGTGCTGAGCACAGGGCAGAATGACTTCCCTGCTCCTGCTGGACATACTCTTCCTGATGCAGGCCAGGAAGATGACAGAGTTCTTGCCACTGAACATTTACAGACAGTCTCCATTTGTTCACAGATGATCTTTTTGTGCTTTGATATAAATATAGAAGTTTACTGACTTATCTAATATAGAACAGAACAGACCAGGTTGGAAGAGACCTTCAGGATCATTGAATCCAACCCATCAACCAATCCAACCCACCTAAACAACTAACCCATGGCACCAAGCACCCCATCAGTGAGCTAAACTGCTGCTTTAAACCCAGTCCCAGGCAGCTGCCCAGCAGGATGCCAAAGAGCAAGTGATAATGCAAGTCCAGGAAGGCAGCCAGGCCAAAAGCCATTTATGGAGAAGAAAAATCCCTCCCCTCTCAGATTATTTCACCCCTTTCTCCTTTGATGACACTCTACACCTTTACAGAGTGGCCACTTGCTTCTCACTTGTGTAATCTCTTCAGGGTTATGCAAATTGTGTGTCATTTCAGCAGGGATTTAATCAACATTCTGGCTGTTGAGGCTTGGTATCACAGCATGTATTTTAGCACTGCAGAACTGCTTTAATTTGAAACCATATTCTCCCTTGAATATTTAACTGAGCTTCTTTTCCCCCTTTTAAAACCTCAGTTAACAAAATACAAAACCACAGCAAACCAAGAGCACTAGAAGTGGGTAGATTCAGACTGGATGTTAGGAAGACTGGATGTCAGGAGAAGTGTGGCCAGCAGGGCAAGGGAGGTGATTCTCCCCCTCTACTCAGCTCTGGGGAGACCCCACCTGGAGTACTGCCTCCAGTTCTGGAGCCCCTATTACAAGAGGGATGTGGAGGTGCTGGAAGGTGTCCAGAGAAGGGCCACGAGGATGAGCAGAGGGCTGGAGCACCTCTCCTGTGAGGACAGACTGAAGGAGTTGGGGCTGTTCAGTCTGGAGAAGAGAAGGCTCCCAGGTGACCTCATTGTGGCCTTCCAGTATCTGAAGTGGGCTACAGGAAGGCTGGGGAGGGACTGCTCAGCATCTCAGGGAGTGATAGGACTAGGGGGAATGGAATGAAGCTGGAGGTGGGGAGATTCAGGCTGGAGGGGAGGAGGAAGTTCTTCACCACAAGAGTGGTGAAGCCCTGGAATGGGTTGTCCAGGGAGGTGGTTGGGGCCCCATCCCTGGAGGTGTTTAAGCCCAGGCTGGCTGAGGCTCTGGCCAGGTTGATGTAGTGTGGGGTGTCCCTGCCCATGGCAGGAGGGTTGGAAATAGGTGATCCTTGTGGTCCCTTCCACCCCTGACTGATACTATGAAGTTCTTCAGAGTGGTGAGACAGTGGAACAGGTTGCCCAGGGAGGTGGTGGAAGCCTCATGCCTGGACATGTTTGCAGCCAGGCTGGATGTGGCTGTGAGCAACCTGCTGTAGTGTGAGGTGTCCCTGGCCATGACAGGGGGGTTGGATGATCTTTGAGGTCCCTTCCAACCCTGACAATTCTGAGTCTAAAAAGCATTTCCTATTGCACTTGAAATCTTAAGTGTTACATATACATGGTATCTATTCTAGTAGAGGATCCTTATTTTCTTGCTATTCCTTCTCCCTTTCCCTGTTTTTCTTTCTGCAGTCACAAACACAGCAAACACCTCTCAAACTTTCAAGAGCTGAGCCAAAGTTCTTCCCAGCAAGAGAGATTGGCCATTGGAATGTGCTGCCCAGGGAGGTGGTGGAGTCCCCATTACTGGAGGTGTTCAAAAAGGACTGGATGTGGCACTTGGAGCTATGATTTAGTCATCAGGAGGTGTTAGGTATTAAAGTAATAGGTTGGATTTGATGATCTCAGGTCTTTTCCAACCTCATTGAATCTATGATTCTGTGAGTCTATGAAGGTGTAGCAAAACAACTTCATTTTCACTGCTGTTCAACACAGTCAGCTCTCCAGTAGTATTCCTGTTAAATGCTTACACTTCCTTCTGCACTCCTCTCCCTTCAGAACAAGCTCCTCTGCCATCTGAAGAGACAAAATACCAAGTGTAACCTTCTGCTCACACAGGCAATTGGGCCAAGGTCAGGCAAGGACAGGGCAGCAGCAGAAATTACCAGTCAGGAGAAATTACATCAAGCCAAAGGAAGGTGGGCCTTTAACTACTGAAGAGTCACTTCTTTCTTTGGGCAGTCATTAAGTCTTGTTTCTGAGGTACTTGCTTGCTTTATACTTAAAGTCAGTCCATCCTTCCCAATCCATCCTTTTTTTTCCCTGATGTACCTTCAACTACTCATTAGACCCCACAAAGGAGAAATGACAGAATCACAGAATGCTAGAGGCTGGAAGGCACCTCCAGAGATCATCAAGTCCAAGCCCCCTGCTAAAGAAGCATCACCCAGGGCAGTCTGCATAGGAATGCATCCAGGTGGGGTTGGAAAGGCTCCAGAGAGGGAGACTCCACAACCTCTCTGGGCAGCCTGCTCCAGGGCTCTGTCTCTCTCTCACTGGAAAGAAGTTTCTTCTCAAGGTGAGGTGAAATCTTCCATGTTCAAGTTGGTGTCTGTTGTTCCTTATTAGTGCACATCACCCAAAAGAGCTTGGCCCCCTCCACTTGACCCCCATCCCTCAGATACTGATACACACTGATCAGATCCCCTCTCACTCTTCTCAAGACTGAACAGCTCCAGGTCTTGATCTGCAGATCCCACTTTTGGGGATCTCTCCAAACCTTGATACTCCAGCATGAAGCAACCTGGATGAGGGAACAGAGGACACTGTCAGCAGCTCTCTTGGTGACACAGAACTGGGAGGAGTGGCTGACACCCCCTCAGGCTGTGCTGCCATTCAGTGAGACCTGGGCAGATTTGAGAGTTGGGTGGGGAGAAATTGAATGAAATCCAAAAAGCACAAGTGTAGAGTGGGATCCCCTCAGGGCTGATCTGTTGGAGAGCAGCTCTGAGGAAAAGTACCTGGCAGTCCTGATGGACAGAAGGATGACCACAAGCCAGCAATGTGCTCTTGTGACCAAGAAGGCCAATGCCATTCTGGGGTGGATTAGAAGGGCTGTGGTTAGTAGGTCCAGAGAGGTTCTCCTCCCCCTCTGCTCTGCCCTGGTGAGGCTACATCTGGAATATTGTTCTGGGCCCCTCAGTTCAAGGACCTCAGGGAACTGCTTGAAAGAGTCCAGCACAGAGCCACAAAAATGCTGAAGGGAGTGGAACATCTGCCTTGTGAGGAAAGGCTGAGGAAGCTGGGGGTCTTTAGCTTGGAGGAAACTGAGGGGTGACCTCATTCATGTTGATAAAGATGTAAAGGGTATGTGCCAAGAGGCTGGAGCCAGGCTCTGCTGGGTGATGCCCCAGGACAGCACAAGGGGCAACAGGTGCAAGCTGGAGCATAGGAAGTTCCATGGAAACAAGAGGAGTAATTTTCACACTGTGAGGGTGACAGAGCACTGGAGCAGGCTGCCCAGGGGGGTTGTGGTGTCCCCCTCTCTGGAGATATTCCAAACCCACCTGGATGTGTTCCTGTGTGACCTGCTCTAGGTGACCCTGCTCTGCAGGGGGGTTGGACTGGACAATCTTTCAAGGTCCCTTCTGGCCCCTAACATTCTGTGAACTCCAGAGCCATGAAGTGAACCAGCAGGCTGGTGTGCTCCATCATTCTTTACCCCCACTGAATTCTCTCTTCTTCTGACAGACCTCTGGCACCAAGCTGAATTTCCTGATCTGGTCAGGCAAACAGAAGAGTTTTATGGCAAAATTACTAGGTGAGGAAACTCTGCAATTTAAGGACCCAACTCCTGCCCTGCTTTTAGGCACTTAAGTCAACAGAGGTAGAATAGAATAGAATAGAATAGAATAGACCAGACCAGACCAGACCAGACCAGACCAGACCAGGCTGGAAGAGACCTTCAAGATCATCGAGTCCAACCTATCATCCAACACCACCTAATCAACTAAGCCATGGCACCAAGCACCCCATCAAGTCTCCTCCTGAACACCTCCAGTGATGGTGACTCCACCACTTCCTCAGGCAGCCCATTCCAATGGGCAATCTCTCTCTGTGTAAAACTTCCTCCTAATCAGCCTGTCTAGAGATGTGTCAGTGTCTTCTGACAGTCACTTACCAGGTATTTCACAAAGTAAGAGTTGGGATGACACAGTTTAGAACTCCAGGGTTTTGATCAGCCAGTACTGGAAAGCCATGGACCTGACCTCTGTTCCTTCCATTTACTTGACAGGAAATGTTTTTCCAGGGTTAAGTTAAATCTACATTGAAAGGGTCATTTCAAGAGCTGTAGAGACAGGATTAGGTTAACTAACAGAGCTATTAGTTAGAGACATTATTAGAGATATATATTAGAGATCAGTTCTCTCTTAGTTATCCACACACAATGAGGAGTGTACAAAACCTCTCCTCACAGGAACAATGAAGCCATAAATGGACAATGCTGCTTACAAACAGCTCTTTGGTGATTCTCTGAAAAGAGATGGTTAAACTGTCCATGACCACAGTGTCTAAATTAGCAGACTTTCAACAGAGTCCCTCAGAAAGCAAATCAGAGGTACTCTGCAGGACTACCAAGTATGTATCCCTGAGTAAGGATATGGACTTTCCTTCAGGGACATAGGCACTTTCCTTCTCAGTAGGCCCCAAGCTTTGTTTTACCTACCTGTTTCTAGTTTTGTTCCCAAACTAAGTTCATGACACAGAGAATGGCCTCCACTTATTTAGGACAAGGGGCAATGGGTGCAAGCTGGAACATAGGAGGTTCCATGTGAACAGCAGGAAAAACTTAGCCACTGTGAGGCTGACAGAAGCCTGGAACAGGCTGCCCAGAGAGGCTGTGGAGTCTGCACCCCTGCAGACATGCAAAACCTGCCTGGATGTGCCCCTGGGTGACCTGCCCTAGGTGATCCTGCTCTGGCTGTGGGACTGGACTAGATGATCTCCTATGAGGACAGACTGAAGGAGTTGGGGCTGTTCAGTCTGCAGAAGAGAAGGCTCCCAGGTGACCTCATTGTGGCCTTCCAGTATCTGAAGGAGGGCTACAGGAAGGCTGGGGAGGGACTGCTC
Organism: Melanerpes formicivorus; assembly: GCF_026170545.1. Classification (NCBI taxonomy): domain Eukaryota; kingdom Metazoa; phylum Chordata; class Aves; order Piciformes; family Picidae; genus Melanerpes; species Melanerpes formicivorus. The sequence continues at coordinate 645,518 of NW_027142437.1, read as the reverse complement.
AGGATCTCAGGCAGTGATAGGACTAGGGGGAATGGAATGAAGCTGGAGGTGGGGAGATTCAGGCTGGAGGGGAGGAGGAAGTTCTTCCCCAGGAGAGTGGTGAAGCCCTGGAATGGGTTGTCCAGGGAGGTGGTTGGGGCCCTGTCCCTGGAGGTGTTTAAGCCCAGGCTGGATGAGGCTCTGGCCAGGCTGATCTAGTGTGGGGTGTCCCTGCCCATGGCAGGGGGGTTGGAACTCGATGATCCTTGTGGTCCCTTCCAACCCTGACTGATACTACGATGATACTATGATCTTTTGAGGTCAGTTCCAGCCCCTAATGTTCTGTGACTGTGATTTGGCTGCAGCAGACCCATCACAAGAGCACAAGTGGCATTTATCTCAGTGCAGGTCTTAGCTAGCATTCTAGTTAGCATGTAGGGTTTTGGTCATCAAGCTTCAATTTGAAAGTGTAGAGAGGCTTGGCTCCTTTTTTTGTCTTCACTTAAGGAGGCAGCTGAAGATTTCTTCCCTAAGAACAAGTAGAATGCTAGGTCAGGCAACAGTCATATTTACTGACTTAAGCAAAAGGCATCCTCAGACAGAATGGCCATCACTTGAGCAACACAGATCAATGCTACTGAAGCACAGGGACCACCTTTTCTCTCACCCCTCCTATCCCAGAAGCAGCAACAGAAATACCAAGGGCACCAGAGAGAAGAGAAAAAATCCATCACACAAGATGCTTAGAATGAGCTGCAGTGCTGCAACAGGGACACTAAGACACCCACACCAACCCAAACCATTAGCTAATCTACTCTGGCACCACAATCACCTCACAAAGAACTGTCATTGTTCCATTTCTACCAGGTCCCCAACACACAGTGCTGTTTAACAGCAATTTCCATGGATTAACAACTTGCCCTCAGATGAAGCAGAACAGCAATTACTATTTATATGAAATTTGAGGCTGCAGACAGAGGGAAAGGTTTCCACAGACTATGATGCATGTTAATGAAAAGAGAGTGGGGAAGAAACAAAGCTACTTTTAAGCTACTGTATGTCTCTATCCATGAAGCAATTCATCCACTGTCAACAGCTCAGTGCAGACACCATATCCCCAGGGAGGATGGCAACTCCACTCACCCTGTGGCAATGGTTGGAAGAAACCTCCAGAGGCCATCTAGTCACAGAATCATCACACCTGACACTAGATCAGGTTGCTCAAAGCCCCATCCAGCCTGGCTTTAAAAACCTCCAGGGCTTCTGCCTCCACCACCTCCCTGGGCAAACTGTTACAGTGCCCACCCCCACCTTCAACACCTTTATGTTAAGTCAGCTTTTTCTGACAGAGATAAAAGGAATTTTACTTACTACATCAAGAGAAACCATCCCACAAAGGAGGATAACACAGAGTAGAAGCAGAAGCAAAACCAGAACTAACCCCCCAGGACCCTAAAGAGCATCTCAGGACCACTGGGCAGGGAGGCAGGTGTGGGAGAAAACAGAAGGGGCTAATATAGATCATTAAGGTAATTAGCACCTTTAGGCACCTAATAGAATAGAATAGAATCAACCAGGTTGGAAAAGACCTCAGAGATCATCAAGTCCAACCTATTACTTAATACCTAACACAACCTGACAATTAAACCATGGCTCCCTCGATGCATCACATCACAATATCACAGAATCACCAAGGTTGGAAGAGACCTCAAAGATCATCAAGTCCAACCTGTCACCACAGACCTCATGACTAAGACATTGTCCTTATGTGGACTATAAAAGCTGGAGGAGGTTAAAGAAGGTTTCTTTTCTCTTCTTAGAGAACAAAGTTGCTCCTCTTGCCCACAGAGGCGCGATCATGAGAGCTGAAGGTCGCAGGGGAAAGGAAACCCAGTCAGGAAAGCTGGGAGGGCAGATTTAGACTGGATGCTAGAAAGTTATTCTTGACAGTCTGGAGAAGAGAAGGCTCCCAGGTGACCTCATTGTGGCCTTCCAGTATCTGAAGGGGGCTACAAGAAGGCTGGGGAGGGACTGCTCAGGATCTCAGGGAGTGATAGGACTAGGGGGAATGGAATGAAGCTGGAGGTGGGGAGATTCAGGCTGGAGGGGAGGAGGAAGTTCTTCCCCATAAGAGTGGTGAAGCCCTGGAATGGGTTGTCCAGGGAAGTGGTTGGGGCCCTGTCCCTGGAGGTGTTTAAGGCCAGGCTGCTCTAGTGTGGGGTGTCCCTGGCCATGGCAGGGGGGTTGGAACTAGATGCTCCTTGTGGTCCCTTCCAACCCTGACTGATACTATGATACTCTGATACAGTAAGGGTGGTGAGACAGTGGCACAGGTTGCCCAGGGAAATGGTGGGTGCCCCCTCCCTGTGGGTGTTCAGGGCCAGATTGGGTAAATCCTTGGGCAGCCTGGTTGAGGGGAAGGTGTCCCTGCCCGTGGCCAGGGGGGGTGGAACCAGCTGATTTTTAAGGTCACCTCCAACCCAAGCCACTGTATGGAAGTTGAAAGGAGATTGTGGAGCAATGTGCTGCTCCTTGCACCTCTGTGTGTTTGGCCAGTGCTGCAGAATGCAAATGTGAAGACTGTCCTCATTTTCTTTCCACATGTGACAGGCAGGTTTGGTTTGAGGGTTTGGGGTGTTTTTTTGGGTGAAAAGTCTGAAGAATGAAGACTTAAGGTGAGGGCCATGGAAAATCCCAGGCTGCTACTCCCCTGGGGGGGTGTTTTTTAATCAGACATCAGCAAAACAACCATTGCTAAACCATTTCAAGTCTGCCTTGTAAGGGCTGAAAATGTCAGCAAGGCATTCCTCAGACCCAGAGAAAACATCAGGAGGCTGCAGCAGTTGGCGGCGTTGTTTTTTTTTGCAGGCAAGGAGACCTTTTATTTTTCATCCATTCAAAGAACCCAAAATAGTCAGCAGGTGGCCACATCTATCCATGTTTCATTAAAACCACACCAACCCTAAAAGTACAAAAGCACCACTGATTATTGCTCTAGAAAAAACTGGCAGGAGAGAACCCAAACACACACACGCACGCACGAGAGTCAAAACGTCACCAAGATGCACAAGACGACCTCTTCAAGCAAGGGTGTGGAATGCTGATCCAATTTGACACATACCTTGCAATATCAAGTTGAGATTTGTTTGGTTTTTATATCTATATTACTTGGCCACAATGGGTGGGGAAGGGGGAGGGGGAGGGAAAAAAAAAAGATCTCTAAAAGCAGTGTAATGAGAAGGGGGGGCAAAAATGTTCATATACAGTTTAATATGTCAGCTATCAGAGTCCTAAAAAAATTAGCATTTACAAAATACTTGATAAAAATAGCCTTTTAAAAGTTGTCCAAGAGGTACATAAAATCAACCCAAAATTTATTGGTGGTTTTGTGGGGGGTTTTGTTTGCGGGTTTGGTTTCGTGACATTTCACTCGTTCTTGTCACCTACAGATTCAGTTTTCTGAGCCTGTGGGGAAGAGAGAGAGAAAGAGAGAAAGAGAGAGAGAGAGAAATTAAGTTACTAAAGCAAATTGCCACTGCACACCCAAACTGCCCTGGGGGGGAGGTTCTTTGGACTTCTTGGCTCCAGTTTCAAAGTTTCCAACCTAGGCTCCCCCCTGTGCCGCTCACACAGCCAACGGAGGTCCATCCCCACGCTCCTCTTGAAACGGATTGCTTCCCCAGCTTGTCCAAAGCAATGCAAGCCTTACCTGGCAAGCTGCCATTGGTCACACTGAAAAGCCACCACACTACTACCTGTGTCTAGTCACTGCACACATGCTGAATGCTCTACCGTACCCTTAACTTTCACTGTTTCAATCTGCCCCCTCTACTGACAGTGTGCTGGGCAGGGCACCTCGGGCTGTGGAAACACTAACAGTTGGGCGAGAGATGCAGATCTGCAGTAACATCATGGGCAATAAAAAGAAACATTATGAACACGCTAGCAAGGTCTGAAAGGCTGAATCATTCAAAAAACCAACCCCCCCCAAAAAAAGCTACCCCCAAACACTGATTCAATCAGCAGGAGGTATGTGTGCAAAGTACCTCTTCAGCTTTATTTTCACCATTTTCAGATGGTGTAGTACCTTCCTTTGCAGCTTCTTGCTTTTCATCCTTCTTCCCTTTAGCACCTTTGTTGGCCTTTGTCCCAGGTTCCTTCTAACAAAAGATTAAGACATTGTGTCAGTAGCCAGCACCTTACATGGGTTCCAAAACAAAACAAACCCCCCAAACCTTCATGTGAACTACAAAAGAAGCATTTCTTGGCAAGCAGGGCAAGGGAGGTGATCCTCCCCCTCTGCTCAGCTCTGCTGAGACCCACCTGGAGTACTGCCTCCAGTTCTGGAGCCCCTATTGCAAGAGGCATCTGGAGGTGCTGGAAGGTGTCCAGAGAAGGGCCACGAGGATGAGCAGAGGGCTGGAGCACCTCTCCTATGAGGACAGACTGAAGGAGTTGGGGCTGTTCAGTCTGGAGAAGAGAAGGCTCCCAGGTGACCTCATTGTGGCCTTCCAGTATCTGAAGGGGGGCTACAGGAAGGCTGGGGAGGGACTGCTCAGGATCTCAGGTAGTGATAGGACTAGGGGGAATGGAATGAAGCTGGAGGTGGGGAGATTCAGGCTGGAGGGGAGGAGGAAGTTCTTCCCCATGAGAGTGGTGAAGCCCTGGAATGTGTTGTCCAGGTCCCATCCCTGGAGGTGTTTAAGCCCAGGCTGGATGAGGCTCTGGGCAGCCTGATCTAGTGTGGGGTGTCCCTGGCAATGGCAGGGGGGGTGGAACTGGATGATCCTTGTGGTCCCTTCCAACCCTGACTGATACTATGATAAGCTGCACGTGCTGGACTGAAACAGCTAAAGACCACATGGAAGCAGGGGGAGGGGAAGGGCAAAAAGTGTCTATCCACCAAAGGTAGAGAGTGTTGTGATTTCTGAAAACTGCTGATGCCTGTTACTGCATTGCTTCTGCTGAGTTACAGGGAGACAGAACCCCCCCTCCAACTGTCTTGGCAGAGCTGGGCTGTATTATGCAGAGGCAGATACAAGGTGCCTGTATCAACAAGTCCAGTTCCACAGAATGGATTCACAGAATGGATTAGATTGGAAGGGACCTTAAAGATCATCTAGTTCCAACCTCCCTGCCAGGGGCAGGGGCACCTTCCACCAGACCAGGTTGCTCAAGGCTTCATCCAAGCTGGCCTGGCACACCTCCAGGGAAGGGGCCAGGCTGGCTGCGGCCTTGAGCAACCTGCAGCCTATTGAAAGCTCATTTAGCTAAGCCCAAACACCCCCACAGTGTTTGTGTAACAGCACCACATTTTCCATTAACATCAAATGTTATCTTCCTTCCCTTCCCATCAGGCAGCATCAAACCAGTGTCAGCAGCAAATACAAAAGGCTTCAGCAGCTCATGAGAGGAAGGAGAGAGCCCAGTGGTAGGGGTCTGAAACTGGGGGAGTTTTGCTGTGGCTTTGAGTCCTCCTCCACAACAGATTCATTGCAAGAAATGCCAGGGAGCATCATTGCAAGAACTGCCAGGGAGCAGCAGGAGCATCCCCCACAGGCTGCAGTCAGTGTAAGCATTAGACTTAAAACCAAGGAAAAAGCAGCACTTTTTGTTGGCTGTGCCTTTTGTTAAGTTTGATCAACATCTGTGAGGTTCATTCCACGTCAGTGAAAGAACCAACCAGAGCATTAGGGAGGTGAACTGATAAAATGCCACCTGCAGCCACACAAAGCAGAGAACTTGTCCAAAGGAACTATGCCACAGCTACAATTTGATTTGGGGAGCTGCTCTTAAACAATTCATACGTTGAAGTCAACTTGGTTTTGGTTTTGTTCTGTTCATCCTTGCCAATGGATTTAATCCCTCCTCATATTTGTCATAGGTTAAAGAGACATAAGTTAAAGATTTTCAAGAGCAGTAAGATACAAATGGTACTACACTACAGGCCAGTCAGTCTCACCTCTGTGCCTGGAAAGATCATGGAGCAGATCCTCCTGGAGTCACTACTCGCTCAGAAGAATAGTGAAGAGGTGATTGGGAGCAGTCAGCATGGCTTTGCCAAGGGCAAATCCTGCCTGACCAACCTGGTGGCCTTCTATGAGCAGGTGACAAAATTAATAGCTGAGGGAGAGCAACTGATGTCATTTACCTGGACCTGAGCAAAGCCTTCAACACTGTCCCACACCACATCCTGGTCTCCAGGCTGGTGACACATGGGTGTGATGGGTGACCACTGGATGGATAAGGAACTGGCTTGATGGCTGCACCCAAAGAGTGGCTGTCAATGGCTCCATGTCCCAGTGCAGGCCAGGGACAAGCAGAGTCCCTCAGGGATCAGTCCTGGGACCAGGCTTGTTCAACATCTTTGTGGGTGCCATGGACAGTGGCACTGAGTGCACCCTCAGCAAGTTTGCTGATGACACCAAGCTGTGTGGTGCAGCAGACAGGCTGGAGGGAAGGGAGGCCATCCAGAGGGACCTGGACAGGCTGGAGAGGTGGGCACAAGCCAACCTCAGGAGGTTCAACAAGAGCAAGGGCAGGGTCCTGCATCTGGGTGGAGGCAATCCCAGGCACAAATCCAGGCTGGGCAGGGACTGGCTGGAAAGCAGCCCTGAGGAGAGAGACTTGGGGGTGCTGGGGGAGGAGAAGCTCAACAGGAGCTCTCAGTGTGCACTTGCAGCCCAGAAAGCCAATCAGAGCCTGGGCTGCAGCAGGAGAAGTGTGGCTAGCAGGGCAAGGGAGGTGATTCTCCCCCTCTGCTCAGCCCTGGTGAGACCCCACCTGGAGTACTGCCTCCAGTTCTGGAGCCCCTATGGCAAGAGGGATCTGGAGGTGCTGGAAGGTGTCCAGAGAAGGGCCAGGAGGATGAGCAGAGGGCTGGAGCTGCTCTGCTGTGAGGACAGACTGAAGGAGTTGGGGCTGTTCAGTCTGGAGAAGAGAAGGCTCCCAGGTGACCTCATTGTGGCCTTCCAGTATCTGAAGGGGGCTACAGAAAGGCTGGGGAGGGACTGCTCAGGATCTCAGGGAGTGATAGGACTAGGGGGAATGGAATGAAGCTGGAGGTGGGGAGATTCAGGCTGGAGGGGAGGAGGAAGTTCTTCCCCATGAGAGTGGTGAAGCCCTGGAATGGGTTGTCCAGGGAGGTGGTTGAGGCCCTGTGCCTGGAGGTGTTTAAGGCCAGGCTGGCTGAGGCTCTGGCCAGGCTGATCTAGTGTGGGGTGTCCCTGCCCATGGCAGGGGGGTTGGAACTAGATGATCCTTGTGGTCCCTTCCAACCCTGACTGATACTATGATACTATGATACTTAATGGAATAGTTTACTGTTTAAAGTAGTTGAGATAAACACTGTGGAGACCTTCCCTGTGATCACCTGCTCCAGGTTTTCCATGCAAAGTGGCAATAGCAGCTGTGAACAGGCTCAGCCTCCCTTCATTAGCTAGCTTTCCCCAGGGACAAGGGGCAGTGAGGAGGGAGTGCCAGTGATCCTGCTTCCAGGGCAGCCTGAATCATCCCTTTTACCCTTCAGCTTCAATGCTACACAGCAGCTGTGGTGCTTAACCAAGAAGCTTACTGGTGGTGTGAGCACAAGCCCTGACTCCACCTATGCAAGAACATGCTTAGGACTTGACTCACTCAATCCATAATTTGCAAGCTTTTAGCACTGGAGAAAAATAGCTCACATCCATGCAATTGTTGGTTGTTTACTTGCAGGTTCTAAGCACACACTTCCTGGCTCTTTTGTTTTGTTTGGGACAGCAAGATTAATAGACTCCTTCAAATGTGTTAAATTACTGTATTAAAAAAAAAAAGGTCCTTGGAATAGCATCCAAAAGGCTTTGAGTCACCAGAAATGAGCTTCAATTGCCTCTCATGCAGCTCAGGCTGAGTAACACCGAGCTCATTTCACAGCATGTACAGGAGGCCTGCAGAAGCTACCCTACTCCCTTCTTTTCATATTAAGACTCAGTTTTAAGAGGGGGTGCAGGATGGGCTCAGCAAGACTTTATTGGCAATTTCATTTGAGAAACTGTAAACTGTTCCTCAGGAATCAGTCCTGGGACCTGTCTTGTTCAACATCTTTGTGGGTGCCATGGACAGTGGCATTGAGTGCACCCTCAGCAAGTTTGCTGATGACACCAAGCTGTGTGGTGCAGCAGACAGGCTGGAGGGAAGGGAGGCCATCCAGAGGGACCTGGACAGGCTGGAGAGGTGGGCACAAGCCAACCTCAGGAGGTTCAACAAGACCAAGTGCAGGGTCCTGCATCTGGGTCAAGGCAATCCCAGGCACAAATCCAGGCTGGGCAGGGACTGGCTGGAAAGCAGCCCTGAGGAGAGAGACTTGGGGGTGCTGGGGGAGGAGAAGCTCACCAGGAGCTCTCAGTGTGCACTTCCAGCCCGCAAAGCCAATTAGCTCCTGGGCTGCATCAGGAGAAGTGTGGCCAGCAGGGCAAGGGAGGTGATCCTCCCCCTCTGCTCAGCTCTGGGGAGACCCCACCTGGAGTACTGTGTCCAATTCTGGAGCCCCCTATTACAGGAGGGATCTGGAGGTGCTGGAAGGTGTCCAGAGAAGGGCCACGAGGATGAGCAGAGGGCTGGAGCTGCTCTGCTGTGAGGACAGACTGAAGGAGTTGGGGCTGTTCAGTCTGGAGAAGAGAAGGCTCCCAGGTGACCTCATTGTGGCCTTCCAGTATCTGAAGGGGGCTACAGGAGGGCTGGGGAAGGACTTCTCAGGATCTCAGGGAGTGATAGGACTAGGGGGAATGGAATGAAGCTGGAGGTGGGGAGATTCAGGCTGGAGGTGAGGAGGAAGTTCTTCCCCATGAGAGTGGTGAAGCCCTGGAATGGGTTGTCCAGGGAGGTGGTTGAGGCCCTGTCCCTGGAGGTGTTTAAGCCCAGGCTGGCTGAGGCTCTGGCCAGGCTGATGTAGTGTGGGGTGTCCCCTGCCCATGGCAGGGGGGTTGGAACTAGATGATCCTTGTGGTC